>NC_079152.1:20468129-20828963 GCF_947563725.1 Argiope bruennichi | reverse complement strand
GTTTTTGTTTGCTATTTATAAGGAAATTTCTAATAAAGTAAGAAATTAGCTTCATTGAAGTGTATTTTACAATTTATGATCTTATTTTTTTTAAAGAAATTCTTTTCAATTTCAAAATGAATTTTTACCTCTAAAAGTTATTAAAATTCTTAAAAATGAGATCATTTTTATATTGACTTGTGCCCTGAAACCATTTTCCTAAATACTACGTGATTTAATGCGAATTCCTTGAAAAAATTTCAAGCATTTTATGCAACATCTAAACGATATAAAATATAATTGAAAATTTTCAGGAAACAAATTTTTACTTGCTTAACTTTAAGTGTCCCATTTACATCAGCGAGTTTGTTTTTTAGATAAAAACAAAGAGTTAAAAATAAAACTCAAAATTATTCAATTTAAATTTCGAATTTATTTAAAGAAGAAAGGCAACAGCTGTAGCGGTCATGAATGCGAGGATAGAACCTGGCACCTTGTGGTTGGCAGTCCAGTACATAACCAGGATACAAAAGCATATGCTCTTGTAGCGGAGTTGCTAACTGGCTTATATGCTATTCACCACACAGCAAATTGTCTAAAAATTGTTGAAATATTTGTTGTTAAATATTTGATTTTCAAATATTTACTATTGAGAATACTCCACAAAATCTCAAACCATTTTAAAAATGTCCCGCGTTAACATTTCGTAGTTCTTCATAGCTTAGAAACTTCGATGGAAAAAGTTAAGAAAATGCACTACCATTTTCTTTTCCTAAAAAGAAGAAAAAACATTTCCGATCCTTTTATAGAAAAAACTTCCGTTTTCCGAGAAAAATAATTTCTTTTTTCCCGTTACATTCATGAAACTTATTTACGTTTTCTTAGTTTCCGGAGATCAGTTTATTTCTCAGAAAATTTATTACCAGGCTACAAAAGAGATTTAAAAAGATGTTTTCTTTCATGGTTGTCTCACTCTATTACGCGAAAATAGTCAGATGAATAAATAGCCTTTTCTATTTAAAGTTTATTTTCTTTAAAATACACTGATTGATTTATAATGGTCAGTTATTAATTAGTTGTTATTGATGATACTAAAACTGAATGAATTTCTAAAAATATGTTTGGTTTTTCTAGTGTAACAAAAGCATAATTTTGTTTTTTTGAAAATGAAGAAGTAACACATAATAGAAAAGGAGTAAGTCACTGATTGAAATGATCAAAATAAATAGAAATTTAAATCATATTTATTTCATGTTTTTTGATTTTTAATGAGCAGATCGGAATCTTTTTCTTTTTTATGAAAACCATATCCATTTTTGCTTGACTTACTTATTTTGCCTTTTCATTTTGTTTTGGCTTAATTTGAATTAAAAATTATTATCTGTTTTTTTAATAGATTATCAATTTTTTTTTATTTTTGTCATTTTTTGTTTTTTTTTTAATTTAATACAAAATAATAATAATTTTTATAAAATAATAATTATTTATTTATTATTTAATTATATTATTTTTTAATAAAATAATAATAATAATAATAATATTTTTTTTGTATTTTTTTTGTATAATATAAATTTTTATTAACTATATAGTATCCTTTTTAGAATTTTTCCCAAACACATTTCTAAATTCATAATAAAAATTCACGAAAATTTGTCAATTAATTGTCAATAAAACTAAAAAAACATTAAAATATTCTTTTACTGTTGGAAACATGTGTTTCTAAAAATTTCAGAATGCTAGTACACCAGGAAGATAGGCAAATTCTACCTTTGCGATCATGAAAGAAATAAGGTTTGATAAGAGCGTGTAAATATGTACTTAATTTACATAAAGGTAATTTATATAACATTAAAATTTTTATAATTAATCCTCAATCAAACTTATTTTATTAGATTTTATTATTTTGATGTAATTAGAGGGATCTGCGGAATCTTAGCTAAAAAATATCAATACATTTTTAAACTGTTGATAGAGAACATTTGTAAACAAATAGAATATCTGAAATAATTACCGGAAACAAAATCAAGTAATTTTATTTTAATAAAATTATTAGATATTTATGGTATAATCTTTAAAATAATAAGTTTAGTTATATTAACTTCCCATTTCTCAAAATAATACTAGGTCTAGTTATGACGAACCTCAGAATTTTGAACCACGGCCAGATGACGAGGATGACACCTGAGATGGCACCCCTCTCCCTAAGCTGCCACGCCACACCAGAAGAAGGACGTGTGGCCCCGACGGATTTAGTGTGCACCAAACTAGATTACACGACTGTTCTTCGGTGGAATCGGGTCTTGAACCAGAAATACTCAGGTTCTGAAGCTGAGATCGTACCTCTAGTCATCAAAGCTCGTAAAATCAACGAAAAAAATCCAAGCAATCTGAACTAATATGAAACTGGTCTCGCGTTTGAACTATTGATTAAATATAAAAGAAAATAATCTTTTTGTTACTTTTCTTGAATGTTTTAAAAACGTAATTTGTTTTTTTTAAATTTGATATTGCTTTCACTTAATTTATACTTGTTAGCTTTTACTATTTTCTAGATATTAGTTTCTAAATTGTTGATTTATTTAACTTTTAACCTTCTGCAAAAAGGATTAAAAAACATTTTGATTCTTGCGTTACAAAATTGCTTAACATCAACCCGAGAGCAGTTATTTCAAATAGATATAATATTTGGGAAAAGTATTTCTCTCACCTCTTTGATTTGAAAATTAATGAGTTTTCATGCCTCTCGTGACTGTCATAATTAATTTTAAATACACTGCGTAACGCAACAGTAAATTGAATTAAACATTAGGTTTCTTTAAATGACGGCGTAATGTTTCATTAAATTAGAAATCATCAAATTAAATTTCTAAGCAGCGAAGACAATTTTATAATTAGAATTTTAATTTATTTAAATTCCAAAGTTTTCTTTATTTATGATTCAAGTTTTGAACTTTCTTAGTTATAGGAATGTAACTTTATGAGCTTGAAATTGTAATTTATATATTTTATTGCATGATATAGAATATTTCATTTCTCCAAATCGAATGAAATAATATAACTATATTTTAACTAAATGCTTTTGAAATCGAAAGGAAGCTGTTACGAAACTTAAACAGAATTATTATTAAATGAATTAATGAAACAAAAATTTATGAAACGATCAGATTTGATCGCATAAGATTGAAAAGTTTATTTAGTTATTTAAAAGTTGTATTGTCAAGATTATTTCGCAGACTATGATTCCTTAGGACAAAAGGACTGTGTAAATTTAAACTACATCATTTTTCTATAAGTACATTTGTTGATTGAAATAAAATTAAATATTTATCTTTAAATCACTTAAATATTTTGAAAGTAAAACTGAAAACTTGAATTTTAATATGAGTTATTATGGGAGAAGTTTTTATTGAATAATTGTTTAAAATATTATATAAATTACGAAAAATATTCTACAGAGCACATACAACTTCAATGCCGAATGATTCTGCTTTTAGCTTTCATATTTTTAAAAAAAAGACATGGTTGGTTTCAGTAAAAACTATTTTTATATTAATTGCAGTTCAACAGCTCTACTCAAATTTAAAGTTGAAATTTTATGGACGCTGACAGAAAATTAGAGATAAGTAGTACAATGAACAGAACTGTTTAAGGCCTACATAATAATATGACTGAATTATATGACTATCAAAATCTGAAGCTTAAAAATGTTTTGCAGAAAACGCTATTAAATGACCAAGTTAAATAAAATATTTGATTGAAAATTTTAGCGATCATTAATACTGGCGAACCAGCTGGCCGTCGAAGGCGGCTAGTTTTAAATAAAGAAATAAAAAGAAAGGAATGTCCTTATTACTTTTTTACATATTTAAATCCAGAAACTAGATACTAAAAAAACGTACACAGCTAGATGGATAAAATTTGGTACACAGATTTAACATCTAAAAGTGAAGATATATTTCAAATTTGATACCAATTTTTTGAAAGAGCGTGTATATGTCTCAGCTTGTAATTTTACAAACATATAAACGTGATAATGCAAAAACGCAATGATTGAAATGTGTGAAATTTTGTAAGTGATTTTGTGACTATAATTTTAGTTCTTTGCTAAATTTTAGTTTCAGTTGATTAGAAAAGAAAGTGCCAAAATATATATTCGGTTTTCTGGTATTTTTTAGTAACCGCATCCCAGCAATTAATCTCCAATGACTGCCCTCCCCCCCTAATAGGCTCTTTGTAAGTAGTTTTAGCCAATGGAATTCGATTAATACTAAGCAAGTATATTTATTAGAGAGCACGCGAGAAAGTTTCGGGGAAACCACCCCCGCTGTTTTCACTGTAATATACACATCTCATCAATGCTATTTCAAAAGTATTTTTTTTAAAGTTTAATCTGCATTTTGCTATATGTATAAAAATAATATATTAACTTATGTATTAATAAAATTTATTATAAGGTTGTATCAAATGAAAGAAAAATATTTGGATCCCCAAAGAAAAAATAATCTAAATAGAAAAGTAGCGGATTATGTACTGCTTTTATCTCTAAAGAGCAGCAAGCCCATTTGAGAAATATTTAAGTTTTTCAAAAATGCCTTATGAAAAGATTTCTGGAAAATGCATTTATCTCTTATTTCTTTCTGAGATCTCTGTTGGTGATTGAACTTCAGAAAAACCAGCAAAGGAGGCTTGAAGGTAAAAAAAGAATAAATTTAATCTCATACTTAAAAAAAAATCTTTGAAATATGAAATTTTAAAACTCAAGCTTTAAGACAAAATTTTCCATTTTTTTCTAAATATTTTTATTCTAGGATTAAACTTTTTATTCATAGGTATATTTATTTCAAGTCTTTGAATTGAAAAGAATGTATAAAATTTTCTGAGAAACAGAAATATCTAAAAAGTATTTTTAAAACATACTGTTTAGAAATTTTTAAAACATACTGTTTAAAATTCAGTAGAAAAAACCGTGAAACAATTAACAGATCTCTTTTGACTAAATTTATACAAGTATAAAATGAAGCTCCTGAAGGCGTTTGTAGGTTTGAAAGAGAAAACTCGAGAAATACTTAACTGATATTGAAAATATTTGTACCATTTTGTAGAGTGTTTATTGAGGAAGATTTTAGTATATGAAAGTCATATCAAAATAAAAAAAGGAGTTTTATATTTATGATTTCAATTATTTTCCTACTACGATTCATGCATGCTTAAAAGAGCAGTATCTGTACTATGCACTTATATGTTTTTCTCATGGACAACTTTATGTGGCACTTTCTAGAGTTGCATCCAAACAAAATCTTTTTGTTTTGGCACTAAGAGGAAAAACAGCCAATATAGTTTACAAAGAAATATTATGAAACAAGCTGAATTTTAATTTCATATCAGATTATACAGAATTGATAAACAAATGTGGAGCAGTGGGTAAAATGACTTATTTGTATATTTTTAAATTTTAAAACAGCTTTTCTATTATATATTTTTAGTGAATTGTTTTGTCTATGAACATATCATATTTTTACCTTTTTAACAGTCTAAATATCCTGGAACAGCTTTGATATACAGTCATTTTAGCCAAAAATTAATTTATCGCCAAATTTTAGCGAAATGGCAGAATGTGGCGCGAACGGCAGCAATAGCGTAAGGTAGCAAAAGCGCCACCGAAAAATTGCCAACCTCGCAAGGCTCCAAATGACTGTATATCAAAGCTTAACCAATATTTCTAAACGTGTGCTATAAAATTTTTTTGTAATTGTTTTTGATAATTTCCAAATATAGTTTAATGTTTGTTTGATGTTGCGTGACATGCTCATGTCATATCAGGTAGAAGCTAGACTTAAGTTTAAAGCTAATTTTTCCTCTTGGATGTTATGTCACGGGCAATGCTGTACGGATTGTTGCTAGTGCTTTATATATAATTGAAATTTATTTTACAGCTGAAATAATACTTCCTTAAAGTTTATGTATATGATATTTATGTGAAATTTCTTTCATGATAATATTTTTTCCTTATCTGTCTGCATTCCGGAAATTTATCTGCAAGATCTAAAATTTGCAGATGTGACAGTAACATAATTCTTTGAATAACGAAAATGTTTTACACACTTTTATTAAATTTGGTCGGTTTCTTGTATGTTGAGATGAAATTTTTTAATCAATTTTCAGTCACTTTGAGGCAAGACGAGTTTCGAAATTTCACCCTTTTGTGTTTTGTTGTGGAAATACAGATTTTAATATTTTCAGAAACTGATTATCAGTTAATAATTTCCTATAATTAAATTTTGTTTTTATAAGAAAAGCGTAATCTGCTAGGGAATTTATGAAAAATTAAAACAACCCGATTTTTCTAAAATTCAGAATATTTTAAAAACGAATTAGAAATTAAGGACAATAAAGTACAAGATACTTAAATTAAAACAAATGGTACATGTTAATGAAAAAAGAATCTCTTATAAAACTGTTCTTTGAAAAAATATAAATGAAAAAAATGGAAAGCTTAAAAAGAGCTCGTTTTTAATTATTTATTTTAAGAGGTTTATAGGAGCAAATTAACACACATAAAAGTTATAGTTTTTTTTATTTGTTTCCTACAAAAAATAGGAGGATTGAAAAAATTGTTGTGAAGTTTGATGGTATTCATATGTTAAAAAAATCAGAAAAAGAACATTAAATTGTATAATGAAATTTCTTAAGCATTTCGCTAATTAAATACTTATTTCATTTCACTGAAAAACTTATATACGTATTTAAGATAGTAATTTAAATAAATTACTCGAGAAATAATTATTTTAGAATGAAAACAGACGATGTACGAAAATAAATCTTTCGGGGAAATTAAACTACTTAATTTATGTTATTTTATATTTTTCTTCATAACAATTAACTCTTACTTAATTATGTGTTCCGGTTTTCATTTAATTTTTAATTGTTTATTTTAAAACTTTTAAAAGCATTTAAGCAGTTGCATAGGTGTTGTTATGACTCGGAACTCTACTTTCATTTTAGAATCAATTTATTTTTGCACAAGACAGAGAATTTCATGAGGCTATTTACACAGTGGTGGTAGAAACTTATGAGAGTATTTACAGATGAAGTAGAAAAGGGATCAAATGATCCGTGCATCAAGGAGATGAAATCACGTAACGTACAAATTTTTAACCTTAAAGCAAACACAGCATATTCTACTTAAATCAGTAAACTGGATTGCCAGATTCCAAGCTGGAATAAGATAAAAAGCAATGAAAATAAACAGAAAATATAAAACTTATTAGGAGTGGCAACAGATGTATAGGATACCGTTTCATTACATACTTCCAATAATTGTTTACTGCATAAATGAGGCCAAGGAATTTTTATTATTTTTGTTAACATATGAGTAGATTCTTTTTAGACAATGACCTTCATAATGTCTTCTAACTTCACCTTTTCTTAGATGTGTTGTGGTGTCATATTTCTTTTCCTACTGCAGGTTTCCTAGTGGATTTCAAAATTCATATAAGGTTCAAAATCGGCAGTGGCGTTGTCGAATATAGGGGACATTTCCCTAACGAAGTGTTTCTGCACTGTTCGTGAGCATATACCCTGTGCTCTTGTTTCCAAAAAATAGAAGATTCTATGAAAGAAAAATCTGGAAACTGTTTTCTTGACTAGTCATCCATTTATTCACATCGAGCCACTCCTTATTTTTATACAATTTCCTATAAACAATTCCATATGACGGTTTGCGAATATTTCTTAAAGACAATAAAATTATTTTCTTCATAATTTTACAAAAAACTCTCTGGGTTCCCACGTGATTGTTAAAATAAATTTGTTTTTCTTTTCCTCACGAGCTACTCATCGTTCATACTCACGTGAACGTCTTCTTTCCGTGACTACCAAGCAAAACAAGAAATGTTTTCTGTATAACTTTCAAGAAAACGGGAATGAGCTGCCTTCTGGGGTTAGGTAGAAGAACTAATTCCGGAAGGTGTATCTGATGCATTTTACAGGATCATGAATACATTGCATCCACATGGACATAAAAAGTCAACAGATAAGTTTGATATAAAAAGAATAATATTTGACTAAGCTAATTCTTTTTAAGTATAAATTGTTGTTAAAACATCTTCAAAATTAATATCAATTTAGAAAGACATTTAAATCACATGAATTTATAATGAGTATAAAGTTCTCGTTTTCTAAATCTTGCTTTACTTTTCAGTTTTAATTTTTATTTCATACTTCGAGTAAGTAAAACAAGATTGCTTTGGTCCAAGACACTGTCAGTTCATTTTATTGATTACTCTTCTACTTTAAGTACAGAATAAATAGACAATGCATAACAATCATATAAATACACAGGTTAATTGTCATTCACCATTTGAGCAACAGTGTATGTACATGTACATAAATTCATCTATATCTATTCATATTTGCAAAAATAACCAGTCTGGTAGCACAGCCGGTTTTACAATATTGTGCTATATTATATGATATTAATCAATATTCTACAATATTATACCATATTACGAATATTGATCAATGTCATACAATATTGTAAAATATTTGTGTGTAATATTGTGTGTCATACAATATTGTACAATATTTGTGTGCAATATTGTGTGTCATACAATATTGTACAATATTTGTGTGCCATATTGTGTGTCATACAATATTGCACAATATTTGTGTGCAATATTGTATGTCATACAATATTGTACAATATTTGTGGACGTTTATTTATGGAATATTTATCCTAGGAAATCGATATACATTGTATTTAAGAGGTATTGAGCCAGCTGACACAGAAAAATGAGATAAATACTACAATCTATATGCTATTCTAAAAACAAAAATGGATACATAAAATACAATGATTAGATATAGAAATAATTACATTCGATTTAACCTTCATACCAAGTATTTTCATTTAGCTTAGGCAGCATTCTGAAAATTAAATGTAAATGTTTTATTTTACAATAATTTGTGAAATAAACTTTAAAATTTGTTAAAATGTAAAATGAAATAAAAACAAATTCTATACCAGATATGTACAAATCTATGTAATACAAGCATAATTTGTAATAATTTATATTTGGTGAGAAATATGTCATTATGTTATGCATCATATTTTAAAAATTAAAACGATGCCACTCTTTATGACAATAAAAATTATACCACAAAATACTGATTTTATTTCCAAAACTCATTTATTATAGTAAAAAAAATTATTAAAAATTAGAATACACTCGATTTTTTTAAAAATTGCTTTTGAAAAATATTTACGAAGATGTCAGTTTCAGTTAAATTTTAAAAAAAGCGAATATGTTGTTGAGAAATAATATTAGAAAATGTTTATTTATGTTTAAAAGAAGAATAACTTGGCTTTGGTTTGGAGTTAAATCTTTTTATTTAAACTAGGAAAATGATAGCGAATATTATGAGCTTAATTTTTACTTACGCATATATCGTGTTTTGATTTTTATGTATTAATCTCAAGCATTCTGGCAATGACTTATTTATCACTTATTTGCTGTAACTGGCATTTGCTTTATATTTGAAATAATATATAAAATTGCTGACAAGAATAAATTAATAATGAAGGGAATTATAGAAAATGATATTTGTAAAAAATAGCTGTTTTTAGGCAGTAACATTTGGCTGCAGCAGAAATTTACCATCCATTTGATTGGTTATGAAGTCAGATTATTTTTCCAATGACTTTTTCTTGTGCAACATATATTCAGTAAACATCACATTTTTTAATTAAAATAATTTTTATTTCGATTAATAATCTGATGATTAAAGGGTTGCTGCCGTTTCAACGGCTGTTTTAGTTCTAATTAACATTCAACCATACATAATTAATGAATGAGCCCTTTCAAAATCAAGTTTTTTTTTATATATTTCCCATAACATAAAAATATTCATTTGACTTCTAATTATTTTTCATTGTAATCTAAAACTTATATTATTATGTGTTGTACTTTTTTTGTAGAAACAAATGACTTGTTATCTATAATTTTTAAAATAGTAGTGTTTCATCAAGAAAAAAGGAATTATAGAAGCAACTGAAAGATAACTAAACCAAAGCGTACAGGCTATTCGGTAATAAAATAGCAGAAATAGCTGAAAGAAACGAAAACCAAGCAGGAATTGCATAAATAAGTTTTAAAAAATGCCAATTTTATTATGCTTTAATAATTTTTATATGAGCGTGGCAACGAATAAAATCATGTATCATTCACATTTAACGCCCTCTAAGCAATCGAATTGTACTTTGATTTAAAAGAAAAAAAAATTACAGCAATTTTATTACTTTTAGTTGATAGTTTGGTTACCAAAAACTCACCACTATATGCCCCACGGATGTCGAATTGGATAAAAAGAAAAGTCAGAAGGAAGTTAAATAATTGGGTTTTCATTTTCAGAAAAAAATAAAGCTGTGTGAAAAAGTTTAAATATGAAAGCTATAGGTTTTGGAAAAAAAAAGTCATCGAAAATGAAAATAACTTCATCATAATAATATAACTTTTTATATAAAAAAAATCTTTTTTTTAGAAATTCGAGCGAAGTTTTTAGAATTTTAATTATATATATCTATACTTATAAAAAAGCTCAATGTGTGTGAATGTGTGTGTGTGTTGGCGCTTTACAGGCCAGACCGTTCGACCTACAGCTACCAAATTTGGTACATGTATGCCTTGGAGGTCGGGAACGTGCACCTGGGGTCCCTTTTTTGAATTTTTCATTAGAATTTTAATTATTAATTAAAAACTAACTTTCCCGCCAAAAAAAAAAACTTTTCATTTTTCCTACCGTCAAATGAGTAAGGCTTCAGCTCCCCCCCCCACTCTAATGAGTCTAGGTTTAACATTTTTCGGCCGATTATTTCAAACGATTCTGTTTATTTTCTTAATGTTTGATGCATTTAAAATGAAACATTGTTAATTAATCGATCTTTCATATTCATTCTGAATTACTTTTGAATTAAAATAAAACAGAATGAAGGAAATTAAAAATGTCTAATCTGCATAGCGTTACCCCAACTGGCGTAGAAAAATTCAACCATTTGCGTTTCCGTAACTGACATTGAAAATTAATTGTATTCCGATTGTTGACAACTATTTTCAACAGATGCCGAGTTGATTTAAGTTATTTTTAGGTTAGTAGTATGCTTTTGTAATTAAATTGTTATATTTATGTTATATATTTTTTGTATATGCTTATAGTTTTAAGTACAACCTTTTTTAAGTAGTTTTTTTTAACCTGTTTTCGACCGATTATTTTAAATGATTCTGTTTATTTCCTCAGTGTTTGATGCATTTAAAATGAAACATTGTTAACTAATCGATTTGCTCATGATGAATCTGAGAAAATTTTGTTGACAAATTCTTTAGATATTACATAAATTAAGAAAGATATTCCTTAGTGCCCATAAGGTTTAAATGCTCCATGACTCTGTTTTCAGTAATCATATTATAAAAAAAAATGCTTCGTTTCAGAAAAAAATATTATTATATTAATTGCAGATTAACCATTTCCACTTTAATTTAAAGCATACATTCTACGGGAGCTAACAGAAACTTAGAGAGATACATATTACGTTATGACTGAAGGCCTTTATAATATTATGAGTGAATTATATTTTTATAACTACCAAAATTTGAAGCTTTAAAATATTTTTATAAAGAAGCTATTAAAATAGGAATTGCATAAAATATTTAATTATTAAAATTTTAACGAGCATTAAGATTGGCGAACCGGCTGGTCGCCAAAGGCGGCTAGTGTTACATAAAGGATAATACATGGTAAAAATTTAAATTTCGTACTTGCAATCTGATAATAGAATTCTGTAGAATCAGTAAAAATTAAAACCGAGGAATTCTGCTTAATAGGAACAAATAAAGGCCATCGAAATTTTTTTTATAAGTATTGTTATATTTATAAGTCCGGATAAACAAAAATATGAAAATTTAAGCGTGCAGTCCATTGATTTCAATTAAGAATATAATTACTGAGTGTCAGAAAAATTTGATGAAAATTAAATTTGAAGTTAACATTAAGTCTCATTCGTCGTACCTGAACATATTTTTCTACTCTCAAGCCGTGCAGTTATTCTTGTGGATACTATTATATAAGGGTTTTCGAAGCCCAATCGTCACAGAGAAAAATCTGAATTCTTTTCAGATTTAAATTTTATAATTTTGTTTTGAAAATACATCATTTAATGCCATATGAAATCAGAGGCCAACGATTTCAGAATAGGAAATAGAGGAATCGAAGCTGAAAGAAAAAGTATTTGCAAGAATTTTTCAGAGCCCATGTTTTTATGATATAATTGAATTTTTCATGAAAGCAAAGCAGATGGGGATTTGCAATGTTTACCATATTATTTTAAATTTATTTAACTGGATTCCGAACATTTTTTTGCAATTAAAAACAGTTAAAAATATGTTACTTTTGTGGATTTATTCCTGATGTAATTAACCTATTTTGAACTTCAACGCCTCGATTCATTTGTTTTTAATTTGTATATTTTTTTATTTTAATTTTTATTCCTAGATCAATGACTTTGTATTCAAATTCTAAAAATTGATTTTTCAAATCACCCCCACCCCCCTCATGTCATTAGATATCAGGTAGCAAATGTCTTAGGCAGCCAGCGCAATAAGATCAAGTAATAAAATTATTGTTATGTATATATTTTTTAAAGTTTTGATACTTTTCATCGCATTTTTATTGGATTAAGATGTTTCAAGAATACAGAACGCTGTTTTCTTTCTTATATAATTGCTTTTATTTGTAATTTATATTTTACTTTATATTAGTAAAGCATTAATATATAATTTGAAACTTTTTGAAACTTTTTTATGTTAACTTGCTCATTCTTTGCTTTTCGAAACTTGCTTGCATCATTCATGTTTCTATTTGGTTTAACCTTATATTTAAAACCTCAATGTTAAAAAAAGAAAATGAATAGAGAAAGATAGAATATGAAAGTTTTTCTCACTAAAAATCTACTTTCACTAAAAGAATTAATTGATTTATAAATTTAGTTTTTATTCTTAATTTTCTTGTGGCTTTGCAATATTGATAAGAGAATAAAATTTGTACAGAAAAACTCTCCATTTGATGATTTGAAGATTTACTATTATAATACATTTAAAAAGTAAATTGACAAATTGGTAAGGATGTTCATTATCCAAGTACGCATCGATAAAAATTCGTCTTTATACTTAATTGCCTAAAATTTGTTGCAATTATTTTAAAATTTTTACTTGCTTTTATTTAAATTGACATGTTTCATTTTTGAAAAAATGGAAATTTGCAAATCACTTTTCAGCCACCTTTTTCATTCATTTGAATACTGAAATTTAGCATAATTTTGGGAATCTAGTTGCAAAGCAATATTTTAATATTTCCGAAATTCACTCATCAGCTAAACCAGCCATTTTAATCAAAATTTGTTTTTTTGTAAGTGGCTCCATCTAATAGTGATTGTAAGATATTAATTTTTAGAATCTGAAATTATTAAAAATTTGAAAATTGAAAATAACAGAAAGTTTGTAAATACAAGCTTTTATTAGTGTATCAGAGCTTAGAAAATTATTCTAATGAGTATATGGATGTTAAAACAAATATTGCCATAGAGTGAGCAGTTGAAAATATTATTGCGAAGAATTTAAGTCATAATTATATTTGCAAGAATGTAAATTCCTAAAGTTTAAACAAAAATATATTGTTGAGCAAAAGCAAGAAATAAAAACTTGGCATCGCTTGCTTTTTCTTGGTTTTATGATCTTATTTTTGCACCTATATTTTTCATAAAAGATTTTCTGGTTCTTTTTAATAAATTTTTATAAATCTGTTAAATAGATTTTTAAAAATTACATATTGTGTTGCATTGATGTGGTTACTTGAATAATTGTTGCGGGTGACAATTGAAAATCTGACATGGTTGTTTTCAATTTTTGTGTAATATTTAATGTATTTATTATTTCAGTTACTTTTAATATACATTAGAAGTGCAAAATCAACAATTATAAATGTTAGATTAGATTAATTTGTTTAATCGTATGGAAGATAATAAAGTGAAGAATCATTTATTGAATAATTATTTAATTGAAAGCAAATCTTTATTCTTTTATACATTTCTCTTAAGAAAAAAACATAAATGTCAATGCCTAGAAATTCCTACCATTAAAAACTTCAGATCATCTCATTCAGCAAAATACCGGATACCAATTTTAAAAGGATTTGAACTTTCCTCGAAATGATAAAAAAGCTAAAAAAGATACGAAAGAAAGGTTGATCTTGCATTATGCATTTCTGAAAGTTCCAAGGAATGAATTCCGAATTTTAGAGAAAAAATATCTACCAAGATGAAATAAAAAAAAGGAAGGTGGAAAATCCTCTTTCCTTTTAACGCAGTCTTTTGTAGAATTGAATAAAATAAGGGATGAGAAATATTACATTGTGTGATAAAAATTTAGATTTAAATTAACAGAATTCACCCGATGGGTATGGCTTGTTTTGATGCATATTTTCTAAATGATCCGAGAGAAATCGATACAACCTTAATGCTTTTTATTTGTTTATATATGGAGTATAGAGAAAGCATTGTAATCGTCTAAAAATTCGAGCTCCAGATTTTTACTAATCTCCTCGTTTTAAACATCTGTGAGTTCCAAAAACAAGTTACTGGAAAAAGTCTGCCTGTTTGTTCGTCTGTCTGTCTATGATGAAGATAATACAAAGATGCCTTGAGTGAGACGGATGAAATTTGGTTTATGGGCTTTATATTGTTACAAACCTGTAGTTTTGCTTCCCATCCCGAATAGTGTCATAGTGGGAAAAACCGGTGTACGATCTGTCTGTGAGTGCTGAGAGGGTGCCGCGTCAATGACCTCAAAGCTTGGCAACCATTTGGTGACTTCGCGACGAATTTGACGACAAAATAGATAATAAAAATTCTTAAACTTTCCAGTAGTACCCATTTAGTCGCCAAACTCGCCAAAAGCTTTGAGGTCATTGACGCGGCACTCGCTCAGCCCGCACAGGACAGATCGTACACTGGTTTTTCCCACTATGACACTATTCGTGCCGGGAAGCAAAACTACGGGTTTGTAACAATATCAAATTTGTGGCATTTCTATTAAATTTTCAGTAAAATCCGTTTAAAGGAAGTCTGTTTGCTTGGCTGTGTGAATACAATTTAATATTTAACAATTAACACCACACCACACCTCCGTTTCTAGAGCTCATATGGCCCCTTGGTATAGATGTAGGTGTACTTTATTAAAGAAAGTTACACATCAATCAATTTGAAGGAAACAAATAAATGACAAAATATGAATCCATGATAACATAACAAGAAATGATAAAAACTGGAATGAAAAATATCTGGAGTTCAGTAAAACTGGATGAATGAACATGAGTGAAAATATAAGGGAATTGTAAAAATTAGTTACTTGAGGGCGGGGGTTTAAAGGAAAAGTTATGAATAAAATGCGAGATGTATTAAATTATACCCTAAAAATTGATAGGGTTAATCTAATTGGAACAGTTCTCCATGATGAATTAGGAATCTAATCATGTTTATGATTCTTTTTTTTCGAAGATGAATTATTAAGACTCTTTTGTACCAAAGACTCTCTAGCGAAGATGAGGGTTATCGGAGGTGTCATGGAAGAGTAAAAGGGCAGGATGTCTCAAAGTGGAGGAGATCGCTGTCTTCTCCACAAGAGCAATAGTCATCTTCTGATAAATGGAAACAGTACAGTTTAATACCATAAGTATAGAATGAAGAGAGCTAGATGGCTGAAATTTGGCATATACATTTAAAATATATAGTGTATACACCTATCAAATTCTGAGTCAAATACAACAAAAGGTTAGCTATCTGTCGGTTGGTACTTTCTGAAGTATGTAAACACGCTAGCTCAAAAACTTAATTACTTAACTTCAAAACTTAATACATCAAATTAGATATGAGATTTTATGGCTACAAGTGCAGTTTTGTGCCAAATTTTTATTTCAGTCAGATGGGAAAAAAAGTGTGTATAATCCTTATTTATCAGAGAGCTTGTTAACATACTATAATAACATAGTATAATAAAATTTGAAATTCTATTGATGCGCGAGTTGAAAAAGTTCAGAATTTTATTCGATACTATAAATTTTTCTGCTAAACTTCTGAAGAAATTGAAACTTTAAACAGTTCTAAAAATAAAGATAAAAATAATCAGTATTTTAAATTTTTAAGTAAATTTGAAAAAACAACTCAGCATGCTATTATTTTTTAAAAGAATTTATATTACAGACTTTAAATTAACATTTTTATTTTTGTCAAATATTTCCTTCATTCTATTATATATTCAGTTCTCGAAAATATAACAGAAATTACTTATTCAAAAATTTTGAATAAGTTATGTTTCAAAAAATAACAGTAATATTGCTTGATGTATTGAATTTAAGTAAGTGTTTTCGAGCGAGTGCATAATTTCATATGAATTATTTTGAGTTTTTCAGTTAAAATTATTTATTCTTTTTTATTCTAAACATTTGATTAATAAAAATCCGAGGAGCTTGCAAGGTAACAAATAACTACCGTGAAATTAAAAGATTAATAATATTTAGGTAAACGCCTCATATTCCTGATTAAATTAATTAAGTGCATGAGTCCGTTAATCCCAATTAAATTAATTTTATTAAATATCATCTAATAAAGAAAATAACATTAAGTTTTGCTTTTCTCTTGCGTTCACCACTCCTGGTAGAAAAAAATATTAATTGAATACTTTTAATTAAATTCATTTGTTCTCATATTAAATAAAAAAAAGAAAAAACTGATTTTTTTCACTCTTTTAGCATAAAATCGTGTTAAAAAGAAATAATTTTCCTACAACATTTTATATAATTTTTCTGCATCATATTAAGTAAAAATAACACTGTTCTTTTTTTTATTATGAATGATAGTTATGTATATGTTTAAGGCTGGTTCATACATACGCAACTGTAAATGTTGTCACACTCAACAACGAAAGGTCACAATTTTGGGAGGCTTATTCATCATGTGTTCTTCGATTTTATATTATATCTGTTAAATATATGCTTATAAAATGTTTGACTTTGATACATTTCTTTTGTGAATTTGTTGAAATATAAAGGTATAGCTCTAAATGTTTTTATGTTCCTTTTTCCGGCGTCCTGGCCTAGAGGTAGCGCATCTTCCCCGTGATCTAGTTCCGGGTTCTAGTCCTGGTTCGGGCGTGGTTGTTCTTTATGTGAAGTGCGTGAAAAAGCCCACCCCCTCTAAAAAGGGCTAGTTAAAATGAGTGCCATCTTCATATGAGCTAGAAGTCAGACTTCTGCTCTCGGTGCCCAGGGGCCTTTGCTCTCAGAAGCTACAGCACAAACTTGGCTTAAATCTCTGACTTCGTCAGAGGACTTGTCTATGGCAAGCACCATAAGTTACAACAATGTATTCCTTCTTATAAATCTTAGGAAACTGATAATATTATCATCTAAGCAGTGAAACGCCGTAACGTGTTAACTTTTTTCCATTAAACCTTATTATTATTATTTTTTGTATCCTTGTTAAGTATAGGCTTGAAGAAAAGCTTATATAAATATAGGTATATATAAATATAGGTATATAAGAAAAGCTTTCAACTTTTCTTATTTTTTATTTTTTCTTAATCAAATAAAATTTTGTATATTAGCAGTTTTCATTATTTTTCGACAGAAAACAATAAGCATCTAAACAACAAGAAGGTTTTTCATAATAATAATTTTAAAAAATTTGCATTTTGTTTTCAGCGTTTGTTCTCTCTCTCTCTTTTTTTTTTTAACTTTCTGATTCAGTTTAAGATGTCGGGAATTTTACCAGGTCTATAGTGTTTACTTACGTTACAGGAAATTAATAATGCTGTTATTCATTAGTATATGGTAAAATTTAAACTTTTATCATTCATTTTTAAGAAAAAGTCATCAATCATGACTTCTTTATCAATCTACAATATCTGTTTCTCATGTAGTTGACAATTGGATTCATAATTTTCAAAGGTTTTCTTTCATCCAAAAGAATTTATTAAATTTGTCATCCTTTTCTGTTCTTCGTTTTAGATAAGATGGATTTTCTTTCATAATTATTTTATTTGCCATTTTTAATGCCATAATATTTTTATTGCAGTTTTTTATTTTACTGCTCGCATTATTTGAAATACACACTCTAAAAATATTAGTTATGAATCAATTTTAAGTTTAATATATTAGCCATTTTTAAGTTTAATAATTCGTCATTATATTAAGAATTCATATAACAGAAAAATGCACATAAACTCAGGAATTTAATTTACTCTTTATTGCATCTAGAGATATACAAACTAGATACATAGATACAAACTAGATACATTTAAAATAAGATGTCAAATACACATACAACTGACTAATGACTAACGGAAAATGATTTTCCTATTAATGCCAATTAAGTAATGTTATTTTAACTTAATATAACATATATTGTTTCAGCATTTCGCATCCCATTAACAGGTGTCAGTATAGACTTTAAAACTTTATTGAATATCATTCGAATATATTCTATTATCAAAATTATATTTCTAGAAATATATCTCGCATTGCTATACGTTTAAAGTGTCATTTCAGGAATAAGAGTCCGCCACTTTACTTATATAACAATAAAATTCATGTTCTTTTATAAATATTTAATAACCACCTTCATCCACTATTTAATTTAGTGTTATATTTTATTTTGATTGGGAATGGTAAGGATAAGATAGAAATTCCATTACCAATCTGGGGACACGGCAGTGCCCCCGCCAAGTCGAGCAAAAACAAGCGGCACGGCCGTACCAGCCTTTTCTCGAAGCAGTTCAGGCTATTTTCGACCTCCTATAACTTCGTTGTGAATAAAACTAGAAGCCTGAATTTTCAGTAACTATGCGGACATTATATAAACACGGTATAGTTCAAATTTCATTAAATTTGAACCAGTAGTTTAAGAATTATAACTACTCAAAGTTTGTGAATTTTGTCACTGACTGACTGACCGATCATCAAAACTCTAAGGCACTTCTAGCAGACATAGAAGCTTCAAATTTAGAATACAATTAGTGTTTAGTGTATAAATCAAGGAAAAACTAAAATATGCGTGTAATAATGGACAGATCTCGCACTAAACAATCTAATTTTATATAATATGTTAATGTAATCTAATTTAATGTAAAAATGGATTGTGTTTTCATGCGATGGCCAAGTCAATCTATTTATTTAAACCATAAAAGATTTTTAATATTGATAATATGGTCACTATAAGATGTTGTTAGGTTAGCTAATTACGTAATAACTTAAGACAGAAGGACCCTTAAGTAGGGACTGAATAAATTGACCGACTTGGTATTACATGGATCTCACAACTTTTTACGATAGAAGAATTGAGTTGCGAGACTTAGGTTTCTTTTACAAGTTATGTTTTTGATGGCATTTAGTTTTCTAAAACTTGTTTTGCATGACTGAATAATATATATACTAGATTCAAAATCTGGTAATTTTATGTTATCAAAATTGACCTTATTTGTGAACAAGACGTGTTTCTCAATTGTCGGTGCGTCAAGTGTAATCCGATAAAGCCATTTTAAACTTAGAAATAATATGTAGAAATCAATTTCCTGAATAATATTAAGCAAATTTTATTCAAAACGTGTATTTTCCTTTATAATCAACTTCATAATGAAATAATGAGCAGTTGAGACTTGCAGAAATGCATAGAAAAATTAGTCGGTGTTTTCTTTTTCTAATTCAAAATTCTATTTTAGATAATAACTTATTTTGTAATACTTGAAAAATTTATAATATTCAGGTATTAACTTATATAATTTTAATCTTAACTTATTTTAAATACTTCATAGTTACAATTTCAGTTATGCTTTCAGATGTTCATGTTTTTATATTTTATAATTGTTATGGTCATAATTTTATGCAATACTAGTAGATAACTAGTAGATACAACTAGCAGATACTAGTAGATACAACAAGCACAAATGCAAGGCTTTAGTTCCAATTAGAAAGGGAATATACATTTGTAAGTTTTAACTAAAAAAAAAAGTTCAAAACGGCATAACATTCTCTAAATAAAAAAAAAATCAAAGTTTCCATAGATATTTTAAATTAATGTCAAATGCTGATGTTGCCGAAAAGTAATTCTGCTCAATTTTTTAACAGGAAAAAAAAGCTTACATGATTTCAAGAAAGAAAAAATTAATCCTTGAGGAGTTTCAGTAGAAAAATTAAACGAGAAGTAGATTTTTTAAAGAAAAGCTATAAATAATTGCGCAAATTGTTTGTTTTCTTATTAGAAATTCTCATAAAACATAAGAGTAAACTTTCAATTTCAAAGATTGTTGACAGGAAAGACGTGAAAATTTTGTAATCATTATTCGTTGTTTGATTACCAATATTTAATTAATGAAGTAGTTCCTCTTAGATTCAGATATTCCTAAAATGATAGCCTAAAATAAATATTGCGCTTTATTCACTAATGTGAGCTGAAAATAATTAGTATTCTAATTAATTAATGTTAGTCAATATTTTGATATGGTTGCTTTATATTTGAGTTATGTAATTCCATCTGTATTAAATATAAATGAGCCTAAATAGTTTGTGATGATCCTGCTTTTATCAAGATGACGTCGCAGTTTAAGTTGCGAGCTCGTGCAAGCGGATAATCATGTGATGCACGAGTAACTGCAACTGTATTTTCTTTCTTTTTCCGAGATTTATCTGTATTCTATTAATTAGCAAAAACTTCTTAATGTTTCTTTTAAATAAAGATGTTATTTTTTACGCCGTCATTGAACTAAATATTATGGACAATATCCAAAAGTTCATAAAGCAGTTGCTTATAAGATTAAAATAAAAATCAAATTCATCGTTAAATCGTCTTTTAATCAATATTTTCAACATATTATTACTTTTTTCCTATTTTTATCATGGTAAGATGATTTAAAAAAAAATGCCTTATAATATTGTGAGATTTCAAATGCCATTTAGTTTTATATTTGATGTAAATTTTATTCACCTAGTTCTACTATTTCACAAATTTTATATAGTGACATCATCTTTGAACAATTTATGCAATAAATTCAAGGGGTGAAATCGAGTACATATCAATAAATGATTCTTACTTGGACTATCACATACATAGTTAAAAGTATGCATAGCGGAATCATAGGAAAGGGAAAATCTAACATTTACTGTCAGTCAGACGTAAAGTGAATTATATTGATATGTGAATTAGCTTATTATTTATATGGATATGTCTCTTATATAAAAGACTTTCAAGTTAAACTGTCCCAAAATTATATTTTGAATTGATATTAGTTTAGTTACATTAAAGGCCCATTTAAAGCAACACAAAGGCTATTTTGGGACGGAACTCGTAATTTTGAACCGCGGTCAGATGACGATGACGACACCTGAGCTATCACCCCCCCCTCCAAACTTCCACTCCTCAACAGAAGGAGGGCGTTTGGTCTAACGGATTTAGAGTGCACCAGCCCCGCGTATACGGTGGTTCTTCAGTGGAATCGACTCTGGAACTTGAAGCCATCCAATTCCAAAGCTGAGATCTTACCACCAGGCCAATGCTGCCAATTTTGAATTGAGAAAAACCATAAATATTTGAGCAAATAATACCCTTCAGATTGAATATTTTTACAGAAAATAAATAAATCCAATCAAAATACGTATTTATTTATATGTGCGTTGGCATTCTTCAACGTACTCGTTGCATTTTACTCAGTGAAAAGTATTTAATTGCATATACTACTACTGATGCTTATAATAATAATGATAATTTGTAACTATTGCGGAATTTACTATTCCGTGTTGCGGGAATTGCCCGCCTTATTGTACCTCTTCTTTTCACTGGAACTTTAGAATCTCGAATATGTACTAAATCACATCATCGGAACTGTTTTGTTACTGTTAACTAACTGAAACTTCATCTGGAAACAGGGAATAACAGACATTGTTGCTAGAAATCCCGCTCTCCTACTTCTTTCAAGTTCATTGCGGAATTTTGTTTTTAATAGAAGTTTATTTTTTACGTGTATTATTAAATTGAGTACATAATCAAAGAACTATTCTCTGAAATTAAAAAGCCTGATAAATCTCTTAAAATAAAGTTTCCCATCAAAAAAATCCAGTATGAATCTAGAAATTCGAATGATTTTTCAGATGCCAGCTATAGGTTATTATAATTGAGCCAAATTTGGGACTAAAAATATTATTTTTCTGAAATCTTTTGATGAATCATTAATTACAATTGAAGGTTTGAAAAAGAAATATGTACAACGTTTTATTTATTTATTTACTTACTTACATATAAAACGTAGATGAAACCGTGAGTACAGTGGCTAGTCTCTATTAAGCTCTGAAATGAATGAATAGATAAAATAATGAAAGAATAATGAAAGAATAGCAAATGTCATTAATTTATAGCTATTGAATTCTTTGCATTATATTTTCATAATTATAAAATAAAATATATTTGGGAGAAATTAATTACTCCGAAATGTGATTCCTTTAGTGATTCAATTCACGTCTATAAATTAATTAAAATGTCATATATTAATCTATTGAATCATTATGGAATTCTAAAATAACAATTTCGTCGAGACTTCTGAAGAATTTCATTTAATATATAAATATTTTTGCTTTAAAAATAACAAAAATACTCTAAGAATTTTACATTTTTAAGATTTAATATTTTAAAGAGTTCCTGAAATGCTTAATGGAATTGATTTCGCTTATATTTAATTTCGAATCTGAAAGTTAAGGGAAAAAAATATTGAAATGTACGTGGGAGGATTAAACGTATGTAATTTCTCAGAGTGGAAGAAAGGAAATATAAATAACTCACTAAACCTTGAGAAGAGATAAAAAGAGATTTTGCGAGTTTAACTTTTATGCAATCTTGAATTGGCCGAAGTTACTTAAAACTTTTTTTATGAGATTTCTTTCACATTAAATGATTTATTTTTACATTATTAGAATATGACAGTTTAATGAAAGAATAATTAAGCGTCAAAATTAAATGACAAGTAATGTAATGAAATAAACATATATGTTCATTAGAATATTTTTTATACAGTCTTGTAAAGTGAAATGTCACACATGATTTTGAAATTCCAAAAAGAAATGAAATTCGAAGTAACTAAAATAAAAAACAAACAAACATTGATTTTCCATCTAATAAAGATAATATTTTTTTCCCCTTTAGATTTTTATAAGTTTAGTATTATTATTGGGTTGAACTTCATTTATCATTATGTAATCTAGGTGACATTTTAATAATTAAGTATTATTATAGGAAAACTACTTTATTAATTGCGAATAATTAAAAATATTAATTGAAATAATATTCCTGTCAAGTATATTTATTAGCAAACATAAAATTATATTCAAATACTATTCCTATCAAGCTGAAATTGGAAAACTAGAAATATCAAGAAACAATATTCCTAGTTTTCTAGTTTCAACCAAAAATATTTTTTAAAAGGCACAGAAAAATCAAGGAAAGCATTTATATATTTCAAATTGTACATTGTAAATTTTTATACCAAAAATTCAAATAGTTTCTGGTTTAAATAAAATTACTCTTTATTAAAATATTTTTTAATAAAATAAAATAAAACTCTTATCAATGTTTTTGAATTCGCAACAAGTGGAACATTATTCAGATAATCCATGCCCGCATTATTAATTGCTTGATTAAACTCATCTGAAAACAGTGTATAAAATTACGTTTGCACTACACGAATGTAAATATTTGAAAAATTAGAAATCGCCACGTTCTTAGATACAGAATCAGTAATTATTACATTGGAACATATGAATACAAGCTTCAACTTTAATCTGTTAGTGGGCTTGTTGCGATAGATAAAGTTTTCAATAGAAGTAGCATGGAATTCAATTTCATAGGTGTCGAATATAGGGGACATTTCCCTAACGAAGTACTTCTGTACTGTTCGTGAGCACATACCATGTTCTCTTGTTTGCAAAAAAATTGAAGATTCTATACAAGAAAAATCAGGAAACAGTTCTCTTGACTATTATTCATTTATTCACATCGAGCCACTTGCTTATTTTTATGCAATCTCCTATACACAATTACATATCACATTTATGAATATTTCTTCAAGATAATAAAAATTATTTTCTTCATAAACTACTAATTTCACAAGAAACTCACTGGGTTTCCACGTGATCATTAAAATAAATCTGCTCCGCTTTTCCTCGCGATTTACTTATCGCTCACACTCCACGTAAACGTCTACTTTTCTTGACTGCCAAGCAAACAACTAATCTTTTCTACGTAATTTTCAAGACAACGGGAATAAGCTGCCATCTGGAGTTAGGAAGGGGAAGTAATCCAGACATCAGAAAAAAAGAACACAGACCAGACATATATTTTAATAAAACAAGCAATATATCAAAATTTTGTGCCGTAGAGTATCTACAAAAAGCAAAAAGAAAGTGTTTGCAATACATGGCTCTCACCGTTTAAAATAATTAGAAAGATACAACTTTCGAAAAATCTATGAATGAGCAATAGGACACTTTTGTTAATTCCAATATAATTTTTTTTGATTAATTAAATTCAAATAAACTTATATAGGAATGATTTTATTTGCTTTGAAGTAATATACGAGTGATAAAAAGAAAAAGAAGTCACCAGCTAGAACTTTTTCCAAGTTAAATAATTAAATGAAAGCAAAATAAAATAATTGTTTCTTACGTACATGCTACAGTCAATATTATTAATCGATTATAATTGATAATAATCGAGATTAGTATTAATAATAATGGGTCAGTGTAATAAATCCATTAATCAATTAGCATATACATGGAAAGCAAATTTAATTGCAGTGCATTTCGGTTTTTGAAGCTATTTAAGATTAAAACAGTCCTGGAAATTCGCAGTTAGAGAATATGCTAGAAAGTTTTAGGGGGACCACTTTTGCTTTGCTTTTGGTTGATTCTATGTATATCCTTTGGTATCAGAAGTTTTCCGCTGGTATGATGTGAAAATTCCAGAAAATATGCGGGATCAGAAGAATATTTGGTAAACTAATCGAACCTCAAAATTGCATAGATTGTCCGCTTTAGCTTCAAAATGTAAATTTAAACAAATTACAATATTCTATGAAAGAAATAAGAAATCTTTTATTATATTTCTTTCATAAATCTTGTTTCCTCACTTTATAAAATGATTTTATAGATTTGGAGAGCATACGGTAAAAAAAAAAAAATACACATAGACATATTCTTAGAAATGAGGAGTTTTACACTTTCTATTTTTGGATTGAAAAAATTTTAAAATTCCCAGACATTTCTCTTCAACAAAATTGTCTCCTTTTATTCTGCTCGCGTTAGTTCAGCATTTTGTTATCGTTGAAGATATTTGCAGCCAAGCGAAACATTGCTAGTGATGCGGAAAGAAATAGAGTTAGAATTTTCAGTTCCATCAATAAGAGGCGTTTCTGTCAATACAGACTTTAAATTCAAAGAGGATTTCTTAACTTCTGGAAAAATCATTTTATTCTTTTCATGACACGGCTTTTTTAACATTAAGTAACTTTTAGAGGTGAATGCTTTTTGAAATTCGAGGTGCTTAGGAAATTTTACAAGAAATGAAATGTGAGAAAAATAACGCTAAGAACGACGATATTTAATAATTGTCTGTAACATAATTCCATTAAATAGAGTAATTTTGTTCTGAGAATTTTTAGTATTTTTAAAAAATTAGATGATATATATTTTTTTCAAATTAAAGTCTCAGTTTCAAATTAAACTTGAAACAAAACAATATATGATTTTTCTTTATGTGTTATAACGAAGAATACATACCTTTATGAGGTTTACTTTTTAATACATTTTTTAATTTTACCTTTTAATTTCTTTTAATAATTACCTATAATCATACATTTCTTTACCTTTACCTTTTAATACTTCTTAATAATTACCTCTTTAATACATTTCTTTACCTTTACCTTTTAATACTTCTTAATAATTATCTTTTTAATATATTTCTTTACTTTTCCTTTTAATAATTACCTTTTTAATACATTTCTTTACTTTTACTTTTTATTAACTTTCAATAATTATTTTGCCTTTTTGATAATTTCCTTTAAAGAGAAATATGAGGAGTATTTACTCATGTATTAGAACTCAGTGCACCTTGTTTAAAAGCTGATATGCACACAAAGATTTAAAATCTTGGAAATTAATTGAGCATGTGATCGAAAGAATCTGAAACTAATTGGAGTATTTTGTATTCTACTTTTACTAATACATTCGGAATATAGCACATTTTACTTTTATCTTCGTTGTGCAACTAAAGCAATTGCATGTGCATTTTTGCTGTTTCGATTGGTGCATTGGTTCTGTAATTTCCTACATTTCTAATATTTAAGTGTCAGTTTACCTTTCTGAAACTCCTTAATATAATTTCCTACTTTTATTTAGTTACTGTCTGCACAACACGCATATACGAACAAACGAGTAAACCTACGCCGTATTTCGTTGATTCGGAAAATTTATTATAAATAACGAATTCTGATGATAAAATGATGTTCTATATTTCATTAGTTTATCTCATTACAGTTTTGAATTATTATATTCAATGATAGGCCCTGGGGTTTGTCGCCAAGCCCAGGGGATCTTTGACCCGTATTCATTTAACGTAAGTATTAATAAGTCATAAGATCTCACAAAATCTTAATCCGGTACTGCCTAGAACCTGATATGTGCAATTATTGCCTGACATAGCTTACTTACTGATAGTGGAGCAATCCTTGATGGAACATAAGTCGCTTCATCTTGATAAACAGCAAGTATTCATATCTTAACGCTGCACTTGGGCTGCCACTGTCTGATAGCAAGTTTCGGCTGTGAGACAGTCTAGTCACCGATTGCAGAAACAATGCCATAAAAGTTATGTATCATGGTACAAGTTATACGTTTTGGACAAACAAAATTTTCCGTTAAAATGAAGTCTGAAGACGGCAGTGTTTGTCAAGATTTCGTTCATTAATCTGATTACGATTCAAAATTATTAATTCAACCTCAAAACAGCTTTTGCATAGCTCCAGTCTGAGAATGTAACCAGGGTAAATAATCTTTCTAAAAGCTAGAATGTTTGAAAACCGTTATGCAGTCGTTAGGCATTCTTATTTCAAAATAACATGCATTTAATTTTCTCATGCAGTTGTTATTTAAATAAATAGCTGAAATTGCCTGCTGAAAAATAATAAATTATCTTTGTATTATTTGATGAAATATATTTTATGCAGGCTTTCTTTTTTCTCCTTCTATTTCTTCCAAATTCTTGAAAACAATTTCTGTATCTTTTCACTTTTTTTTAATAATATTTGCAATATTTAACTATTTTATTCAATATTAATAAATATATAATTTCTTGCAACTGTGCCACGTAATTTATTATAGTGAGAAAAAAAAAACAGTTTAAATAATTTATCCAAACATTTGTGATGGATGAATTAAAGCTACAGAAAAATAAATGTATAAAGATATTTTAAAAATCTCATCCTATGTAAGTAAACCATACGAAATTTTAATTTCAAATGCTTCCTGTAATATCACATGGTAATGTGTTTAAACAAAAATGATCATTGCAATTTATATTTAAAATTGTTTACTATTTTCTGAAGTTAGGGTTTTCTTCATTCTTAATACTATTTGAGCAAAGAGAGCGAAAAAAGTGGCATTCAAATAGATTTATTCATCGTTTTTTGTAGACTGTTGAGATATTTCCATTTATAAAAAATAAATGGCTTAGGAGAATGATATTTGTCAATACAATATTAAAAAGTGTGGATGAATTGCAATCTTATTCATACCGTTTTAAATATTAAAAAGCTTACGTTAAACTTAATAATTTAAAATAATCATATTATTTTAGAGCTACAATCAGTCTGGTTTTCGATTTCAAGAATTTCTTAAATTATTTTTAATTTAATAAGTATGTATAATCTACTACGTACATCCTTTTATGTCGGGATTAGTACCCCTTCCTAATCCCAGATGGCAGCACATTCCCGTTGTTTTGAAAGATATGAAGAAAAGATTTCTTGTTTGCCTGGCATTCAAGAAAAGTAGACGTTCGCGAGGAGTGTGAGCGATCAGTAGCTTGCGTGAAAAAGAACAAATTTATTTTGACGATCACGCGGAATCCCAGCTAGTTTCTCGTGAAATTAGTAGTTTATGAAGAAAATAATTTTTATTGTCTTGAAGAAATATTCGTAATCGTGATACAGAATTTCTTATTGGAAATTGTATAAAAATAAGGAGGGGTTTGATGTGAATAAATAGATGACTAGTCAAGAAAACAGCTTCCTGATTTTTCTTGCATAGAATCTTCTATTTTTTTGCAAACAAGAGCACAGGGTATGTGTTCACGAACAGTGCAGAAATATTTCGTTAAGGAAATGTCCTTTATATTCGATATTTTATTTTTTCAAAAGTTATTCAACTATTTTCTAAACAGTTATGCAAGCAATTTTTTTATTGTTTTACTTACTAGAACTAACGAAAGAGTTCTACAAATGCGCCATGTATTAACTAGAAATTTTATTTGAAGCCAAATGCTAAACAAGTGTTTTAGGAAACTTTGTATACAGAAATGACTTTAAGAAATATCAAATTTTAAATGAAAAGATATCCAATGAAATGCGAGTTAATATTACTTACGGATATATAAACGAAGTCAAGAAAAGCTCTCTCAGTACGTGCTTACTCAATACTTCTAAGTAGCATCTAAGTTGCAAATAGTTTTCTTTCTTTGTTTTTTGCTCACCCAAAATATGTTCACAAATGCTGTTGGGTATGGAGTTACATTGTCTGGAATAATATAGATGCAAATTAAACTGCAAACTTTGAAACAACTTTACAATTACAAAGCTGGAAGGACAATTTAGAAATCTTTCCTTTATGTGATACTCTATACGAATTCGTTATCATGTCATGAAAATTTTCTGGGAATATACTGACGTTGTTCTGAGGGTAAATCTATCGCATTTAACTCTTCACCTCTGCTTGTTATAAGAAATGTGGCAATGTTTGTTCAGAGCGTTTGAATAGATTTCCATAAAAGTTCCCATAGTTTAAATTATTCATTTTATCGCATTGAAAAGCGTGAAGTAAATCATAACAGCAGAATTTAGATTTTTGAATAAAGCGATATGTATTTTAAGAATTATCATTCTATTATGCTATTTGTTCGATATTTTTTGTCGAAGTTATATTGAAGTAATTCTATCATGAGTTTCTCAGATTTATTTATAGCCAAAATACACACAAGATAATGGTAATTAACGTTTTAATTTAGAAGGCCGTATTCACTTTTAGATAAAACGTGATATTTTTATGATTATGTGATATTGCATTCCCACGCAAATAATCTCAACAAAGAAGAGAGTCTTGCAGATATTTTAATGGATGCGTAAAGCATACCAGGTCAATGACCACGTACTTATTTACTATTTAGTGACATGAAAGCTTTGTGATAAAAATGGAGGTTCTGGAAAATGCAAGTATTAGGGCGATATCTTTATTAGCAGTTGAGCCTCAGAGATCCTTCTAGAATTTTCAAAAAACATAGTAAGGCAATCGATCGGAATCACTTTGGAATGTAGTTGTGGAGCGAGCTCTTTACTTGCATTCTGAGTGTGTAATTTTTTTAAAATTAGCGATTTACTGTCTGCACCTGCTATTTATTATCTTTTTTTTTGAAAAATGCTTTATTATTTATAATTATTTTTCTTTTATAAATTAAATTATAATTCACGTATTAAGAGACAGAATATTTATTTTTGCGTACAAAAATGAGCAATATAATTAATTAAAACTACCTTTTCCAGCTCAGGAGTCATCCTCGTCATCTGACCGTGGATCAACATTTTTCCGAATAAAAATGAACCTTCCTCCTCTATGAATGAATAAGATAATCATCAGATAATCTTCATTGGAAATATGGCATTAATATCGCAAATGATAATTTTATATTCCAGAATCCTCTAGACAAATTAATTGATCAAAAGGATAATCTTTAAACACTTTTATAAAAAAAGCTTAACAATTCAATTAATTCCCAAGACAATAGCTTGCAACTCTGTGTTCTTACATACAAAATATATAAAGAGTAAACGCTACAATCGTTAAAAAAATTAGGTACATTTTGGTGAAAACCGCATTTTATAGCTCTCTGTGTTTGAATTGAAAGCAAATATTTAAATCAGTAATCAACTCAAATCACAAACTAACCCCACACTCTAAATGTTAAAATATCTGAGAGTTGAAAAAGTGTAAAATATTAATTTGTTTTTGGTATTCTGATCGTATTAAAAAATATACGTACTTACAGATATGATCATATGGAGATTTAAATGATGGTACTTATAAAGTAACGCATATTGCCTTTATAATATTTTCTAGGAATTATTTACTAAATGTACACAATTTATTTTTATTTTTGAATAGAAGTCTTAACAAAAGCAAAGTGTTGAAAGGAGATTCTTATAAGAAGGAAGATCCTTTAAAGTAAGAAGTAATGATACAGACTATATTAATTTCACAAATATTTATTTTATATATCGTTTTAGAAAAGGGCATTGAAAAAATATATATCCTTCCCTCTCTTTCCTTTTGAAAAAAACATTTCATATAGTCAATCTAAAGAGAAAAATTTCGAGTTATTATTTAAACAGGCGGATATTTACAGAAAATAGACATTTTGCTGACGCGAAAAAGCGTAAACAGAATGCAAAGGAAAACGATTTCTTTGTGTTGAATGCAGTAAATGTCATGGTTCGAATAGAAATGTTTTCTAGTTGTTCTTAGAATTCAAATCCTGATAAAAAAAATTCTTTATACTTGTAGGTGAAAGTCAGAGAAAAATTCCAGTTTTTGTATGGAATATAAAACTGCAGCGTTGGTGTTATTAAAAGAGAAAAGCCGAGACTAAAATATATAAATAAATAAAATGAAGAAAAATTCTATCAGTTTAAATTTTCAAACAATATTTCTTTTGCCTTCAAATACTGTGATACAAAATTCACCTAAGCTGTTGCCAACAATTAGAGGGATTTCTTATCTAAACTCATACAATGTAATTTTAAGCTGCTTTAATTACGTATTCTTAAAGTATAGAGCAAATAATAAATTTTAAATATTGTATTATTATCAGTAGAAGAAGGAGATTATCTATTATAAAATAAATATTTAATATGTATTGATATAATAGAAAAACATAACAGTACTAATAAATAAACAAATAATTAATAAATAAAATAAACATATACAAAAGATTTCAATGATGAAATAAGTTATGAAAAAAACTGAGTTATAAGCAATAAAATTGGGAAAAAATGAACGAATATAAAATCTACATTTTATAGATGCGTCACGTTTACAATTAAACGATTTAATATACGCACGTTTATTTCTTATAATTTATATATTTTCTTCATTATTTTTTGTGAATTTAGGGCGCATAATCGAAAATTAAAAAAATTACCATAGCTATAATTAAAATTTGTTAAGATTTTAATTATAGTTATGGTAAATTTATTTAAAGAGTTTGCTCGGTGGGATTATTAGTTATATTTGATTTCATATAAATCTGTTATATATAACTTCTTATTTAAAATTCCACCAAATGGTCTGATATTAAAGTCGTGCTGTTTTAATTTTCTTACTTAAATTCTATTTATTATGACGCTCATCTATAGAGCTTCGTCATAATATGTTTCATCACAGTGCAGTTGAAATTGTAAGTGTCCGATTATTTATTTTCTAAATGTATTGAAGCTATAATTTCGCTTTTTTATTTTTTTTGTAAACTACACAGACATTAAATAGAATCAGTATTCGTCTTTAGTTTTCAACATGGAAAGAAATACACGTGATTAATGAATGATGTAACGAAAAAAGTTTGAATTTCAAGACAATTATGCAATCTTTCGTTGGAAATCAGACAAAAAATATTTTTAAAACGTCGCCAAAATTCAGCAAAAATTTCCGCAGTTATTGAATTAAAAAGATATAGTGACATTAAAAATAAAATTTTTATGCCTTTTAAACATGTGTAAAATTCATGTTTGTGTTGCTTTGTCGTACTTTTATGAGTTATCGAGGAAAAACGAAAAAATTTAGGTTAATTCTTAAATAATTAAAATTCAAATTAATCTTTAAAAAGACTACTACAAAAATTTATATATGTCAATATTGGTAGCTGTATATCAAACGATTTAGTTTGTACACACACACACACACACGCACACACGCACACACACACACACACAAACACACACTGACAAGAATATCTTTACATTGAGAACTCTACTGAAACTTTTACATTAATATTTTCGATTCAAGGAGCTTTATTCATGGTGATAAATATTCACAAAAGTTTTTTGTGAATGTTTATAAAAACTATTTGCTATAAACATTCACAAAAATTAGTCTAAAACTCACTGTTACGTACAAAGAATAGATGGTCCCTCTTGATTAGAAAATCTAATATTTTATCACCAGCCTTGATAGCTTGGTCGTTTTGTAGTTGGAAAGAAAATCTGCAGTTATGTTAAATTCAGTAATTTTTATACTTTATTATCTGTGAAAATTTTGAAGTAAAATAATAATAATTTTTTTCATTTCTTCTTTTATCGGATTGCATTTAAAAACTAAGGATTCGGTAGGGAATATTCTAATTTATATTTCTATATTTAACTTCTCTAATATTTGACAGATTGTTGTAAAATCTAAGTTGCGATCTTCCTCGCTTTTTTTAACACTATTCAATACGCAAGTTCAAAGATGCTCGGAAAGCTTATTGGTGCATTTCAAAATGTTCTCAGAGATTCGAAAGATGTTTTTTTCTATTTTAATATTTCTTCATTAATTTATTTATTATTCTACAGTGTTCGAATCGCGCAAAAGATTTCTTTTCAGCTTTATTCTTAGGTAGTTAGAAGGTTTTTTTGTATTAATATAAAAATCAAAGTATTCCAAAATGTCTTCAACCTTACACTTTTTTTTGATGGGAGAAAATCCTTTAATTCATCATTTGATACCATTAACTTTCAAACCAGTCCTTCAAAGGTAATTTAGAATATTTTTTTGAAGATATTTGAAGTAAGGTTGAAAAGATTCCTTTTTACTAACTTTTTCTTCTCTCTATGCCATTTTAAAAATTCTCAAAAAAAAAAAAAAAAAACCTTACATCAAAGATAATTTGAAAGTTGGCAATATGCTTTTAAAAGGGTCTTAGTCTAACTTTCTAGAGATGTTTAAAAATCGCTTACCAGTTTTGAAATATGGTTTCTGAGTCTGAATTTGCATAAATATAACTTAAATATTTATTAATTTTCGAGTGAGAACATTCTGTGAGGATGAATTATGCATGTTTTCTTTAAGTGTCTTTTTTTTTAAATATTTAACGAAACTTGGTCTTATTAAAACAGATCAAGATTCTTTATAAAAGAATTTAAGATTTGAAGGAAATATAAGACAAGCAGAAAGACGGAAGCATGTTTCGAAAGAATTGGTTCAAGGAGACGAATTTACTTAAGCGACGAGACTGGGGAATATGAAAGCATCTATTCGTCATCGTTTTCTTAAGTAATGAAGTTGAAATTTTCAGAGCGATGATCAGGGAAGACTTTTTAAAAAGATTTCATAGATATCTCTTTCTTTCTGTAAGATTCAGTGTTTATTAAAGACATTTTTTCCATTAAAATAAGTTTTGCTGAATTTTTATTGATAAGCATTTAATTCGAGAAATTTTTATAATTATTTTATAATTCCATAATAAGATTGTTTTGAGGAAACATTTGATTTAACAATTCAGTTCACAAAGATTGCTGTTAATTTTTTTGACTAAACGCTTAATTTTTGTGTATTTTCTTTCATGAAATTATCTTTCAACAAAGCAATGTGGTATTCAGTGAATTTCTACAATTCCTTTTCGCCAGATTGTAGGACTTAAGCGTAAAACTATCATTTCTGGTAAAAGCTTACATCTTAAAAATATTTATTCTTTTATTCATTCTTACCATGTTTTCATTCTGAATATCTTTCAGGTTCAAAAGAAACTGATACTGAACTATTATTTTTCATTTTAAATTTATAATTACCTCATTTCTGTACTAGAAGTGGATGAATTATTTTTACCTGAATGTGAAATTTAATTTTCTACTTTTTTGAATTCATTACAACAAAGTTGATTTATAACACTTAATATGTTCTTACTTTCAATTATTTCGTTTGAAAAAATTTATAATATTACTGTCGAATATACGGAACATTTCCATAACGAAGTATTTCAGTACTGTTCTTGAGCACATTCCCTGTGCTCCTGTTTGCAAAAAATAGAATATTCTGCGCAAGAAAAATCAGGGAACAGTTTTCTCGATCAGTCATCCATTTATTAATATTGAGCCACACTTTATTTTTATGCAATCTCTGATAAGCAATTCCATATCACAATTACGAATACTTCTTCAAGGCAATACAAATAATTTTTTTCATAAACTTCTAATTTCACAAGAAATTCACTGGGATTCCGCGTGATCTTTAAAATAAATTTGCTCTGCTTTTCTTCGCGAGCTACTGGTCGCTCACATTCCACGTGAATGTCTACTTTTCTTGACTGCCAAGCAAACAAGAAATCTTTTCTGTATAACTTTCAAGACAAAGGGAATGTCATTTGGGGTTAGGAAGGGGAACTAATTCCAACAATTATCATGAAATCAAATCGTGATATGAATTATGTGCAAGTTTTCAGCATTTTATATGTTTAAAATAATTTGCAAAAGCAGAAATTTTTTTTTCTCTCAATTAATGAAATAACTTTTTGTTATTTAATTAATTTTTATATAATATAAAAAGTTTTGACCCTTCGTTGCGTCTTCATTGCCCTTTTATATTTGTGAAAGATTTCAAAAATTCTTCTTCTTTGTGCATTCTGTGTGAGGAAAAACTAAAACAGATTTTACCAGTCTCGATAACTGTATCGATTTCGAAAGTTTTTATTTCAAGTGAAACCTTATTAGCCCTGTCTATACTATCATTAGTTGACTGTCCATCATCTACTATTAATTTTGTGACATCTTGCCCTTTTACTTTATCTTGGCTTCTAAGAAAATCTTCATCCTTACAAGAAAAATTTTAATACGAAAGTTCTCTTAGAAATCCATTATCAAGAAAAAGAACTATAAAGCATTGTTCACACGAGGACAAACATTACGCTCAATGGAAGGCCACGGCCCTTTTAGGCTATCACGTGACCGCAAAGGGATAATGGCAAATATTTTCATCATCGGGGCAATTATTTGCTATTGTTCCCTCCGTTGCTATCACATGATCTTCTTTACTTGGGTGTGGCCTTCTATTGTGAGCAATAATTGGGCTTGTGTTAACGCTGCTTAAGCATATTGAAATTCTTAATAAATAATGAAAAAATACTCCGATTAAAATAATCATAAAGGCTTATTTCGTGCAATAATTTTATTATTTTCCGAATTTTACTTACAGTACATGTTTAAACATTCAACAGAATTTCATTTTTATGCAATTGTTTTCTCCCTAATTTTTGAATTCATGCAATTCAATGTTTCTTCTTTTATTTTGCTAAAAAGATTATGCAATGTTTCAAGTTTCTGTACATAGGATTCAGTATCGTGTTCATTCATTCAACATTCTTTTACTAAAAACTTAGTGAAAATTTCATTTTATTACTGTTATTAAGTGTAGTACATCTTTTATTTTTAACAAAACACACCTATATCTATAACAAATTGGATAAGCATCAAATGAGATCTAGAATCGGAGGCATGGTGTTAAGATATTAAATACTTAAGATGTTATTTCAAAATTGAAATCAACAAGTGGTAAAGTTCCTGCTTAGAAAATTTGCTACAATTTGTTATCTTCTTAAAAATCATTTAAATCTCTTTAATATTTATATTTTATTAACAGTTGTTCCTTTAAGATTTGCGTGTTTACGTTATATCAAAGCATGTTGCAGAATATCTTTGCAATTTTTTTTATTGTTTCCAAATTTTTTTTATGAATTCTAATCACTCTCAGATTAATTTGAATAATACCTGATAATATTAGATAGAACCTAATTGCTAAATAATTTTAATTCGGAATTGTTGTTAAATAATTAAAGAATATATCTATATCTTACTATACAATTCCTTTCGACATTGTCCTGAGGATTCAAATGATTTCCGAAAGGATTGAAGAATTGCTTTATATTCAGAACATTTTTTGAATAAAGTGCAGAATATACATAACACTTAGAACCGCTGGCTCGAATTTTACCATTGTTCTTCTTCCTTCCCTTTCTGAAAAACAGGAACACTATTTTATATATTTTTTAAAATTTGGAAATGGAGGGAAACGAAATACCTCCGTCGAATTTGATTGAAGATTTTAAGATGAAAATTCCTCCTTGGAAAGCATACATATTTAAAAAAACATTAGTTATTACGAATAGTTTAATTGTTTAAAAATTTCCGCAGATAGCTTCAAAATGAATAACAGTCTTAATTAGTTGTAGCGTAGTCTTCTAAAAGGAAGATAATTTGTGTTCACTGATAATTTCAAAATGAATAACAACTTTAGTTAGTTGTGGAGTAGTCTTATACAAGGAAGATAATTTGTTTCCGCTGAGGACTTCAAAATAAATAACAACGTGAGTTAGTTTTGGTATGGTCTTCTACAAAGAAGATAATTTGTTTTCGCTGATAACTTCAAAATAAATAACAACATTAGTTAGTTGTGGTGTAGTCTTCTACAAAGGAGATAATTTGTTCTTATTGATAATTTCAAAATGAATAACAACGTTAGTTAGTTGTGGCGTAGTCTTCTGCAAAGAAGATAATTTGTTTTCGCTTATAATTTCAAAATGAATAACAACATTAGTTAGATGTGGCGCACTCTTCTACAAGGAAGATAATTTGTTTTAGCTGACGACTTCAAAATAAATAACAACGTTAGTTAGTTTTGGTATGGTCTTCTACAAAGAAGATAATTTGTTTTTATTGATAATTTCAAAATGAACAACAACGTTAGTTAGTTGTGGGGTAGTCTTCTATAAAGAAGATAATTTTATCGCATAGAAAATGAATTATATTAGAAGTGGATTAATAAACGGAGGAAATCCATATCAGACAGAAAACGTTATCATCCTGAAAGCAGTTGAAGATATAAAAGATAAAAAAAATAATAATATAAATAAGTTATTAATTAAATGAACTACATTACTCATATCAAGATTTGTCTACGAAATTTTACTTAAGTATAAACTGTTGCGTCATAGATTTCTTCCAGAACAAAATACTCTCTTTATATGAAACTTTCCTGATCCACCAGAAGTATTTCTACGGGAAATCAAAACTTCAGAGTGGTCTTGACCAAGACATTGCATTTCACATCATTTAGGATTGCTCGATATTCAAGGTTGTCGGAATTTCTTTCACACAAGCATAAATTTGCTGCTTAGGAGATTTCTTCCTGAACTAGGTACTCATTTCCCTAGGGGCATATCTGCTGCACGAAATCTGTTTTTATTAGTAACCAGTAAACTTTCAAAATGGTCTTAGCCAATCAGATATGATTTATTGGTGAAAGTTTTTCAATTATGTTCCTAGCCTCTTTTCAGCGTTGCTGTTCTTGGTGATTTAGAGCTTATTCTTGAGAGGCCAACCTTTACAGGTGCACAAACTTAATAGAAATCTTTTCAGACTTTTCTGAAAACCAGTTCTTTTCTCTATCGATAATATGCAATGACTATGTTTTTATATTCTTTGTAACTCTTTTCATTTTCAATATTTTTCAATGCTTATTTTGATTCGCTTCATTGAAATTATTTTTAAAATTTGAGGAGAAAGTATCAGTGGAACAAGTCAGTCTACTGAATGGATGATGAGTTTAATCAAAATTTTCTATAGTTCAAAATTCTTTAAAAAAATCTTTACATGAGTTTATGTTTTAGAATCCTAATTTCATTTTGAGATTAGAATTCAATCTCAAGTAATTTATTGAATACTTCAATGATCGTCTTTTCCACATTTTCAAAAAAAGTATTTGAATACCTAATGGTATCGTTGTGGCGGTAATGCTTTTAGCTATTAAGTTTTTTGGCGAGATAGCTAGTTAACCTGGCTACGTTGTATGAACAGTTTTAGCTAAATAGAATACTTGCAAAATCTGATTCTTTGGCAAAGTGGGTTACTTCTTACTGTTATATGGCTATAGTGTTTTCGATAGCTGAAAGTCTCATTTTTTTCTAACTTTTTAACATTTTGATTTCACTAATTTTTTAGAAATCGCAACTTATTCATAATTTTATTTGGTAATCTCTTATTTAATCTGATTTTTTTAACTTGTCTTCGTTGTACGCTATTTTAAATTATATTTTATTTGGCTGTTTATATTTTTCGTCTCTAAATAAGAATATTTTTATGATTCAAATTCTACTTAAGTTGGATTTACTATAATTTGCATTCATAAAATCTTACCACTGGTCTGATGAATCCAAATATTTGTTTGTTACAAATAATCATGATGCAGATTACAATAATTTTTCATTGTGATAAAAAAAATTATCTTTTTTTAAATTTAATTGAATCTTCACTTATATAACATTTGAACTTTTCGTGCAATTCTTTTTTTATATCACAATTTCCACAAGACACCGTCTTTTAATTTTTTAAAAATGCATCTTTATCCTTAAAGATATTTTTAGAATCTTACATACCTATTTTAAATTTTTGTTCCTCCTCCTCATATTTATTTCAAGTAAATGAGGAACCTTTCCAGATTTTCTGCTTATTTTTTTCCAATCATTTTAAACGTCTTCTTATTAAAATTGTTCTTTCTTAATATATTTTCTGGAAAGCTTAAATCTGGTAGTCTCAACTTTGCCTTTAAAGAGAAAGCAAAATTAGTCTTACGGAAGTATGTTTAAATTTCTTTACTTGCTGTTTATTTTTTCTTTTTAAATTTCAAGTATTTAATATTTCTCTGTCATTAATGTCGCAGATAGCTTGCTTTTAGGTTTTCATTATTTGAGATATTTAGGAACAACCCTTCGCATTTGGATGCTATTTTAAGCTCTTTCTATCAGCGCATATTTCTTTTCATTTATAGTTATTACTTTCATACGAATTTTGGATTTAAATGAGACTGATATTCCTTTCTTTTAGGTTTTCCATTTCTTATGCAATAATGTTGTAATTTCAGATATATTTTTGAACAATTTATTGAGAAATCTATTCGATGCTTCATTTTCTGAGCATTTGAATGTCTCTAGAAAAATTAAGATATTATGTAATCCAAAATGTTTTCTTTCTCGTGTATAATTTCACAGAGATGGATTTTAAGCTGAATATAATGAATGCCAAAAGTTTATCATAACAGATATTTAAATATTCATTTTATTCCAATCCCTTATTTATAAGCTGAACGAGGGATTCAAATTTTAAAATCGTATTAAAAATACTTATATTTTCAATATTATTCTTAACCAAACAGTTATAATTATAGAACAAAATTTGCCATGTCAAAAGCTTAAATACAAAACTGTGTTTATGTCAATTAACGAAATCATGCAATCAAGAGTGCTTTTGTATAATATCTTAAAATATGAAAATAACAAAGTTCTTATCTTGACTTTCAATAAAAGTGGCGAGAGTTAAGGAAGTTGTATCAAAAGCTTGGTATAAAAAAGAATCCGTTTTTAATATTGCAGCTGCATTAAAAGAATTGAAATATAGAATTAAGTGATTTTTTTGCTTCTGGTAAAAACTTTAAACTAAAATCTCTTTCCAAAAGAACATGGATTTTCTTAAGGAAATAGCAACAATTTTCTTTATAAATTTCAAATAGCCATTAACGAAAGCTAAAAATTTTTAATACTAATTTAATAATTATTTCACCCAAGTTTGAGCAAAGTATTTATGTTTTTTTCCAAATTTTTGTTAAGATCTAAAAGTCCAAATTGTTCTTCTGCTTTAAGTAGAAAATTTATTTTGAATACGAATTTGATTTATTTGATAACTTATGGAATCGGATCATTCGAGTATTATGTCTTTTGTTGCCATATTATTTTTATTTTTATATATTTCTGCAATTATTATTGTCTTAATTTATATAATATGTAATCGCTAACTTTTTCCCCCCCGTATATAATGAGTAAACAGAAGAAGTATTCTAATTATAAAAAAAAAATTTAAGCAAATAACTGAGTAAATTTTGATATATTTCTTATAGATAAAAAGAAAGGGTTTTCGAAATTATAGATTGAAATATTCTTTCTTGTTAAAAATAATATTAAGAATAAATAAAATGATGCCAGAGGAATTAAGAATACTATTTCATTCTTAATGTGTTTGGTTTATCTTTCTTTCACTTGAGTGAATTAGTAATTGCATTATGTATATAACGAATTTTCCATCAACATATTTACAGAAAAAATGCTAACCAAACAGAAACAATAAATAACAATTTTGTTCATTTTAACACTGGAAGTGCTTCACCGTATGTGTGTGTGAGGGGGGAGGTATAGGGATGAGAAGCTTGAGTTATGGTACTTGGTTCTCGCCACTCGGGTGGTCACAAAAATGATGGGGGGTCAGCTACCTCCTACCGATGATGGGATGTGCTTCCCTTGAGAAAGGTTGTACCGTGGCCAATGATAGCCCTGAGGACTCAACCATAGTTCTCACCAGTGGCTGCTCGGAATAGCGGGTGAAAGTTAGCATCATATATTTTTCAAAGCTTATCAGCTGTTACATCTTACCCTAGATAAATGGAAAGTTAGCAATAAAACAACAATATTTAAAATTATTTTCTCTTCATTATTCTTTTATTAATTAAAGCTCATAAAGTATTTGACAATAATTATCCCTTGGCATAATGTTAATAAGTAATATCAAGTTCTTTATAGTAAAATAAAGAAAAAAAGTCTTGAAGCAATTAGCTTAAAAATCAGTCGTATGCTCAGAGACTTTGAAACTCATTTTGCATTTATTTATAAATTATCATCCGTGACAAGAGCATTCTAAATACTTTGATATATACTTCTGATATATCATAGATAAAAATCATTTAACTATCATAGTTCAAAATAGATAATTTCTGAGCCATTGGAGATCAGCATATGCTTAGAGTGGCAAAAATGCTCTAAATGCCATAAAAAATTACAATTTATTTTGGTTGAGTCAATAAACTTGCTTTTAAAAATATTATTTTATATTGTCTCTCAGCCCTGTTAGTAATATTTACAAAATATTCTAGGAATACTACCGTTTTAAACTTTAAAAAAAATTATATTCCTCTGTGATCATAACTAAACGAATTATGAAACTTTGAATTTCATTATTTAATCCAATCAACAGCTAAAGAATTAATTGGCACATTTCCTCGAGGTTTTTAGAAAAGTGATCTTAAATACTGAAATTCATTATATTTCACAGGAAATTAAATTTCATAAATATGGGAGTCACGACGAATAAATTTTTATAAATATAATAAAATGTGTATTATTTATTATTAATATTATTTTTGTTATATTGTTTATATAAATAAACAATATTAGATAATAATTTTATTTATAATAAATACATGAAATGAAGGAAATACATGAAAAATGTAAATATAAATAAATGAATTTTTTTTATAAATATATAATTATAATGAATTTTTCATGCTTTAGTCATTTCCAAATAGAAATGCGTATATCTATTTTAAAAAATGATTTTTAAAATTCTTCTTTATTAAGAATATCCCAATGGAAAATTTATGTTATAATATCAGAAATAACAATGGCCTGATAAATAAAACTAACTATTCTTTAAAAATTTGGACCGTCCAACTAGATTCAAAAAGAAATTAATTGACATTTAATAACGACGACCAAAAAGCATTGCAACCTATAATTTATTAAATAAACATTTTGAAGTTATCTAAAACTAACATTTTATGTTAAATTTTATATATCTCAGTAGAGTAGCAAAAAATCGATTGCAAAAAGGGAAAGAGAGAAAAAATATACCAATTTTAACATTATTATTTCTAAAGAAAGTTTATTCGAATTACGAAAAAGAAGGAATTCAATGCTTTCTAGGCTTCGTTATTTGAAGCAGTGAGTATCTCAAATGTGGTTCGAAAAATCCGTTCCCAAGAGATAAATGTCAGGGATTCCTGCCACTTCGGCTGTTTTAATGATAGGGAATTGCTTTCAGGTCTAAAATGTCGATGAAGACGAGATATTTGTGTTGTGGGAATGTAAGTTAAATCTTCACATGTATTCTTATTGGAATACATGTAAGTTGGAAGAAGAGGACCCGCTAGTGTGGTGTGGGAGGGAAGGGATGCTAGCTCAGGTGTCGTCCTGGTCATCTGACCCCGGCTCAAAATTATGAGGTCCATCCCAAAATAGCCCAAGTGTTACTTTAAAACGGGACATAAATATAACTAAACTAAATTAATATAAATTGGAATAAGAAGGTACAGATTCGAATGTTTTAATTACCATCTCCCCACCATTTAGAATTATAAGAATTATTTTAAAAAAGCCCTCTGATGGTCTTTAAAACAGAATTTTAATCCAAGAATTTAAATTGTAAAAATCCAGTATTTTCCTTATTTTTGGAATAAGGAATTGAAATATGGCGTGGAATTCATATTTGAAATAAAATGCAAATTCTTAAAATGGGCATATTTTTTAATTTAATACTTTTTTCATACTTTGAAAACGAAAATAATTAATAATTTGCCCCAAACAGACAGGAAATAATATTTTAAGCTGCTATCTTAAGTCATTTCAGTAAAAAAAGTTGAAATAGAAGTGAAAAACATTTACTGTATATAAAGTATATCTCATTTCGAAAACAAATTATGAAAGAACGAAGAGAAACAAATTATTTCGTTACAAATTGTCAAAGTTTTCAAAGAATTTAAAAGATACTTTATATTAAATACAAATCCAACCACCCCACAGATAGTACCAGTTTATAAAATAATTTAATTTTAATATTCTTTAATTATGGTAGGATTTATTTGGAATAACTAAGAAAATTCTTATTTGAAAATCTTAACAACTCAAGCAACGTTTTTCCAAAGATATTATTATTCAAATATTTCCTTTATCTTCACTTAAATTTATGGAATTATTTATTAAATCAGAGAACATTTCTTTAATATATTTTTCCTTAAATATAACTTTAAAAGGAAGAATAATTCACGGTATTTTGAATCTGAAATTGTACTTTTCATGTTAAATTATCGAGCTAAGGATTTAAAATTTTTATTTTAAAGTCCAGCAATATTTATATTTGAGATTTGCACTGAAAGCATTATATATTCCGTATTACTTTGAAAGAAAAATGTTTCTTTAATTTTCAGAAATATATATGGACGAATATTTAATTAATTAATTAATTTAAGAATAATTAGGTTTATTGCGGTAGAAGAATGTAAGGATAGATGGAAATTTTAGAACTAGTTATATTTAGATAGTCTACTTTATAAATTATATCAAATTCAGACATTTTTCGAAATTATAATTAATATATCTATCATGTTTTACTTCGAATACACTTTTAGTTAATGTTTTCTTTTAATTACATTTAAACATTCGATTATTCCATTAAATTTTACAAGAGATCTTCAAATGAAACGGTACGAAACGTCGTAACAAAGTAACCGTTAATATATTTGCCTATGCCGCTAGAAGAAGCGAGACGTTCTCCCATAGGATCCCGGCGTAGATCAGAGCATTCGTGGACTCCCGCATGTGTAGGAGAGAGCAGATGTTCTTATTGAGAGTGCCGTCCAATTGACGTGGCAGTACATGTGAAGATAGGATCCTCGAGCACAGAAAAACTATTATCTCCGATATGTACTGTGAGACACTTCGAAGACTACGCAGGTTCATCAAGAGCAAAAGTTCGGGACTACTCAGGAGGGTACGATTCTGCTCCATGATAACACGCGTCCACACGTCTCCAGGTCACACACGTGGAACTGGCCAAGTTCAAGGGGGAACATTTTGACCATCCACCCTACAGCCCGGATATGTCGCCCTGCGATTTTCATATGTTTTTTCCCCTGAAAAAGCATCTGAAAGGGAAGTGCTTCAACTCGGACGGTGAACTCAATGACGCTGTGAAGGACTGAGTCTCGTCACGGCCACAAGAATTCTGGGAACAAGGAATCCTTCAGCTCGTTAATCAATGGGATCGTTGCGCCCAGGCCTATGGTGTATACTTTGAATAAAGTTTTCATTTATAACCACGGTGTCGTTTTGTACCTTTTCATTTGAACATACCTTGCACTTTATATGTACAGTACACTCCCGATTATCCGCGGAATTGGGTGACGCGGCCGCCGCGGATAACAAAAATCGCGGATAATCCGAAAAAAGATAAAAACGGGTATAGCAAAAGAGAAAACAGTCATTCCAACTTTGAAAAATCGTTTTATGTACAATAAAACGTAAAATAAACAGCAGGAAATGTTTAACTAACGCTTAATATTTTAGTATATCACTCAAAACTAACCTAAAATGCATTTTGTTAATGAAAACAGAAAAGTGCTTTGTACTTACGAGAGGCGTCAAGGATACACATAAAAATTAATACATATGTACTGTTTTAATACTGTAATGTATTGTAATTACAAAAGCCTAACTGTAAAACTACACCTTTTTGAAGAAATCAGTCATTTGTGTTTGCTTCTTGCTTTGGAAGCATTTTCTCTTTGCTTGGAAGCAAAATAAAAACTTTGTACGGCAGGCGCGGATAATCGGGAGTCTACTGTATATACTTGATTAATGAGTGATTTTTACATTTCATTTAAGTACTATATAAATTACATGTGTTTACAACCACAGGTACATTTTATTTTTGACCTAAATTTATTTCAGTTTATTTTCATTTTAAAATTTAATTATCAATTAAAAATGTATTTCAATTTTGATTAAGTTTGTTTTAAGGATCCTTTTCCTCTGAAAAAAAATAGATAAACCAATCAACTATGTTTAAAATAATTTAAATTTATGTGAGTGGTAAAAAAATGGTAAAGAAGAAACTGACATTATGGCATCTCAGTTTCAGCTGTAATAAACATTTTTTTTTAGCAAAATTTAAAGCATTTATTTCTAAGTTGCTTAGTATTCGAATTTTAAGCTTTTAAGGATGGAATGTAAAAATATATCTGCCACATAAAAACTTATAATGCAGATTATGCTTATTATATACGACACTTGAAATATTTTTAGTCATCTAAAGCACAAATGTAAGTTTATATGCAAAAATTTTTAAGTGAAAAATGAAAAAAAAAGTAAATTTTATATTAAAAGTAAAAAAATAATGAACAAGTTCTAAACCAAGGGAGTGGTACCTACGAAATTTTCTCCTGCCTTCTCCAATAGAAGTCTTACCCCCCCCCCCATACACACACACACATACACACATATCGAATTGTTGACCTTGGGTAAGGTCATGGATGCCTAACATGACGATAGCAATTATAGCTACGAAACATAGATCTTTGACGCGAATCTACCAATCTAAAATTCGGCACAAAGAATTTTACTGAAGCTGTCATGCGAATACATATTTTGAACCTTTTTTCCTCACCGATTTAAACCAAAACTTCACACAGAATTACAGCTATGTCCTTAAGATCACGGATCAAATATCATTATTTAAGTCTCAATGCGTTTATGAGCTATTGCATTAATATGCTTGTGAAATTGCAGATCTACAGACAGTCAACATTTTTTATACGGAGCTGCAGTTATGTTTGCAAGATCATGAGCCGAATATCATTGATTTAAATCAATGCGTTTATGAGCCATTGCATTAATATGCATGCGAAGTTGTCTCGAGCAAAGATTTTTTTTTGATTATTACAGAATTTTTTCTATACTTCAATAGGAGAAATTAAAAATAAATAATGTAAAAAGTCACATTTTAACACATCAACGAATCAGAAAACGCCTTCAGAAATGAAAATTAGTTATAAGAAACAATAAAATATAATATGTAAATTCATTGAAGTAATTTATTCATAAGCAAATTAATTTCATTGAAAGCATCTGAAATGGAAGAAAAAATATTATAGAATAAAAGAAACATTATAAAAAAATATGAAAATGATCTTAAAAGCTTTTATCTCAAAAGGCTGAAAAAAAAGATAGCTTTACGTAAAAAAAGAAAGAAAGAAAGAAGAAAAAAAGAAAGAAATTTGTTCTTTTGAGCATTTTATTTTTCCAATGACTTAATTATATAAAATGTGAGCGGAATGTCAAAGGCACTATTCTTTTTCTTTGTATAATTACATGTTTTATACCATTTCATGCATTTATGTAATAATTTATCATTACTAAAAGCCAATAAATTTTTTATCTTATTAAAGAAGAATATGATCATAATTATTTTAATAATAATTTACAATATGAAATCGAAAATTTTTAATTTTTCCTTTATGAAATAAAATTTTAGTATTCTAGCAATGATCAGACAAAAATGTATATTTGAATGAAAATTATCTTTGAAAAAAAATATATACATTAAAGAAATTCAAATATATATTTGAATTTGTTATATTTGAAGAAAATTTATCTCGGACTTGCAAGAAAAGCAGCAGTCGCGTCAACGTCGGGTGAGTTGAAAGTGAATAAAATATAGCAAAACAGTCTGAAAAATTAAAAATCTAAAAAAATATGAAAATAAAAAATTAGTTTTTGATAAATTTGTTTTCAGTTTTAAATTTTGATGATATTTTAAGATGCTTCATTAATCTGATGATAAACGTTTGGCGCTGTAAGAAATTTAAGATTAGAAGATAAAGATGTAAAAATTTTTGATTTCTATTTTTAGAGGTAATTAAAAAGTATTTTATTCCTATTTTTAAGTGATTTAAGTTCAATCAAAAATCCACCATACAATGTTATATCATAATATAATATATAAATTATAGGCAAACAAGTAAGAAATTGCATTGTAAATGTAAAATAACAAAGTTTGAAATAAAAAAAATAAAAAAATTCAGCATTTGGCAGCATGACATAAAATTTTTTACAGTTTCTTCATAGACTTGTTTTATTTCAAAAATAGATTTCAGTTTTTTTTTTTTGAGCCTCATTTTTTTTTGTTTCAGCATTTTCAATTCATCTAAACTGAAAACTCTGACTAAAAGGAATACTGAGTACAAAGGAAGTATTAAAAATAATTAGAGCACGTAATTAATCAAATCTACATAAACATCTTTATCTCTTATTTGGGTAATTAAATATTTATTCAGTATTAATTTATTATTCTAATCAGGAGCATTTAATTCTTCAAACATAGGGGAAGAATTCATTCAAAAATAATTAAATCTCTGGAGGATACGACATTTAGAAATCTTTTACAGATAAGAATAAGAAGTCGGAATTTTTTATATTTGATCACATTCGGGGATAGTTTCATCAAAATGATCATTTTCAAAACGTATTCTGATGCAGTTGAGATTCACAAAATTTGATTGAAATTTTTTTTATAAACTTTTGAACATTTGATATATTTTTTGATGTTAATGTAGAAGAAAAACTGTCTGTGAAATTTTTTTAATTTTGTTCCTGTTTACTACAGTTTACGCTGCCGAAAAATAAATCTTTAATAGTTCGATTTGGATAACATTCGAGTCAACACACACACACACACACACACACACACACACACACACACACACACACACACACACACACACACACACACACACACACACACACACACACACACACACACACACACACACACACACACACACACACACACACATTCTAAGGGTTTTAATATTCAGGGGCCCATTTCGCTGCTTGAAATGAACAGTGGCATATTTGCAAAACACTACTTTTCAGGAGAGCGTTTCAAAGTTTTTGCACAATCGAATAAATTATTCCCGAATATATTATTAGCCACAGCGAAATATTTTGGTGGTAAAATAATTGTTTTTTACTGAACTACTTATACAGGCAAAGAAAAAATGCCTAAAATATTACTATTTAAGAAAGAAATGAAGATATGCCGTTGTTACGTAAGTATTATTATTAAATACTGAAGATAATTCTAGGCAACAATAAGGTAAGTTATTATTTAATTAATTGGAAATAAAATAAAAATAATTCATTTGAAACGTTTTAATATGGAAATAAAGTAGGTACAAACTAGTTACAAACTGTTATAAAAATCGGAAAACTGTCGGGGAATAAGGCCATTTTTTAACACACCCAGTAGCTTCTCCTTTGTTTTTCTTTTTGCCACCTTGAATGGAGTTGGGTATGCCTGCTCATAATCAAGAAATGTTGGACTCCCAGACTTTCGAGTTTTCTTCATTTCTAAATCTACTACGATTTGGAACTGCGCATCCCCGTAAGACCTTTTTCCATAAATCTTCAAGGGCTCACTCTTTTTAAACATAATGACGCTCATTTCTGAAATTGCTGGGATAGGGATGCCCGTATCCCTAATATTTAGGAAATCGGAGTACATCATCTCAACAAGTTTGTATGGCTTTCCTTTTTTTTTTTTTGTCATACTGATTATTGTTGAGTATTGAACTGGTGAAAATATGCCGGGTTGTCCACGCAAAAAGTGATTGACCGATTTTTCAATTTGGCTATGTACGTTATCACCTTCATTTTGAGTATGCCATGTGACAAGATATTTGTGTGTGATTGAATCGAAGTTCATTTTATTAATTGCTTGGAGATACATAGAAATTAAGTATTGGTTTTTTTGTTGTCCAGAACAGTTGTCGCTGTAAAAGATGACATTTTTCACTGACCCCTGTGCATCAAGGTAAGAGAGATACTTCCAGACGGACGTTCTGATTTCTACTGGGCCACGGTGTCCCTGTGTTTCGTTCCAGAAGTAACAGAACACTTCATCTTTTTTAATGTTAAATATAGTAAAGTTGTATGAAGCCACCTTAGACAGGTAATAAAAGTCTGACACCAAACAGTTCGGAACCGAAAGAACCACTTGTAAATCATACACAGCAACAGCAGTTTCAACGTCCGAGTTTTCTTTGTCTGCCTGCTTCTCCATTCGAGAAAGATCTTTCTCTATGATATGCTGCTCATACTTCTCAGTTAATGCATCTTATATATATATTCAGTTAATGAATATTATACGTCTTAAATATTTGGAAATATTGGTCATAAGTAGCACATTTTTTTCCTTCTATTTCTCGTTCCTTCTTGTAGTCTCTATGCAAATCTGCGATAGACTTTCCCCCTTCGATGTAAACTCGTGAAGTGTCTTGTCGGCAGTAGTGGCTAGGGATTTTTGGGATGGAATTGATATGTTTATGAACACTTTCCACCAAAGTAACTTCTATTTTGTTATGCTTCTGGTGTTTTCCCCTTTGATCTGTTTTTAGAATATTTGTTTCGTTGTCTATTTTTTCAATGACTGTTCTGATGAACCTGTCTGTTATGTTGAATGTGTTTTTGAAAAAATACTTACAGACTCTGAATCTTTCACCTTTATGGATCACATAATATCCTTGGTTTTTACCTCTAATACGTGTCGCATTCAAAGTGACCCTTTCTACTTTTGGCGCTACTATTTGCATACAATCTTTGACGTATTGACGTTGACGCTGCAAGTCTCCAAGGGCCCAAAAGGTTGTAAACATTTCTTGTCTTTGGCTCTCGTCAATTTTCTCCTTGCAGTTTAACTTACAATTTTGACATGGCGGTAACAGCTTTTTAGCGGCGACAAGCTTGTCAGCAATGTGCTACATAAATATGTACGTGCGATTGAACATACGTGCACAGAGCTATACCTAATAAATTACAAACACACTTAACTAGTGCTGCAGACGCATAAATATGTATGTACTGATGCACATATATACATATATTTAGTATGTTTCACACGCATATAGAAGTACAAATGCATGTACAACAAAAGTAAAATTAAATAAAAATATACATAAAATGTGATATTATGAACACCTATACAACGTATGTCCGTATACAGTAAGCTACATACATATGTACGTATATACTTTTCTACTTGAAATATTTAATGCATATAAGTATTGAAATTTACATTTATGAATTCGTCTGTTGTACAAACATCGAATTGCAAATAGTTACATATTTCGGTGTAAAGTATTTAATACGTTATACACATTCTTACATATATATTTGTTGCGTATATAAGTACTACGTTGTTTTACACGCACGTGAATTGAATATTACAGGCGTTCGTTCGAAGAGAGAATATACTTCATTCTATTGTAAGTTTATATGTATAAGTATTTAGTACTTTATCTAAATAGAACATATAAATACAAGTATGTTTCAAACATATGGACGAATATTTCATATATATCAATGGACGAACAAGCACGAACACACACACACACACACACACGAATATGTTCTCAAATACCTATTTAGTACATTGAATTTATTCCATCTATGCATATGCTATTTATAAACACAAATATACATATACGATTTACTACAGTATCATTTCAATGAATTCAGCTTTGACCTATAGCACGACCTATTGTATGCTGCATTGTTTTGGGCCTACTGTCGATAATTTGAAAATTATTGACTAAAATTGCATCAGGAATTAAGAAAAAAAATAAAATTATAGAAAACTGTTTCAATAATCAATAAGCTACAGCATTCCATAATCAGAATATATGATCTCTGTTAGATAGCTACAATTCTGCGAACAGTTCATAGTATTGCTGTATAGAAAATTTAAAAATTATCGATTGGAAATGCGTCTAATACTTTCCGAGAGAAAAATATCGATAGTTTTGAAGAAGTCCATATTTCAGAAATTCGATACTGTCGATTGTCTATCGTTGTTTAAGGAACAATAGTTGAATGGGACTGTCAGAAATATCATCAATTTTAGAAATATTACCAATTTTATTTTTTCGAAGAGCAGATCACGCAGACGGTTTGCAAAAATTCTTTATTTCAGAGGAAACGAGCAATAGCGGAAAATAAATACTCAAAAGACAATCTTAAACAATTCGGATCTATGAATTCATAACTCTAATTTTAAAAAGCAGTTATTGCCAACTGCAACTGATTTACAGTATTGCTTATATTGTCAATCATTTTGAGTTTTTACTTTGGCTACTTGGCATCTTTGGCACCCTTACACTAGATTTCTTTTCTGAAAGCATTTATGAGAGAATGAGTTTATAAACTAATTTTCAAGTAACATTTTGTTTGTATTTTTCTTTCGATGCATAATTTTTAATGCATTTGCAAATGTGAACTGTATTCATAATTTGGTATGATTATTTAATTACTGGTAGGAGAGAACTAAAGTTTTAAAATTTATTGTAAAATATAATTAGTTATCTAATAATTAGAAAAAAAAACAGGTCATGTGAACAGAAATAATTATTATTAATATTTTAGTATTCATTTTTTTATTTTAAGAAATTATGCTTTTGTCTATTCCCATTGAATTATTTGCAAACTATATAATACATGTTAATTGATATCTAATTGTCAAAAATGTATTTATTCTGAACTTTTTTTTTTATAAATATTCATCAACTTTCTAATTTCTAATAATTTACACAATTTATAAAATAAATAAAAGAGACCCTGATAAAAAGATGTTCACGTCTGATATTATACATATTGTTACAAACATATAAAGTTGTTTCCCAGCACATTTCGTTGAATCACTGGAAAGACCGTTTTACGATCAGCCTTGTGGGTGCTGACTGCGTCAGTGATCTTAAAGCTTTGCTACAAACTTGGCGACCATTTCGCGATTTGATGACAAAATAGATATTTCTGGAAACATTGAGAATTTTAGCATTTGAGCCATTGGTAATCGAGATAAGCCTGATTGGTTCAAGACCTTCTGACCCGCCTCCGCGAACTATAAAAAGCCTTTAGTCTCAGGCCGTAATCAATCGTGATGTGAATCGTAGTCGGGGATCAACGAAGTCGGGATCTTGTATCGAGTCATCGAGAGGATAGCGAAGTAACGGCAGAAAAGTTGGATTAGTCCAGCGAAGTGCAAGCGTTGTGTGAAGCCCAAACTATTGATAAACTGAGCTGTGCGCCGAGTCCAGGTGTTTATTGTGAGAGCAGTATCGATTCATGTGAGGAGTAACCATTCGTATAGTAGCGTATCGGCAGCTGGATACAGCTAAAGCGAGGAGACAGCGGAGAATTACAGCCATTTGGAGAGACCGTAGAATGAAGCTACGAAAATTCTCTCTCATGCTGTGTTTTCACATAACTTGAAATTTGCAATAGCAGATATCATTTTTTATTTTAATAATTGTTTTGAATATCAATATTCTTTTTGCAAACCTTCTCATCTTAAAAAGGAATAACTTTAACAGCTTATATCGCCTGTAGTATGCTGTTGAAATAAGTAAACGTTGGTGTTTCAAAATTTTTGTCATCTATTGCTTGATCATTGATAATAGATAGAAAAAATCAGACAATTTTTTAAAAAATCAGACTTTTATAAGCAGATGAAATCAGCTGCAAGTGATGATAGCAGAATTGAGTAATCTGGCAGCAGAAATCACAACAAAATTTTGTGCGATTTCAGTATTTTGAAAAAAAATTGAATTGAGAATAAAATTTAAAAAATTTGTAGTGGAAAAAAGTAGACTAATTCAAAAACAAATATTTCAAGAAGCTTTGGCTAGTTTTATTTGAAATACTGCTAACAAATATCGACTAAAGATTTTAAAACCGTTCATTATATTGCCACGTTTTTATAAGAAGTCTTTTGGCGGAAAATCAAAGATGTCGAGAAAAGATCTTGCTCGGGAAATTGTGCCACGAATTTTGGAAGGCAACTGGTGGGATATATTTGACTATCCTGAACGTATCATGGACCAATTATTCGGCGTTAACTTATTCGAAGATGACCTGCTCCCAGTAGGGGGTCAAAACGGAAGATGCCGAAGGCAAATCAATATTGCTGATTCAGGAAAATCTGAAGTTAAAAACGATAAAGACAAGTTTCAAATAGATTTGAATGTCAGCCAGTTCAAACCAGAAGAGTTAGAGGTGAAGATTGCTGATAAATATGTTGTGATCCACGGCAAGCAAGAAGAAAAAAGCGATGAACATGGATTTGTGGCCAGAGAGTTCACCCGTCGGTATATGTTGCCAGACACTTGCGATGCTGAGACTGTCAATTGTTCGCTCAGTCCAAATGGAATGCTCACAATATTAGCACCAAAGAAAGCGAACAAACCGCCATTAAGGGAACGCAAGATTCCTCTCAGTATTAAAGAAAAGAAAGCGATGGGAGATGCGAAGTAATCTTTAAATTTTGAAAGTAAAATTGAATGTTTGGGATACTAAAAATGATATATGAAGTTTTTGTGCATTTTATAAAGCTTTAAAACTATGTCATGTATTGAAATAAATTAATTAAATTAATTATTTGAAATATTATAGAAATATTAGTTTTGTTGCATATATTTCATTGAGTAATTGGAATCAGATTCAGTACAACACTGTTGGACATTTTTTTTTCTTGTTTGACGATAAAAGAAAATAATTGAAAAATCATATCGAAAAAATGCCAAAAGAATGGCGAAATAAAAACATACAGACTAGGGTTGAAATCAATTTTTATATGCCACTTCACCGAAATGCCGGTATTGCAAAATCGTCGAAGTAGTTGGTATGCAAGGCGAAACACAGTAGTTAACAAATCAGCTGCAGAATCGCTAAAAGGCTGACAATTTTGCTTGCTTCCTTGGTAAATATTTACAGTTGCGTGCACCTTGATTTTTTTGGTGATTTTTTTTGACGCCAAGATCAGCGTCAAGGGGATTTTGGGTCAGAAACCCTACAGTAATAACAATGAAAACAAAACATTATGGAAACCAGAAGTAGTGCTTCATCGATGAAATTTGTCGCCAATCGAAGGGGCACACAAATCTACACTACAACCGTTCCATATTGGCGGCAAACTCACGAGACGCATTAAAGTAAATTTCAGTCCAAAATATATTTATAAAGATGGCAAGGAGATGGAGGAAATATATTTCATCTGAACCAGAAACATTATAAATTAATTAGGATTTTCAGAAATTTAATTTAAGATTTAAAGGGTGCGATTCAGTTTTGACTGTGGCCAAAAAGAGCCAAGAGAAAATTTCGCCAAATTATAAAAATATATTTAAGTCCATTATGATTTATTATGAAAACTTTTGAACGTACGAATCTTATGCTATATTGTTTGAAGATTGAAATCGCTAATTTAGCGAAATTTTTTCTTGGTGCTTTTTGGTCGCCGTTACAACCGACAAGTATTTTTTTTTAAATACTGGTATAGAAAAGAAAAGCATATTAATGGCATAATTTGAAACTAAATATGAACGAAATAATTAAAATTCCCACTATAATATTTAATACTCATATGGATGACATTTACAAAAATTTTTGGAAATGACTATTTTTCTTTATTTTAAATTCTATTAAATCGAATCACAAGAGTAAACAAATGAAAGCCCAGATTTTAGTAAAAATTGAGCAACATTATTAATTTTGTAAAAAAAAAAAAAAACAACGAATTAATACTTTTTGGAAAACATGTATAAAGCATAAACACACATTGAGATTAATTTAAACTAGAAAAGTAATTTTTTATACAAACGAAAGAATGATGGAGAAAGCTATCAATCATGAATAACTGAGCCAATTTTTGTAAAAAAATGCTAAAAATAATTAAGCATCTGTAAAGTACATTTTACAGATGTTTGCAAAAAACATCTGCATTGGTGAAATTTTAGAGATGTTTGCAGATCTCGCAAAAAATATTTACAAATAAAAGTTTAGAAAAGTTTTTGTCGGTTTTAATATAGACCAAAAACCGCAAAGAAAAAATGTCGCCAGTTTGGCGATTTTAATCATCAAACAATATAAAATTCGCGCTTTCAAAATGTTTCATAATAAATAATAATGCATTTAAGTTTATTAATAATTAAAATAAAATTAATAATTAAAATTTTTATAATTTGGTGACATTTTTTCTTGGCCCTTTTTGGCCGCAGTTAAAACCAAAATGTACATCAAATAATGTTATAAGAAAGGAAAAAATATTACATATTACGAAAAATGATCAATATAACACAAATGATGTAATAAGAAAAGTAAGTTTACCAAGAAATCAGTCATTCATTTATTTGTATCATCAATAATAATAAAAAAAGATCAAATATCAAATAGGTGTTTTCAGCATCAGAAAACAGATATAAAACGAATAAAGAAATCGGCCGCTTTATTCTTTAAGGAAATACGTATCAATTTTTACTACACAATTAATATTGTCATTTGTTGGATATACCGAATTTCCATCCATAAACGAAGATATAATTGTCCTCTTCAAAAATATTACTTTCGTTTCAAGGATGTTAATTTTTGGAGCAAATAATTTCTCAACTTGTTATTGTTGTTGCTTATCCTCAAAAGATCTGACATATGTCAGATCAGCTCCAGCAGGTTTTTGACCGCCAATAAATCTATAATAATAAAGGGATGAGATGTTAAGCCTCCTTAGAAAGTCCGATGCAACCCAGAATGTGATCCAGTGAAGCTGAATGGTAACAGCATTTATTACAAGTGGGATGGATTTTTTTACCACTTTCAAAAGAAAGACACTTAAGGTGGACACTTTTTAGTCTAGCCAGAGAATACCGGGAACCACGGTCACATTTGGTTTCCAGTAGAGTGCCAAGTGATTTTACCGTGTACCATTGGTGCGCAGGTGGAATACGCAATATTAAATTGAGGTTAGATCTTTGATTTGAATATAGTTCTAGATAAGTACGCGATGAGCCAGTGGCCGTTTCATTCTCACAACCCTTTTTGGCCAATCTATCAAAGACCTCATTACCACTAATGTATACGTGTGACGACATCCATTGGAGGTATACGCCCTGGTTTTGAGAGATCTTCCCCAGTTTCAGAAAAATAGATAAGCTGGTTTCACCTTTTGCAGATTGCCAGCCATTAATATGTTGTAGTAAGCTGCTACTGTCCCCCTCCTTATGGTTTTGTTGACTCCTCAATTTTAACTTTTGCAACAAAATGCATCTTCGATAGGACAACCGTTTCATATTCTTGATAATATGCTTGATTGATCAATGATATTTTTTTCTAGACAATATCTTCCCTTTATCATCGGCCACAAACATTCGTAAATATTTCAAATTTCAAATTCATGATTTCATTTGTTTTTTATGTTTGCAAACAGGATAAGAAAATCTACTAAATATTAAAGTTTTGATAAAATAATTGATTATTCGTGTTCACATTTAACACAGAAGTTGTTTGATATCAAAAAATTGATACTTCCTTGTTAGCATATCTTTTAAATAGAAATACTTAGTTCTGATTTAAAATTATTATTGATAATTTGATTCTTAAAAATTATTAATGAAGAAGAGGATCATGATGTCTTATAAAAAAACAATTTTATTTTTATTCATCTACTGATCAAAGTATATTCATGTTTGTTGCTGTTTTACAAACGGAAATTTCACGAAAATAACAGTAAATTCGATGTTTTTATGCAAATTTGAGTTCATTAGATATGGTTATGTATTGTACCGATTTCCGGAGAAGGGCTGTTTTACATGCGTTTGATTAAATCGAAACTGTTTCAGTTTTATAAAGGCAGAATTTATCAGTTTCCATGCACAACTTGATGCTCTAGAAACCCCATTTTGTAAATATTTATGTACGCAACCGCACACAGCTTCGTTTTGTCGCACTGTATCTAGAACCAATTCACTGACATTTCACCTAAAACTTGAAATTTTCAGTTTCTAAAATGGAATAATGAAATTTCAAATAATATTTGCTAAATCGAAGAGCACAAGAAAATAGAGCGAATTATTCAGAATTGAAATTTCGTGAATATTACAGATAATATGCATGTCTTAAGGATTGTCTTAGATGCTAATACGGTAAAGAAAATTCCCTGATTGAGCGCAAGATGCAGGCAAGAAATAACCAAATAAATTTCGCGTTATAATTCCGTAAGGAAAATGAAATTTAGATAATATTTTTTGGCATTCTTAACACCACTAATTTCCTTAACTTTAACTTCAACTTTCCAAACTCACAATCTGATTGGCTGAAATTCATGGAACAGCAGATTTTTCAATAAGAGACGCCATTTTGAGTCAAGTTTCTGAAAGTTTGAGTTGCGAAAAAGCAGCGGATATTATTTTCGAGTGACATTACTTTTTTTGAATAAAAATATTTCATTTTATTTCTTTACTTATTTACTCATATACAAATAAACTATGGATTTTTGTGTGTCTTCTTCAGATTTCGTTGCAGGTTTCGAGCCGATGGACTGGGAGGCTTCCTGCACTGAGGAGCCGATGGACTGGGAGTCCGTGGATTGCCAGGAGCCTATGGATTGGGAGGAAGTTCCTCTTCCTCCCCAGGTAAGTCTTCCAGGTACGTCCTTTTCTACACCTCCAGTAGCTAACCCTGAGGCATCTCCTAGACCAACTTTTGCTAGGAGACCCAAGCTCAGAGCGTAAGATCAAAAAATCCATGTATGACAGAATTATGTATATTAATTGTCTCTCGAATAGAAAACGGTTCTGAAAACATCCAATTTAAGCAGGTTATAAAATGTCTTGATACATCTAATGCTTTAAGTATTTAAAATTATTTGATTCGAGAAACTTTCTATAACATTTGGCGATTGCAAAATGTAAAAAAACCCAACCTGATTTCAATGTTATTTAACAATATGTTTAAGATATTCCGGGCTTTAAGCTAATTATTTATCATTATTTATCGCAATCATTTTTCCCTACTTTCGTTCAATGCAATTTACAATTGTTTACAAAAACATTGAATGCTTCTGCTAATATTATCAATTTTTGCTAATATTCAGAGTTCAAAATTTTTGTTGTTATTTTCATAAGTTTGGATACACATAAACTTTTAAAAATGTTTTCTTACATTTCCGTGAGATCGCCAACAGAATGTCTCAAGTTCAAATGCTGGCGTGAAATGACTGTTAGTTTTTACGCATTGAAATGTGCCAAGTAGTGTAATTTTATGACATGGATTTGGCGAAGTTTCGCTGCATATGTTTATGTTTTTTGATATATTGATTGGATAACGGCTTTCGCCAAGCTTTAATGTTGTTGCAAAACGTAGTTCAAATAGAAAATATTAATGATTAATAAAAAAATTTTGAAATTATAAATAAAATCCTTTTTAAAATTTAGCAAGATTACAGTTGGTAGATTGCATACAAATCACATTACATCAATAATAGAAAAAGTATGCTAATTTGAGAGTTGCGACAAAGAAATAGCTTTTTATTCAAGCCAAATTCATATTCTATTACAAGACAGTGCATTGCATCGGGGATATAGCTGAATCGGAAATATTTCACGTTCTTTTAAATTTGAAATACATTTTGAAAGCTCCAAATGGAAATTGGTACACATTTCTTAAAATATGTCTTAAAAAGTGATTGAGGCTTCTTTCTTTCATCCTAAGAGTGAAAAAGATAATTCATTGATTCCATCAGCAATTATTTTATATGTCGTTATCAGTTGTATGTGAAAATAAAAGATGTAAGTATTTAAAAAGTCAATAAAAGCTGTGCCACATCATTCAATGGCCTCCATTATAATAACATCTATTTAGTTTTGGCAAAAACTCATCTTACAAAAATTTAGCATTTCTGATTTCCAAAATTTTGGATATTAAGGAAATAAAAATTAAGAAATTTATATGATTTCTGACACTTTAATTCTGCATTCCAGCATTATAATATATTAAAAATAATTTTGAATAGGAAATCTTTGAGCATACGCTTGAATTTAAGAAGGCGAAAATTATGAATTGTTTCATTCGTTTACATAATTTTCTTATTTCTACTGAATATTCTGAAATATCACACATAAAGAGAGCTTTATATTAGGGCATTTAAATAAAATGAAAATAATTTATGAATCAATAGATATATAATTCTATATTTTCATTACTTCTCATTTAGCAGGATAGTTCTTATCGCCAAGTAAAAATTTTAGTTTCAAATAACAGGTATTTGTTGTCAGTTAGAGAGTCGCCAAATGGAAATCACGTTTATAAAACGCATCAAACTGATACTTTAAATGCATTCAAAAGCTGCTTGATTTCCGGTACTGGCTGACTGTATTTGGCTCGATTTGTAATACAGTCGAAGTAAGAAGTGCGTACTGAATTTCTCGTTGAGAAAATACTGAAATTTTTCTTTCTGCACGAGTTATTGCCAAAACTTTTTTGAGTCCTTCATTTCATTTTCTTTCCGCTTTTTATCGCAAATGAGATACGATAACTATTTTCCCCATACTTATAAGCAATGGCCTATTTCGTCGGTTCATCGTGAAGAAAGCTCATCAATCGGATGCTAATAAAATCAATTTGATCTCTAAAGCATCATTTTGTTTTTTTTTCGAGAGAAAAAATTATTTTTTACAAGGAGTCCTTTCAAATCTTTTTTAACCGATGAAATCGCTATTGTGAATAAACAGAGGTGCTTCAGGAGGAATGGATTAAATAGGATGACTGCAAAAATGACAAATTACGAAATTAGGAGTTACGCCAACATCTTGCAGAACAATACATTATTAGAAATTAATTTGGCGCATGTACAAATAAGTTGGCTATTGTTGTTGTGAAAAGAGAGTGTGAAACATTTTAATAACTTCAATTCTATGAGTGTGTTTTTAAATTGAGCTCAGTTTAAATTAAAATTATTAATTGTTTTTAAAGATAGATTTAGTACAATTTTCTCTGTTTGATTATTAAAATTCTATTTAAAACTTTTGTGACTCATTAATTTTAAGAATCCTGATGTTTTATTTTGATAATGTTTTGGAATATATATATATTTTGTTATCCTGCGTTGGAGAAATTATTGTTTTTATGAATAGCAATTTTATTTCCGATTTTCTGAAATAGTGAAAAAAAACCCCAATATTTTCAATTTAGCATTTTTTTTTATTTTGTTGCCATCACATTCCAAGATATCCAATTGATTCTTGAATATATATCGTTCTTTTTTCACCTGTTTGAGTGGAGGTTTATAATACGCCAACGATAAACTGGTTTATATTATCCTAGATATGAAACTAAGACATTAGAATCTAAGATGGAGTTGGAATTCTTACTTAGACTTTAAAAAATTTCTTCCTAAAATTTAGGTACCGTTTTCGTTGAAAAATTTAATCTTAGCTCATTTTCTGTTTCACACCATCTTTTGAGTTCTAATAGTATAAATGAATTGCAGAAATTTTACATCGTTGACGCAAATTTAAATTTATTTTCTGTTGTTTTTCTAACGATTCAACGACTTATGTAAAACTTTATATATATATCTTTTCCTGTGAGACTCGCTTTCTTTGAAATTGCGCATAATGATTGAATACATTGTTAACGACTCAGCTGAAAATAGAGAAAAGCATATGGAAAGTCTATTTAAAAATATATTCATCCCTTTCTTTCAAACTATTTAGTCCAGAAATTAAATTGATAAATGGAAAGACCTAAATTCCATCAGGCCTTTTTATTGCATTTCAGTAATGCCTGCTCTAACAATTGGTTGAGAGTTCAAAATAGCTATTCCTTGATATAATGATTAAAGATAAGAGGCCGCAGTTTTACTAATATATTTTGCTGTGAATAGGTGCTTTTCAGTTTTCATTGTGAAAACCAATGCAACAATCTCTTAATTTTCCAAAAGGTTCATTTTTGCATATAATTAACGAACTTAACAGATTTATTAAACTTTCTGAAATATAACAGATGCTATGAATTGCAGATGATTGAAATATATGAGGGTTGGAATTTTAATTGAAGTGTAACAATATATTTACATTCGAAATTATACGAGCGCTTGATTGGGATACTTATTGTTCTTAACTCTTTTTGACTTTCTTGATACAGAGGAAGCGGTTTACGCTCGAAGGAACAATTCAATGAATCGTTAGGGAATAGGACGAAGTGGGGCTTTAAACTTCAAGAAAACTATTTTAATACTCCTTAAGAATAGTGCTGCACCCTTTATTAAGCAATTTTTCTCATATCTATGCGTTCTTTCACAAATATATAGTCCTCTGTACAGATTTGGGTCACCTCAGAAATCTTACAGTTTGAATATTCCTTACAACACTTTCGAATATATTTTGATAGACGAACATATTTTCGGGGACAGTACTTGATTGGAAGTAGCTTTTCTCAGAAGCTGATTTTGTATACTGATTGCGTTGTACAACGTACGTATATTTAAAGTGAAAATATTAAATTTGTAACGTTTGAAAAATTTAGTTAAACTATTAAAAAATTCTTAATATAAATTTTCACATTTTTCCATCATTTTAAAAAGATTGTGACTATCTTTTATCAATCGTCCGTGACTACCAATCGTCAATGCTGCAGCAGCATAATCAAATATTGCTAGAACTTTACTGCGCATAGCTTTCTTTTCAAAAATAAGTAACCCGAATAGTAACAGAAAAATCGGAGAAAAACGCAGAAATAGAGCATATTTATATAATTTGAAACAATGCATGTGCATACTATAATAATTTATAAAAATAGAGTCATTGAAATAAAGTCTGATTTAAGTGCTAAAAATGTTACCTTAATTAAAAAATTCAGTATTTCTTCAGTTATTTCTAATCATTATTTCAGTTATTTCTGAAGTTATAAATATCATTAACATCTTAATTATCAGAAGAATACAGATCTAATTTAAGAATATGCTTAGTATAATTCACAAATAATGAATATTTACAATAATGAACTCCAAATGTTATCATATTAATTTTTAAATCTGTTTCAAAGTCATTAACCTTGTAATCGGTCATGTCTGTGCATTCAGCAACAGGTATTTTTACTGTTATAATGTTTTTTTCTCAAAATAAAGAAATAAAATATTTAAATTTAGAAGCAGATATTCTGTTTTGAAACATACAACTTTAGTTGTATGATTGCAGTTTCTCGAATTTAAACTTTTGAAAATTATGAACATGTGAAAATTTTTAGTAGAAAATGGAATCAGATGACCAAAGAGTTTTATAGATTTTTTTCAATTATTTTTAATTGTTAAGACATTTATAATGAAGTTTAAGTAAATATAAAAATAATCACAAGAAAAAATATTTAAAATACTCACCTGAAAGAATAATATCGGAGGTAGCTTTGAATTTCAATTTAAAATAGAGTAATAAAAAAAGTCATTTTCAAATAAAAACACTGTAGTAACTGTAGAAAATAACAGAAAACCAAAATATTTTATCCTTCATTAAGGAAATATTTATGGAAAATAAAAGTAAGGCAGAATTTTTGAATCATTCAAACACTGAAATTTATTTATTAATTGTCAAATTACAAACCAAATAATATAAAAAATAACAAGTAAAAAAAGCAGATATTCATTGCTGTTATACATTTTCTTTATGGACGGTAGGAAAAAAAAGGGAGAAAATATTTTAAGAATGCCTTCTTCTTTATTAATTAGTTTATTATTGGAGTAGATAAAATAAGCTTCTAAAATAACGTGAAATTAAAAAAAAAATTATCAAATTCTTACTCAGTGTGAAAGAAAAATGATAAGAAACATGAGAAACTGTTTTAAATGTGTTCATACGTATGTAATTATTGAAAATGTATATTTCTTTAAATTCAAGATATTTAAAAGACATTTCACTTATGCGCAAATACTTATTATTGTAGCATTATGCATTTGTATGAAATGTGAGAATATGATTTCTTGATTATGAAGGAGTGCTTCTAGTAATAGCCATGTTTGCGCACAAAGACTCATTTCAAATCATGATAGGTTCATTCAAAGGATTTGAAGATACAATACACGATGTGTTAACCTAATACAAGACAAAGAAATGAAAACAACAGAAGGAAATCGTGGAAATAGTACAATAAAAGAAACAAATGGTTATAATCATCTCAATTTAAGAGTAAAATACTTAACTACTTCATATTTAACCCTTTAGCAGAACATAGATAATCATTGAAATATAATGTCAAGGTACCATTACAAAAACTATTTATTTAAAGCCTTCAATAGTTGAATTTATATTTTCAATGACGAAGAGCGCAGCCATCCATGTCACCATTTAGGAAATTTTTAGTTTGATGAATTTTAAATTCAGCTTTTGATAGCATAAATTAACATCTATGATCATTTAAGGGAAGAATAATATGGATAGTTCAAAATAGTTAGTTCATTTATTATTTCATTAATCGCACATTATTTTGCAACACGGAAGTAAATATTGAAATTAAATCTAAAACTAAAAATTCTTATCTTATTTCAACTATTCTAACCAGCATCTAAAACTAAATATTTTAAAAATGAAACATACAATAGATGGAAAACCATTTTTTTTAAATAGAAAGAAGGTTTTATCAACAATACGCAAAAATGTAGGGGGAAAATCCTATTTCGTTCAGAACTGATACAGCATGCAAAAATGTTTTTTTAAAAGTTTAATTAAGAGTTTATTTTATTTAAGGAGTTACACGCGTATTAGTTCATAGAATACACTGAAGGAAAGCGCAGTGACAAAATTTTCTCAGGAAAATCTAGTTCCTACTGAATCGCCAAGCCTCATTTAGATATATCAAATGTCGCATTCAAGAGATTAGCCATCTCTATGACAAATGCATGTAGTAAATGGAAGCAGGAAATATCATCTTTTCTGTTACATATCTTTGAAAAAGGAAGACTTTTAATCTTATTGACATAAAAAAAAATTTCAAATAATTTTCTTTTGTTGTTTCATTTGAAAAAAAATAATTTGTGGTGCTTTAAAGTAAGCATATTAAAGACTGAAGCTTGACTTTTGAGTTTAATTAAATTAGAATATTCGCACATAATTGCAATGATATTTGTGTCTGTTTTTTTTTAAAATTAAGCATGGAAAAGATAAGAAGCGTTGTTCATGAATTTATTAAAATCGAAAGAGCAAGTAAGTGTGAATTCTGAATTAAAAGATACATATGAAAGATCATCAGTAAGTTTAGTTCGTGACATAAATCACGTACTTACTGTCTTATTAATACATTCATGTGTTTAAAGAAAAACTCTGCGGTTCTGTATATTGCCTTTAATGCAGGATCATCAACATTAAATCAGAACTATTATGGCGAAATTGTGGAAAGATTATACTATTTTTTCGGCACTGCAAATTATTTTTGACATATTCATTGATTATTTTGCAGAATATATCTTAGAATTTAATATTAAAACTATTTATACTACTGTAAATGAAACGTTATCGAAGTAACTACAAAAGACTAGACTGTTTATTAAAGACATTGCACATTTAAAATGTCATTGCTAGGAGAATTATAAACAGTAAAAATAAAAGCATATATTTTTTTAATCCAGCATTTGTAAAAATTAAATGTAATATTATTATGAAATGTTTTCATCATATCATAGCATTATAACGTATTTCCATCCCAAGAAATAATTTGATAAATTACTACCAATTATAAATCAATCGAGAGCGAAACAATAATGACTTCAGAAATATATAAAAAATTAGCTAGATAGGTTTTCGTATTAAGGTGGCATATATTATTTGAAGAATCTCAGCGCAATTTAGTAGCATCTTCTAAAGACACATTTAAACATTTTTTGCTATTAGGAGCGACAGTAATATCTGAATTTCCCGATTATGAGTCTTCAAATAAAAGTGGCCGCGCTGGTCCACTCCCATTCACCAGCCACCTTCAGCGCCCCACCAGTGGCCGAGCACCGAAGCTCTTTGAACTGGGAGGCAGAATCCGCCGCTGTAAAAAGCGGCTCTCTGCCGGACTGGCTGTGTGGGGTTTGCCTGGTTTCCCCATGCTTTGCACGAATGTGGGCCAGTTTCCTTTCAAAGCCCTTCCAGGGAGGCACTTAGCGCACTCCAATACCCTGTATTCGGCAACACTTCATTCCAAATTGATTGTTGAAGATACCAGTTAGTTAAGTATCATTCACACAACAACAATTCCTACGTTTCGGCTAATTAAAAGATTTAGAGATATAATTACATATTTAAGTCTGCAGGAGTGCGCTAAGTTGTTGTGGACGCGTTGATCCACCCCCTCTACCGTCAACGCACGACACTTTAATTTACTCATACCCCGAATCTGTGACCAGCAGATGGAACCCATTTCTTAGGCGTGTGCGAGGGAGGTCGAGGTTCTCTCGACCTCCCGGGGCTGTCCCGGAATGTAGTGATCGGAGTGCAGGAGGACAGCCCTCGAGGGACTCTGGTAGCCGACCTCCAAGTGGTGTTCCTCGGGCAACGCTGCTAAGAAACTGAGCAGTGGCTGACGGGCTACTGATATTCTAAAAATTAATAAACACTAAGACAATATAAACGTCCCTTTAAAAATCGTCTTGATTTTTATAATTTAAAATTGAAAAAAAAATTCCCCTCAGTCATTAAGAATCAAGATTTAATAATCTTCTTGAGGTCTATTAAGAACACTCTGAGTTTTGTCGGTCCTTTTAAAAATATCCTGTATATCAAATGAAACAATTATTTGCTTAGATGTATTCGATATAACTTGACACCCCTTTGCAAATTCAAAAGAAATTTCTTACGAATGCTTTGTAACGATTACATGCACAATACAAAGTTTCCATGAACACATTTAAACAGATGAGATGAGAGTTAATATATTTCAGATTTGCTCTTTTCTTTTCATTTTATACCATTCTAACATTGTAAAAATTATTCATATTGTAACATCAATTTCACTAAAGTAGCATTTTTCCATAATTTTTAAAAAAATGCGTAAATTTAATCTAAACATCATTTTTAAAATTCTTTTTTTTTTGTTTTGCAATACTAAATCTTATGAGATAATCAAACATATCTATCATTTGCATACGTTTATAAATGTAAAACTTAAGTGGTTTCTCTATTTCTACTTTTATTATTTAAAATAAAATGATTAAAACTCGTGATCCAAAATTCGTGATTAAACAATATACCACTAATCTGTGTCTAGATTTCATGTGCCTCTTTCCAATTTTGCATAGGAAAGGTGGAATTTATTAAAAAAAAATAAATAAAGATAGTAATCAAAACAAAAAAACACATTGCAATAATTTGTGCAAAAAAAAAAAAAGTGTAAACATGAGTATATATAAAATTGACACTAAGGAATAAAAACGAAAATTCTCGATGTTTATAGTACAAGGAAACTGAATGAATGAACACTGTAATTTTTATGTTTATTTACTAGTCGTCTCAGGCTACCACTTGATTTTCTAGAAATAATAACTACAATCGATATTAGATAAATCGTTTAGATTTAATTTCCAAATTTTCTGATATTAAACCCTTGTTTTTTAATTGATTTACTTCATTTCTGTTTATTAAGTAGAAGTATTTTTATAATGGGGGAAAACTTCATATCGCTCAAATGAAGTTATATCATATCGCTACAAAAACCTAAATATCTGCATAATCATTTTTCTTAATTTCACAAAATTGTAACTTCAGGCGGTCACCAAAGGCAGCTAGTGTACACTATGAGCGATAAAGTGAAGAATTGTATTATCTATTTATAAGGAAAAACACGAAAGGCTGCATAATGCATCGAATACTAAGATAAGGAAGAAAATATTATAAGAATGAAATATCAGAGAAGGATCGAGACTGAATTATGAATAATATGAGGAGATATTGAAATATCGAACGGGAAAATTTTATATGATAATCGATAATCGGAATAATTGAACATTATCAATTACTAATTTAATAATGTTTCTTTTCTTTGAATCTTTTTCTTGATTTTAAAGACACTTTTATATGAAAGATTTACCAGTAAAAGTAAGAACCTTTTAGAGTTCCACGAAAGAGTGCAAGGGCGAGATATTGCATAGTGGATAGGGTTGTCCATTGCACCACAGAAATAAAATTGACCATCTGATAAATAAAATGGATGAAGAAAAGAAAAACCGCATCCTGTGGCATTCGCGATTTCTTAACAGCCCGAAGAGAATGGCTTAATTTGACAGTTTTGAGGACTTTATTTACAGATCGATCAATGTTTGATCTACCCCTAATGTTTTGTTAATTTCCGTAAAAATATTAATTGTAGGTGCTAATTGTAAGTCTGTGTGGAGGTTTTAGAGCTTCTTCTGAAAGTGCTTCTTCGGTGAGACTGCCGACTTCTTCTTTACCCCGCGAACCAATACGTGGTTTGATTCAATTTAAGAGACTGATTCAAGTTTGGTTAAAAAGGTAAATAAAGAGTTAGGGAATCTGTTTTATAGAGAGGAATAGAGATAAGGGAATTTGTTTTGGACAATATACTAAAGAGACTGTCCAAATTTTCAACATTCATTTCTCTTACTTGCTCGAATATTTCCTTCTTGAAATCCTTATGATTCAGTCTGAAGTTGTCTCTGGAATTTTTCCATTCTCCCTTTCTACTTTAGCATTTTTATGCCATCTTTAAATGCAAAACAGTAGCCTCCTATTCCCAGTTCTGTTTTAAAAATGCATGTATACAATGTCACAGATTTATCTTTCTCGAAGGGCTCTTGTGTTATGATTTGGTCTGTTTTCCTGCTTCTAATAAAGATGAATGTGTGTGTGTTGATCAGGTCGTTTAATTTACATCTACCGAATTCGGCACATACGGACTTCGGAGAGTAGAAATATGCAAATCAAAGCGTGTGTTTTTACTTATGTTCTGAGCATGATAATGTGACGAAATTATAGATATGAAAGCATATCCAAACAATTTAAATAAAAATAAGCTTAAATAATATCCGTGGGGAAATAGCTGGCCGGAAAATGCGATTCGTTTTGAATAATGAAGGTTGGATTTTGATTGTTCTTCACATCTTTAAAGTTGATAGATAAAACCTTCAAATTCTGTACAATTTAAATAAATTTCTTCACTTGAAAGCTCTCTGACATTTGTGTCTGGAAAATCCTCCTGTCTTACTAATTGATTAAAACATTCTAGATGTGAGAAAATCTTCAGGAAATAATAAGTAATTTAAAAATCCAGATAAAATAGCAAAGCAATCAACAATCGAGCAAGGAAATGGAATTCTGTTTGTCGGGATAAAATAAATGAAATCTTCTAAGCAGTTCATTTTATAAGAAACTGGAGAAATGCTGATATAATGCTGATTAAAATAATTAATCGAAAAAAATAAAAAGAATTGATTTTGCAACGATGTATAATTATAAGATATGGCAGAAAACAGGATAACATTTATTGATATTCTTTAACAACAAGACTGTCTCTAAACAAAACACCTAAGGTATAAAGATTGCTTGACCAAAATATACTGATTAGAAACAATTGAATCGGGAATGTAAGCAGCTTATCATACGAAAGGCAAAAAAAGAAGATTATGTTAATAGTGCATTTTGATTTATAATGCTACATACTGGAATTGAAAATTAAAAATGTTGTATACAAAAAGTAACAAATTTATTAAATGTTTCATTCTTTCTTTTAGAAGAGATGGCTAATATGAGCGCATTTTTCCCCTCTTAAGGAATGTAAATATTGACTTTTTCGCAAAGAGTAATGTCTAGAATAATACGCAAAACCGTTTAATTCTTACGAAAAGTAAACGAATTTCCTAGATTGAAGTAGAAATGTGCTATTAGATGAAGTAAATCAAAACTATTTTGTTAATCCAAAGAATGTAAAAAAAATGAAAGATATCCTGGCGTGGTAGATTGAGATCCAAATGAAATGTTAAGCCATCACGTTTTTTGGTAATTCAACCGTTTTACTATTCGGTAACAGTTCAATCAATACTTGTAAGAAATTATCGGCTTATAATGCTTAGCTTGTCGTCTGGTAATTTCATCTCCATTGCAGGGAGGAGAGAAGGAGGGGCGGGGGTCAAAGATCAAAAGATTATTAACATTATATTTATAAGGCAGTGCCCAGATAGGTGGGGAGGCAGAGAGGTGTCCAAATACTTCTGTCCGAAGAAACTGCAAATTGTTGTCTTCCATTTCAATCGAACTTAACATCATGTAGTAAGAGGTCACCTTTTCTTGTCTTCTTAAAAAGAGACAAAACAGCATTTAATTTCTATAATTTAGATTTTCGTGGATTGTATTTTCTGAATAATAAATTCCAGATGCGAAAAAGAAACTTCAAAATTTTAGTAATGTGGCACGAAAATCCGTCGTTGTTTTTGTAATTTTTTTATTTTTTTACCCGTGGCATTTCTAGTTTGCGTACACAAAACTCGCTTAACATTAGAACTTCGAAGGAATCTGATTCTGAATTTGAACCCTTCGAAGCCGAAATTGTTATATTACCTCCAGGCCATGACATCTTCGTATCTAAATTTCAGAATATAGTTATTAAGGCATTTTTCATTTTCAAATCTATTGAGAGGTCAATGTAACACAAATTCTCTTAGCTGTTAAATGACTGATTACCAAGTCAATTTCTTGTTTGCTTGGTTGTCTGTTTTAATGTCATAAGAGTCAGAATAGGCTATACTGCGGCAGACGTATGGTTAATAAAAGATTTTTCTAATATAATTTTAAAATCTTTAATAAGAAAAAAAGATGCATTGAATGTCTGCGTTAAAACTGTAAAAGAAAACGGTGGAATATTAAACAAGTTTATATGGAATGATAAAAACCAATTGCTTTATAAGCTTAAAAAGATTTTTGTGAGGATTTCTCCCCACCAGCTTTGACGTGCCCAGTGATGATGAGTTGAAAAAACGAAAACAATGAAAATTCAGATCAAGACATTCAATAAAATTATGACGATACGTTAAAATCACTTGGTATTTCGAACAGATTGAAGCTCGATCACCAAATAGAAGATATTTGTGCATTATACGAGTATGACCAATGCGGAGTCTAGTCAATTTGACATCGAGCTCACGCCTTGGATGACAAGACCAGGATGTAATTGGTGGTTTTATACTACGAAAGTTATTATTTTTCTGTGGATTCCATGATTGTTGCCGTAACGAATGGAATTTTCTTGAGTAAAAGTTCTTCCTTCACGTTGGATAAAGGTATTTCATGCTGCATTAACAAAGGTGCGGTTTCAGCAGAGTTATCCGTCAGGTCATTTCCAATTATTCCCACATGACTTTGGACCCAATAGAATAATATTTCATTATCTCTATTCTTTAGAGTCCTCAAAAGATACAAGATTTCCAAGGCAATGGGATGAAACTGATTATGAAAATGGGAAAGAGTTTCTAAGGAACTCATGCTATTAGTATAAACACAAAGTTGCATTCAGAGCTTTGATAAATTTTCTGTAGGACAGAGAGAATTGCCGGTAATTCTGTAGGCAAAACAGACAGGTTCATATGTATATTGTAGCCAAATATTTGCGTTCCAAAAACAACACCACACCCAACATGATCATCTGACCTAGAACCATCTGTAAAAACAGGCATGTACCATGAAAACTGACAGTGATGAGAAAGGAAAAGTTTTTTAAAAACCACAGGGACCGTTCTAGACTTTTGGAATCCACAGGAAGGGAATCCATAAAAAGGGAATATGAGGAATATCCCCAGCTGGAAACGCAAAACAATCAAATAACTGAATACCCACATCATGGAGTTCAGAATCAGGGAGGAGCGAATTTACTCTTTCACAAAAAGGAAGAATGTTGGATACTCGGGCTGCGTAAAATCTCCGAAGACGAGTGGGAAGCATCATATAAACCATGGAATGTTTCGGTACGGACAATAATCGGAGGTAATACAGGACATATATTTTTTGGCACCTTAAATTTAGTGGCAGTTAGTGACATACATTCCAAAGACTCTCGACTGGTGAGGATAGGAACGCTCCTGAGCAAATTTTCAGGGTGATGTGGTATATATTAACTCGTCTACGCAAAACGGAGGACCATGCAGAACCATACACCCATACCCATACGGGATAAAATAGTTGCTTCATAAATTCGTAGCAAAGATGTGTGGTTTTTTCCCCAAGAGGTTTAAGATAGTACTTTTAGAATGTTCATTGACTTGTCACACTTCTTCCACAGATATAAAATATGCGGAAAGAAAGTGAGCTTACTATCAAACATTATTCCGAAAAACATTATTTCATCATCTACAGGAATTGAGGTATTCCTAACATGAATTATTCCAAATGAATTCCTCGTTTCTGGCCAAAGTGAACAAATCGATTTTTTTCGGGGTAAATCGTAGCCCGTTTTTCTCACACTAATCTACTATTTTATTAACTGCAACTTGCAACTGGTGCTCGATTAGATGCATATAGCATCCTTCACAGGAGATCTGAAGATCATCCGAATACAGGGTGCCCTAGACAGGGGTGGGAAAATATTAAGAATTTGACAAAAATGAATAATAAAAAGAGTTAGAACAATTCCTTGTGGAATCCCCTCAGCTTGATTAAAAGGATCTGAATAAGAATTGCCAATTCGAACACGAAATGTTCTTAAGATAAGAAATTTTTAAGGAAATAGGTAATTTTCCTTTAAAACCAAAATTTGAAAGGGTTTTAAGAAAAACAAACGATGTGTGCGGTCGTAGGCCTTTTCAACATCAAAGAAAATGGAGACAAGATGATTTCTGCGAACATTGCATTGCGTATTTCGGTTTCGAATACGATGATATTACCCTATGTTGAATGTCCTCTTGGAAAACACTCTGCAGCTGTGGAATGCATTCTTTCCTCTCAAGTTCAAAAACAAGATGGGCATTACCCATGCCCTCATGCGTCTTGCATAGACAACTTGTGAGCGCAATAGGTCTATAATGCAGAGGATAAGGGGAATCCCTTGTTTGAGGATTGGAATCTCAATCACTTCTTGCCATTGTAAAGTGAACATCTGTTCAATCCATATACTGTTGAATAAATGCAACAGATTAAAGAGAGAGGGTGTAGATAAATGGCGAAGCATATTATACGTGATTCCATCTGGTCCGGGACTGGTATCATGCACTTTAGAAAAGGCCGATAGCAGTTCATGCCTACTGAACTTGGAATTGTAGGGAAGGGATCTTCGGGTGGAAAAATGCAAATTCTTTCGTTATGCGCGATTCTTAGTTACCACGAATGCAGGCTGGTACGAATCAGCAGCAGAAACTTTTGCGAATGCTTCCCCGAGAGTATTGGCAACAAATGAGATAAAACCATTTCATTTCCTATCTTCAATACAGTGAAAGAAAGTCTTTATAAATTCATTTGTAGCCTTCATCTTCTTCTAAACCAATTTGTTAGAAAGAGAGGATTTAATAGATGAGATGAAATGAACCCCTGATTTCCTCTGGCACTGCCATGCATTGGCTCGGGAAAATGTAAAAGCAATAATATTCTCTGCTGAAAAATACCTACGAAAAAGGTTCCGACTTCTTTTTTTTTTTTGTTGTTTGTGACTCTCACGGCAAGTTTCATTCCAACACGGTCGACGAAATTTTCGTGTAAACGTGGGAAACATTTTGGGTCGGTGTTATTAGCAGCGTATATAATGCAATCAATAATGTGTTGCACTGCCTCCGTAATATCGTAAGTATTAATCAAAGTCTCGGTAATTTCTGCCAGCTGTGTGAAAGTAGCCCAATCTACCCGCTGGAATAGGAAACGTGGTGGATGTAAGGTCGCACCACTTCTATCAGCCTGTGAGATTATTAAAGGGTAGTGATCACTTTTGTAGAGATCTTCACTGACAGCAAAGTTCAACAACGGGAGTAGGTCAGGAGAGCATATGGCCAAGTCAATACTGTGGAAGCTGCGTGTGGGTTCGTGGAAGTATGTGTTCTCGTCATTATTGAGCAGACAGAGACAGTTATTAGTAATAAACTGTTCGATCTGTCGCCCACGAGAATTTGTACTATTAGAACCCCACATAGAACTATGAGCATTGAAATCCCCTATTATCAGTAAAGATGATGGAAGCTGGCCGATCAAATTGTTAAGGGCCTGTTGGCTAATGACATCATGAGGTGGCAAATAGACACAGCAGACTGTAACCAGTGTTCGAAATGTGGACTTGAACTGCTACTGCCTGTAGAGAAGTATGTAAAGTAAGAGGTGTGCTCGGGTATAGATTTGAGGTAAAAATGCAGACACCACCAGAACTATGCCCTGTAGTGTCTGCATCTTTCCGAACACAATTGTAGCCATGTAATTTTAATGGAACATAAGGTGTAATGAAAGTTTCCTGAAGACCAAAACAAACCGGATGAAAGGTATTAATAATGGTCTTGATGTCATGAAGTTTGGAACGAATGCCGCGACAATTCCAAGAAAGGAAGGTACCCATTAAGATATATGTGTCGCTGAAGAGTTATTAGGCGCAACGACAGGAATTGCAGAAACATCGCAACTCATTTCAAATTCAGATTCATCCCCCGAAGGATGAAGTTTGAGGTCGGGACAATTTGGTATGCCACCAAAAATAGACGTCAAGTTTTTATGGGCTATACCTTGACTTGCAAGTCCCAAAGCTACTGAATTTTTAGTAGTCGATTTTTTTAATTTTGCAGAGAGATTTGTTTTCGAAATTCCACGTTTTGCAAGCTTAAGTTTCAGTGATTTATCTGATTTTGATTGTTTTCGTTTACTTGTTTCGGACTTCTTAGTGTCATGATCATTAACAAAAGATTTCTCAGTATCGGAATCGGATGAAGGTTTAGAGGATGGTAAGGTATTCTTATTTTTAGTGCAATTTTGACATGCACAGTTTTCACAAAAATTCTTCCGGACAACAGAGGCGTAGCTAATGCCAGGTGAGGGAGTTTGAGAAAGAACTTTCTTTCGGGCTTCTGGGTATGACAATTCTTCTTTAATTTTTACTGCTGTTATTTCCTTTTCAAGTTGCCATCGAGGGCACGAGCGGGAGAAGGACGCATGATCACCTTTGCAATTCACGCACTTTTCCTGTGCGGAACACTCCTGGCTCTCATGTCCTCTCTCAGAACATCGGGCACAAGTTACAGTGCCTCGGCAATTTGCTTTCGAGTGCCCAAAGCGTTGACACTTAAAGCATCTCAAGGGGTTCGGTATATAGGGTCTAACTGGACGCTTAATGTACCCTACATATATAGACTCAGGTAATTTAGGTGACATAAACGTAAGAATGTGATGCTTAGTTTCTATTGTTTTTCCGTATCGCCTAATCGTAATTCGGCGGACATGGATAACACCTTGGGATTTTAATTCCTTAGTAATTAAATCTACTCGGGTGGAAAAACGTAAATTCTTCCGTTCCGCTCGATTCTTAGTCGCCATGAATGCGGGCTGGTATGAATCAGCAGCGGAAACTTGTGCGAATGCTTCCGCGAGAGTATTAGCAACGTCTAATGGAGAGGAAACCGTACCACTTCCTATCTTCAATACAGGGAAAGAAAAATCTTTATAGATTCCGTTTGCAGCCTTCACCTTCTTCCAAAGCAATTTGCTAGAAATAGAGGATGTAATTGACGAGATGAAGCGAATCCATGATTCTCTTTGACACTGTCGGCGAATCCGCCGTGCATTGGCTCTGGCACATTTAAAAGCAATAAGATTCTCTGTTGAAGGGTACCTTCGAAAAATGTTCCATCTTTTCTTTTGTTCTTTGTGGCTGTCACGGCAAGCCTCATTCCACAACGGGCGACGAAATTTTCGTAAACGTGGGGAACATTTGGGGATGGTGTTATTAGCGGCAAATATAATGCAATCAATAACATTTTGCGTTCCCTCCGTAATATCGGAAGTATTAACCATAGTCTCGGTAATTTCTGCCAGCTGTGTGAAAGTAGCCCAATCTATCCAGTGGAATAGGACAAGAGTCACACCACTTCTATCAGCTTGGGAGACTATTATGGGATAGCGATCACTTTTGTAGAGATCTTCACTGACAGCAAAGTTCAACAACGGGAGTAGGTCAGGAGAGCATATGGCCAAGTCAATACTGTGGAAGGTACGTGTGGGTTCGTGGAAGTATGTTTTTTCTTCATCATTGAGCAGACATAGACAATTATTAGTTATAAAGTCTTCAATCTGTTTATAACTATTAGTACAATTCCCACGAGAATTTGTAGGTGAAAGGTGTTAATAATGGCCTTGATGATGTCATGAAGTTTGGACCGTATGCAGCGACAATCCCCAGAAAGGAAGATGCCTATTAAGACATGTGCGTCGCTGATGGATTATTAGTTGCAACGACAGGAATTGCAGAAAAATCGCAACTCATTTCAAATTCAGATTCATCTCCCGAAGAATAATGTTTGAAATCGGGACTATTTGGTATGAGACCAAAAATAGATGTTAAGTCTTTATGGGCTATACCTTGACATGTAAGTCCCAAAGCTACTCAATTTTTAGTAGCTGGTTTCTTGAATTTTGCAGAAAGATTTGTCTTCGAATCTCCCGTTTTGTAAATTTAAGTTTTAATGATTTGTCTGTTTTTGATGATTCTCGCTTAGTTGTTTCTGACTTCTCAGTGTCGTGATCATTAACAAATAGATTTATCAGTATCGGAATCAGATGAAGGTTTAGAAGATGATAAAGGATTCATATTTTTATTACAATTTTGACATGTACAGTTTTCACAAAAATTCTTTCAGAAACGGATGAAGGGGTTTAAGAAAGAACTTTCTTTATGGCTTCTGGGTATGATATTTCCTCCTTAATTTTAACTGTTGTTATTTCTTTTTTAAATTGACATCGATGAAGGCACGAGCGGAAAAAGAACGTATGATCTCCTTTGCAGTTCAAGCACTTTTCTTGTACTGAACACTCTTGGTTCTTCTGTCCTCTCGCAGCACATCGGGCACAAGTCACAATGACATGGCAACTTGCTTTCGAGTGCTCAAAGCGTTGACACTTAAAGCATCTCAAAGGGTTTGGTATATAAGTTCTGACTGGAAGCGTAATGTACCCTGCATATATGTGGTGCGGTAATTCAGGTGACATAAACGTGAGAATGTGATGCTAAGATTCGATTGTTTGCCTGTCTCGCCCAATAGTAATTCGTAACACCTTTGGATTTTAACTCCTTAGTAATTAAATCTATTGTGTGATTTAATATCTCACCATAAGTTATAACATCTTTTGAAGTGTTTAATGACAGGTGAGGTGTAACACGAACCAGTATAGTTGTCAGAACTTTTATTTTGTGTGCTTGCTTCCGGGAGTTGATCTCTATCAGCCAGAACACATCTTGCTAATAGAATCTGAAGATACTATTTGAAATGTCTCATCTTTTTCAGATTATCAATATTGAAAGTTTGAGGAATATGTTGCCCACTGAAGGGACCCTTGCTGCGACGAGCAATACGACATAAAAGTAGATTCGGGCCCGAAGCAACCGCAAAACACGGAGCTCAACAGGGGAAGGCACTTAGATACTCCAACATTAGGCTCAGGACATTTCCAACCTCTGCGCTTACCTCAGTGCTAATCGGTACCTATATGCTGGGAGTTACTCCCAGAAAGAAGAAAGTACATTTAGAATGTTCATTGACTTGTCACACTTCTTCCACAGATATAAAATATGAGGAAACAAAGTGAGCTTACTATCAAACGCTACTCCCTATAACATTATTTCTTCATCTACAGGAATTGAGGTATTCCTAATATAAATTATTCCAAATAAATTCTTCGCTTCCGGCCAAAGTGAACGCATCGACATTTTTTCGGTGTTAATCGTAGGCCTTTTTTCTCACGCTAATCTACTATATTATTAACTGCAACTTGCAGCTGGCGTTCAATTAGATGCATATTGCATCCTTGACAGGAGATCTGAAGATCATCCGAATACAGAGTGCCCTCGACAGAGGTGGAAAAATATTAAGAATTCGACTAAAATGAATAATAAAAAGAGTTAGATTAAGAACGCTTCCTTATGGAATCTCCACAGCTTGAATAAAAGGATCTGAATAAGAATTGCCAATTCGAATGTTCTTAAGATAAATATGTTTTAAGAAAATAGGTAAATTTCCTTGAAAACCATAATTTGAAAGGGTTTTAAGTATATCAAAGCAATATGTGAGGTCTTAGGCCTTATCAACATCAAAGAAAATGGAGACAAGATGATTTCTGCGAACAAATGCATTGCGTATTTGGGTTTCAAATAGGACGATATTATCATATGTTGAACGTCCTTTTAGAAAACACTCTGCAACTGTGGAATGCATTCTTTCCTCTCCAGTTCAAAAACAAGATGGGAATTAACCATGCGCACAAGCGTTTTGCATAGACAACTTGTGAGCGCAATAGGTCTATAATGCAGAGGATAAGGGGAATCCCTTGTTTGAGGATTGGAATCTCAATCACTTCTTGCCATTGTGAAGTGAACATCTGTTCAATCCATATACTGTTGAATAAATGCAACAGATTAGAGAGAGAGGGTGTAGATAAATGGCGAAGCCTATTATACATGATTTCATCTGGTCCGGGACTGGTATCATGCAGTTTAGAAAAGGCCGATAGCAGTTCATGCATGCTGAACTCGGAATTGTAGGGAAAGGATCTTCGGGTGGAAAATGCAAATTCTTTTGTTCTACGCGATGGCAACTTGCTTTCGAGTGACCAACGCGTTGACACTTAAAGCATCTCAAGGGGTTTAGTATATAAATTCTGACTGGGAGCTTAATGTACCCTGAATATATGTGGTCGGATAATTCAGGTGACATAAACGTGAGAATGTGAAGCTTAGATTCGATTGTTTGCCTGTCTCGCCCAATAGTAATTCGTAACACCTTTGGATTTTAACTCTTTAGTAATTAAATCTATTGTATGATTTAATATTTCACCATAAGTTATGACATCTTTTGAAGTGTTTAATGACAGGTGAGGTGTAACACAAACCAGTATAGTTGTCAGAACTTTTATTTTGTGTGCTTGCTTACGGCAGTCGATCTCTATCAGCAAGTAGCCACAACACATCTTGCAAATAGAATTTGAAGATACTATTTGAAATGTCTCGTCTTTTTCAGAAATGCGTTTCGTAATATAAAACCGATCAAAATGATTATCAATATTGAAAGTTTGAGGAATATGTTGCCCACTGAAGGGACCCTTCGGGCCCGAAGCCACCGCATACCACGGAACTCAACAGGGGAAGGCAGTCACCGGCTCTGGACATTTCCAACCTTGGCGCTTACATTAGTGATAATCGGTACCTATACGTTGGAAGTTACTCCCGGGGACAGTGACCATCCTTAACGCCAAGCCCAAGGAGAAACTTCTTTGGTTGATCCCTAGCAGACAAACTACGCAGGTGGTTAGGTACCGGCAGACTAATACACCGGGGATTACAGTGCGCCGCCCGTCTAATGGGTCGCAACGCACGGCCAAAACGTGGGGATTCTGGCTGTCTATGAGAAGCAGGAAGCAAATAGAGCGGCGACAACTTCTCATGGAGAGCTCCCAAGCGCCATCGAGGGAAAGAAGAACGACAGCATGAATTAGCAGACTGAGAGGAGGAGAATCTGGAGCGTAGGCCTAATCAATAAGGTACCTGGAGGTCATGAAGGCCGTCACACGTAAAAAATATGCTCCCCAGCGTAGTCAATTTCTTGGAAGTTTTGAATTAGAATATTTAAATCGTCGTAAAATGTCTTGTTTTATATATAACATTCTGATTATAACTGCTCATAATTACCTTTATATAATGCTTATTACCTCGTACACGAAATATGAAAATATAAAGTATAGTAATTCTTAAAATATCCAAATTCGAAAATTGCCGAATTTCTATATTTCAAATGTCTCTGAATCCGAAAAAAGGCATTTTTTAGTTTTTATGTAAACGTGATAATTTAAAAATGCTCATTAAAGAAGAATGAAATTTGCTTTATAGATTTTATAACAAATTTATAGATTTCTATCAAACATTTTACGAAATCCTTTTACGAGAAATCTATGTCTGGCTGATTGAGAACAGCTGAACAAGATAAATACAGTAACATAAAGAAACGGATTTATAAAATTGTGTTCACAGATTTAGAATCTAAATTCCCAAATAGTATCAATTTTGAACTGAATCCGACAAAGAAATTATCTTCTGTCTGTCGGTATGCATGTAAACTCAGTAACTCAAACACACTTGGACTCAAATGAGTGAAACAAGGTTTAGAATGTTACCATAGAAATCGTACACTCATACTAAATGATGAGTTTAATATTGCAACTGCTGTCCGCCGCTCTGTATTTCCGCATACATGAGAGCACTATAACTGAAAAATGCAGCTTTTATGATTGCTACAATTTGGTATACAGTCACTGAAGCTAATGTGTGGATTCTTTTAAAATTTTAAATGCAATCTGAGAAATGGCGGCGTGTACAGTCTCATGCATGTAAATGCTATAACTCAAGACTGCAGTGAGTTAGATATATGAAACGTGTTACATATTCTTGCTAATGAAATTGCAGTCCCGTGTAGTATTTTGGTATGGGTGTATCCAAATTCGTGTCCCATGAGTATATTAGTATGATATTCTCGTTTTCATTATATTTCGAATCAAAGAATGCATATGTACGGCACTATAAAACTTAAAATCTTAGCACGCGTAGCATACAAAATTTTATAGAGAATCCAAAGTTTTATGAAGTAAAGGAAGGGAAGGGCTGCACTTGACTGCAAAGTATGTCAGGAAGTTTCGAGAATACGCTTCCGCAGGTTTCAATAGCCAAATACTAATACAAATTTCCAGAGAAGAAAACACGGTATTAACTATTTTGTCTCCTCCGTTTTTCATAATATTTTTTGCTTCAGAACTTTAAATATACAAATGAAATTAAAATCGATAAAATTAGTTTGATTTTGGAAGTTAAGGAAAGAGATGATAGTAGGGTCTCTTCGGTAAATATAGGTAACTAAAAATTTGACATGTTCCTGGAATGCGATAAATATTGCTGGAAAGTATTTTTTGGTATTCCGTTATTTTCATGCCCTTATTGAACATTTAAAAAGCAATACTGGGGTATAGAGGTAGGGGGAGTTCTATGATATCGGTTTAGAACAGATTTCTAAGACTTCCTTTTATTCTTTCGTGAGAAGCTTTTACGGTTGCTTTCCATGCGTTCAAATATTATTTACCATTATTAGATCATTTACTTCATTTGTTTCATTATTATCATCGTTCCTCAAAACACTGATAATTATTTAAATTATTTACTTTGTTTAGAGACTACGTAACGGTATTCAGAACTTATCTCTTAAATTTAGACCAATGCTTGAATGCTTGTCACATTTTTTTTTTTTTTTTGATATTTTCGATATGAACTTCTGATATTTTATTTTAGAAATAAATAGATTTCGAAAAATTATAATTCTCCATCAGTATGTAATAAATTTCATTTAAATAAATTTCAATTTCCATATTTCATACATAAAAATTATTAAAACTATTCATGATGTTATAGAAAAAGTTGAAGTGGAATGTCAGTTCAAGTTTGAACTGGTCAGAAGGTGAGAAATTCTTGCATCCATGAAATGGATTGACCCCATGAAATGCAAGAAATTGCAATTAATAAAAATATCTATTTCGTACCTTTACAGAAATAGATCCTCCAGAACTACTCTCAAATTCTAAGAATGACCAGTAGAAACAGCAAAATCTCTTTTAGTCTACGAAGAGCAGTAATCAGTCATTCAGATTTCTCTTTGATGTCATATATGTCTTTTTAAACAAATCTTCATTAATTTAAACTTTCATTTGTAAAGATATGTAATAGACACACGATTTATGTCAGTAGGACTTTTTGCAAAGGATAGTACTCAAATTATGTCAACGCATAAAATTTCATTTACAGACTTACAAAACGAAAACTGGAATTTTTTATAACTATGTTTTCTGTTGCTATTCAGATTGGCGATATTTTATTTAGAATTTTCACTGTTGACGAAACTTTCGTGATCTTGGAGATAATAACAATACCATAGTTTTATTTCAAATCTTCATTGCATTAAAATGATAGTTAATAATTGATTAATAAAAGAACTTTACGTACTTTGATTTGATTTATATTTAATTTAGAAAACATTTTCTCGTGCGGATTTTATATATATTTATCTTTCTGTACGTAACATTTTTTGCAAAAGGAAAAGTCATGCAGAAATGTCATTCATCAAAGGTTTATTTCATTTTTATTAAAATATCATGTAAACACTCCGAATATTAAAGTATAATTTCTATTGAAGAAATGGGACTAAAGAAGGAAATAAAAATAGTTTGACTAACTATGCAAACATTTTGATCTGACATCAAATCTCTATAAATATAAAGAATTAAATAAACACTCCAGCTAAGCTTTATATACATTCATTTGACGCCTTGCGACGTTGGGAACTTTTCAGTGGCGCTGTTGCTACCGTTACGCTATTGCTGCTGTTCCTGCCACATTCTGCCATTTCTCTAAAATTTGGCGATAAATAATTTTTTTGGCGAAAATGACTGTATATCAAAGCTGTTCCTACTCTAAGAATGTTAAAGTACATTCTTATTGAAGAAAATGGTGGATAAAGAAGGAAAGAAAATAAGTTTGCCTAAAGCAGCAAAACTTTTGATCTAACAACAAATCTCCAAAAGATGAAATATTGAAGTAAAACTATTTTTCTCAAAATTTCGCTAAAATTGTCTTCATAGCGAAATAAGGTATTTGTCGGTTGTAACGGAACGAAAAAACGCCAAGAAAAAATTTCGCCAATTTTGCCATTGCTATTGTTAGAATATATAATATATGATTCCCACGCTCAAAATTTTTCATAATAAATAATAATGCACTTGAATATATTTTTATAATTAGGCGAAATTTTTCCTTCGCGCTTTTTGGTAGCCGCTAAAACCGAATTTTATCTCAAATAACTATACAAAAAGAAGAATATACATTAAGAAAAATGATCAATATAATACGCATAATGTAATAAGAAAAGAAAGTTTAACAGAAAATCAGCCACTCATTTATTTGCATCATCAATAATAATAAAAATTAATTAAATATCAAATCGGTATTTTCAATATCAGTCAGCAGATATATCATGAATAAAGTAGTCGGTAGGTTTATTCTTTAAGGACATTTGTAATAATTTTTATACGTGCAAGTGATTTGGTCATTTTGGTGGATAAACCGAATTTCCATCAATAATAATAAAAAAAAAGATAAATTTTCTCTTCAAAAATATCAATTCGCTTCAAGGGCATCCATTTTTCAGACAAATAATTCTCCAGTTTTAATTCTTGCTACAAAATACATCGTCTGTAGGACAATCATTTTATATTCTTCACAATACACCACATTGATCAATGGTATTTTCTCCAGACAATATCTTTTATATGTCATCTCCAACAATCATAAGTAGACATTTCAAGTTTCAAATGATACTTTTATGCTTACAAACAGAATAAGGAAATCTACCAAAAGTTACAGTTTCGACATAATGCCCGATGATTCTCTTTCACATATATCTCGGAAGTTGTCTGACGTCAGAAAGTGCATACTTCCCTATTAACATATCTTTAAAAACGAAATACTCATTTTTGATTTAAAATATTATTGATTATTTGCATTTGATTTTTAAAAATTAATGACAAAATAAATAATGAACAGCAGGATCATGATGCCCTACAAAACACTTTGTTTTTATTCATCTACTGATCAAAGTATATTCATGTTTGCTGATGTTTTACAAAAAGAAATTTCGCGAAAATAACAGTGAGTTCCGAAGTTTTTATACAAATTCGAGTTCATTAGATACGGTTATGTATTGTACCGATTTTCGGAACATGTGTTGTTTTACATGCGTTTGATTAAGTCAAATTGTTTTAATTTTGTAAAGAGAGAATTGGTCTGTTTTCACGCAAAACTTGATGCACTAGAAACCTGAAATTTGTATCCGGGGGCACGGCAGTGTCCCCGCCAAATCGAGCAAAAACAAGCGGCACGACCGTACCATCCTTTTCTCGAAGCAGTTCAGGCCATTTTCGACCTCCTATAACTTCGTTGTGGATAAAACTAGAAGCCTGAATTTTCAGTAACCAAGCAGGAATTATATAAACACAGTATATTCCAAATTTCTTTAAATTTGAACCAGTAGTTTAAGAATTATAATTAGCCAAAGTTTGTGAATTTTGTCACTGACTGATTGACTGGCTGTCTGACCGATCATCAAATTTCTTAGGCACTTCTAGCAGACTTAGAAGCTTCAAATTTAGAATACAATTAGTGTTTAGTGTATAAATCAAGGAAAAACTAAAATATTTTGCAATTTCGATCTAGTTTTCTAGATACACCAACTGCATAAATAACTTCTATACTGAATCTATCGTGTCATCCTTGGCGAGTTATTTGGCGATTAGTCTCAGACACGCATTAACAGTAGGTATCCAAAAATCGAATTTCTGCTTTCGACGCGTTTCTTCTCAATCGATTAAAACAAAACTTTGACATATAATTGCACTTGCAATACCATTCCAAATAAATTTAATAATACCATAAAAAAATTTATAAATACCATATAAATTAGGAACCGAGTTATGATATTGACTATATTCGGACATATAAAGGAGGGAGTGGGCTTTGAGAAAAACTGTAGCTCAAGCTCAAGAAATAGTACCGGAAAAGAAAAAGAGGAAGATTACATACAAAAATAAGAAAAGGATTATCTACAAAAAGAAAGGAGATGACATCAAAAACATAACTTGTAAAAAAAAAAACCAAGTCTCGCAACTCAGTTCTATCATAAAAAGTTCTGAGATCCATGTAATACTTTTCGGTCAATTTATTCAGTCCCTACTTAAGGGTCCTTCTGTCTTAAGTTATTACGTAATTAACTAACCTAACAACTCCTTTAGTGACCATATCAATATTAAAAATCTTCTATGGTTTAATTAGATTGACTTGGCAATCACACTAAACAATCTAATTTAATATAATATGTTAATGTAATCTAATTTAATGTAAAGATACATCGTGTTTTCATGCGATGGCCAAGTCAATCTATTTATTTAAACCATAGAAGATTTTTAATATTGGTATAGTCACTATAAGATGTTGTTAGGTTAGCTAATTACGTAATACCTTAAGACAGAAGGACCCTTAAGTAGGGACTGAATAAATTGACCGACTTGGTGTTACATGGATCTCACAACTTTTTATGATAGAAGAACTGAGTTGCGAGATTTGGTTTTTTTTACAAGTTATGTTTTTTATTGCATAGATATATACTGTATGCAATTACACAGAGTTTTCCTTTATCGTATTGTATGCAGCCCCAATTTATTGTCCTTTCATAAAAAACTTGAAAATTTTAAATTTTCAAAATATAATAATTAAATCGAATCGTTTCGAATAATTAAATCAAAATATAATAATTAATCGAATCATTAATTAAATCGAAGGGCGTAAGAAAAGATAATGAATCATTCAGAGTTGAAAATTTGGGCATATTACAGAAAAAAAAATACTTGAAATATAGATTGTCTTAGATGAAGATAAAGACAGTAAAGAAAATTCCCTGATCGGTACAAATGCAGGCAAGAAATAATTAAATATATTTCGTCCTATAAATCCATAAAGAAAATTAAAAATATAAATAATATTTTTTTGGCATTGATAATACCTCTAGTTTCATTAACTTCAACTTCAACTTTCCAAACTCTCAATCTGATTGGTTGAAATTCATGGAACAGCAGATTTTACAATTAGAGACGCCATTTTGAGTCAAGTTTCTGAAAGTTCGAGTTGCGAAAAAGCAGCGGATATTATTTTCGAGTGACATTACTTTTTTTGAATAAAAATATTTCATTTTATTTCTTTACTTATTTACTCATATACAAATAAACTATGGATTTTTGTGTGTCTTCTTCAGATTTCGTTGCAGGTTTCGAGCTGATGGACTGGGAGGCTGCCTGCACGGAGGAGCCGATGGACTGGGAGTCCGTGGATTGCCAGGAGCCTATGGAATGGGAGGAAGTTCCTCTTCCTCCCCAGGTAAGTCTTCCAGGTACGTCCTTTTCTACACCTCTAGTAGCTAACCCTGAGGCATCTCCTAGACCAACTTTTGCTAGGAGACCTAAGCGCAGAGCGTAAGACCAAAAGATCCATGTATGACAGAATTATGTGTATTAATTGTCGCTCGAATAGACAACCGTTTCGAAAAACATCAAATTTAACTATTTGCAAAAAGTTTTAATACATCTAATGTTTTCAATATTTTATATTATTTGAATCTAGAAACTTTGTATAACATTTGGCGATTACAAAATGTAAAAACAAACCTGCTTTGCATGCTTTTTAACAATATGGTTAAGCTATGCCGTGCTTTATTCAAATTTATTATCACTATTTATCGAAATCATTTCTGCTGACTCTTAACGTTCAATGCATTTTAAAATTGTTTATAAAAAACAATAAATATTTCTACTAATATTATCAATTCTTGCTAATATTCAGAGTTAAAAGTTTTTGTTGATATTTTCATACGTCTGGATACTCTTTAACTTCTAAAAATGTTTTTCTTACATTTCCGTTAGATCGCCAACAGCATGTCTCAAGTTTAAAAATGGGCGAGAAATAACTTGAATGTTCCATTGAAATGTTCCAAGCACTGTAATCTTATTGCACGGATTTGGCGAAAAACATTCGTTTCGCTGGATACGTTCATGTTTCTTGATAAATTGCCCGGAATAACGATACTCACCAAACACTGATGTTAGTGCGAAACGTAGTTTAAATAATAATGGCCAATGATTCATAAATGAATATTGAAACTATAAATAAAGCCTTTTTCATTATTTAGCAAATTTGCAGATGGTAGATTGCATTGAATAATTAAAGGAATAATACTGATTATTTGAGAGTATGAAATCAATTGTGTTTCATCTCAAGACAGGTTGAAATTGAATTACAATACAGTACATTGGAACCGAAATATACCTGGATCTGCAATCTTATGCTATTTTAACTTTAGAAGTATATTTTCAGAGCTTCAAAATAAAAGCAGTTTTGTATTGCTAAAACGATATATTTAAAAATGCTTAGATATTGTATTTTTCATCCGAAACGTTAAAAATATAATTTATTTATATCTGCAATTATTTCATATGTGGGTATGACATGGGAACAATGTATGTGAAAATAAAGTGTATATTTTAAAAGTTAGTGAAAGTTGTGCCATATCACTCAACGGCGTCCATTACAATAGCATCTGTTTTGTTTTGGCGAAAAGGTAGCTTGAAATATTTTAGTACTTTAAATGATCGGAATTTTGGATATTAAGGGAATATAAATTAAAGTATTTATATTATTTTTGAAGTTTTTATTCTGTAATTTGTCAGAATTATATTAAACATAGTTTTGAATGAGACATTTTTGAGGATACACTTGAATTTCAAAAGATCAAGAATTTTAAATAGCTTCATTTCTTTACATTATTTTCTTGTTTGTCATCTCTATTATCGCAGAATATTCTGAAATATTACATATAAAGAAAGCATAAAATTTAATAATTAAATAAAAATAGAAAGAAATTATGAGTCAAATGATGTGAAATTCCATATTTTCAGTCATTCTCATTTAGCTAATCATCTATTATCGAAAAGCAAAAAGGTTAGTTTCTAATGACAGATTTTTGTTTCCAGTTAGAGAGTCGCGAAAATGAAATCTCTTTTATAAAACTCAGGAAAATGAGGCTTTAAACGCATTTACAAGCTGCTTGATTTTCGGCTCTGGCTGACTGTATTGGCAAGCTTTGTAATAGAGTTGAAACAAGGAAAGCGTACTGAATTTCTCGTTGAGAAAAATACTGAAATATCGTTTTCTGCGCTAGTAATTGTCAATTTCCCAGCTTACAATTGTTTTTCTTTACGCTTATTAAACGCGCATGCGATATGATAGTTTTTCTCTTATTGCTAAGCAAAGGCCTCTTTCGTCAGTCCATTGTGAAAAGAGAGCTGCATTCTCATATAATCAATTTGGTCTCCGACGCATATTTTTTTTTTCTTTCGCGAGAAAAAATAATTTTTGGAAGCAATTTTATCAAATCCTTTTAAACCTATCAAGTAGCTATCGTGGATAAACATAAATGCTTGCACAAGATATAGATTAAATTGAAAAAAGTGTAATTGTAAAGTAAATGACAAATTATAAAATTGCGATTATGCCAGCATCTTGGATTATTAATAATCTATTTGGCAAATTTGCAAATAATTTGGCGATTACTGATATGCAGAGAAAGGACCAAATACTTAATAGCTTGAATTCTTTTTCTGTTTTTACATCGAACCGTTCTTTAAATTAAAACTTTAATTTCTTTTTCAAGCAGATTTAGTATCTTTTTGATTGTTAAAATTGCAGATAATTCATTCTCTTTAAAAATGCTGATGCTTTATTTGGATGAATTTTTGATTTATGATGAATAAATATTTTATTTCCATGAACTTTTTGCAATAAATTTGTTTGTCATCCAGAGTGAAAGAAAATATTAAAGCTTGTTTCCAAGAGTTGTAGTTTTATTTCTGATGAATCTGAAATCGCGATTAAAAATAATGTTTTGAATCCCGAAATTTCTTTGAATTTCGCCGCCAAATCATGCCAAGATGTCCAGTTGACGCTTGAAAATATAGCATTCCTTTTATTTCTCTGTTCGAATTAAACTATTTAAAACACCTATGTTGAACTGGTTTTTACCATTCTGAGACATAAAACTTTAGACAAGAAAATCCAATAAAGAATTCGAGTGCTTCTCAGCACTTTTGAAAATTTCTCCCACAAATTTAGGTGCAGTTTTGAGTGAAAATTGTCTCCTCTCATTTTCAGTTCTAGTAGTAGAGATGATGAGCGAATATTTTATATCTTTGACGGAAATTTAAATTTTGTCTCTTCTGCTTTTCAATTGGTTCAACAATTTATGTGAAATCTTATATATATCTTTTGCTGTGTGTCTCGGAATATTAGAAATTTCAGAAAAAGATTGAATACCTTATTAGCATTTAAGCTGAAAAGTGATAAACATATCGCAGTCTTTATAAAAATATATTCTTTCACTTTGTCTCAAACCATTTGGTCCAGAAACTAACTCTCATAAATGGAAAGAGATAAATTCCATCAGGCCTTTTCCCTGCTTTTCAGTGATGCCTGCTCTAACAATTTCATGAGAATTCCAAAATATTTGCATTAGAAAAGCTATTCCTTGAAATAACGTTTAAAGATAAGAGGCAGCAGTATTACTAATTATTTTTGTGGTTGCTACACTATTTAGTTTTTACTGTGAAACCCAATGCATGGATCTTTCAATTTTTCAAATTTTTGTTTTATAAAACGTTAATTATTTGACGAGATTTATTAAATATATTGAGATATAATTGATGCCAAAACTTTACTGATGATTGCAAGTATACGAGGATTGGAAGTTTAATTGAAGGGAGGATAGATATATATTTACATTCAAAATAATACCAATTCTCAATTGAAACGCTTATTGCTGGCTGTTTGATAAAATCCGTGCCACTTTTCTAGACCTTCCTGATATAGAGGAAGTGGCTTATGCTTGAAGGATCAACGCAATGATTTGTCAGGGAATGCGACGATGGGCCATTTCAGCTTTCGGAAAACAATTTTAATACCTCTTTCGAGAGGTGCTGCATCCCTCATTACCCCATTTTTCTCATGTCCAGGCATTTTTTCAAAAAATATACAGTACGTTGCACAGATTTGGATCGCGTCCGAACACAGGCAGTTTGACAACTCCTGACAGTATTTTCGTATATATTTATACATACAAGCACAGCTTTGGGTCAGATTTTGGTGAAGTAGCTTTTATTAGAAGCCGTTTCCATTGTTCATCGTGCATACAAGTAAGATTGAAAATATTGAATTTTCCAAACCTTGTAAAATTTAACTAAACTATTCAGATTTCTTTAATGTATATTTTTAAAATATTCCTTCTTTCTAAAGAGATTTTGATTAATATCAAATCGTCAATGCGGAAGCAGCATAATCAAATATTACTAGAACTTTCCTGCGCACAGCTTTCTTTTCAAAAAATAACTAACTCCAATAGTATCAGAAAATGAACAATAGAACAGAAAATGAAACATAGTATTTATACAATTTGAAAAAGTACATGTGTATACTATAAAAGTTTGTTAAAACCTAGTCACTAAAAAAATATCTCTTTAAAAAGCGAAAAATTTCTTATACGTTAATCATTGCATATTTCCTTCAAAAATATTCCTTATAGTTAGCATTAAAGTTATAACTATCAGTAAACATCATAATTATAAGAAGAATACAAATCGAATACCACAATCTCAATATGATCTACGTTGCTTAACATGACACTTCGCAAATAATAAACATTTCTATAGAGACTAATAAATTAATTTATTGCTGAGCTAACTGTTTTTAGAAAAGTATTACCTCACAATTTTAAATGCTTTATCGTGCATTTAACTGACCAATAGTCATATCTGTGCATCAAATAGCAGATTTTTTTTTCTGTTGTGATGTATTTTCTCAAAATAAATAAAGAAAATGCTTAAATTTAGAGGCAAATATTAAATTATGAAACATATAAACTTAATTTCATTCACTTGTTTTTGCAGTTTATTGAATTATTTTGCATATAAAAATATTTAGATGAAAATGGAATCTGACGATCAAAGATATTTAATGATTTTTCAAATTACTTTTAATTGCTAAAACATTCACAAAAAAGTTTAATTAACAGATTAAATAGAAAAAAATCTTATGAAAAATATTTTCAACAGAAACCTGAAAGAATGTTATCGGACAGAACTTTGAATTTCAATTTAGAGTAGAGGAATGAAAAAAAAATCAGTTTAAAATAATATAAGTGAATCTCTGGTAACTGGAACGAATGTTAGAAACAAAAATAATTTATGTTAGAATCAGGAAATATTTAGAGGAAATTCTATTATTTCCCTAGGGGCAGAATTTCTGAGTCATTCAAATGCTTAGATTTATTAATTAAGAAATTACTAACTTTTGGGGAAATAAACTGCATTTATTTTTTAGTATTAAACTTATACATCATCTTTCTGGGTGAAAAAAAGCAAGAAAAACTATTTTATGAATGTACCCTACTTTATTAATTAGTTTATTATTAGTGTAGAGGAAATAGGCTTCTAAAATAACTTGAAATTAAAATATAAAATTCTTACGCAGTGTGAAAGGAGAAGGATAAAGTGCATGAGAAACTATTCTAAACGAGATCATAAGCATAATGATTGAATATTCTTTCAAATTAGATTATTTAAAAGACATTGTACTTAAGCGTAGATATCTATTAATACAGTCTTCTTCGTTTCTATGATATGTGAAACATGATTTCTTGATTGTAAAGAGGTACGTTCAATAATAGAGATGATTGGGCATTAAGACGAAGTTCAAATCATTATTCGCTCATCGAAAGGATTTGAAGATTTTTACCTAAAACACGACACCGAAATGAAAACAATAGAGAGAAATCGCATAAATAATACAACTCTGAAGAAATGTAAATGGTTATAATAATATCAATTTAAGAATAAAATACACTAATTACTTCAAATTTCACATCACATCTTTAAAACATTAATGGAGTACAGAATGTAATTGAATTATAATCTTCAGGTACTACGATAAATAACCTAATATTTAATGTTTTAAAGATTCAAATTTATATTTTTCTTTATGAGGTGCGCAGATATAAATGTTTCACTCTAAGAAATCTTCAGTTTTATGAATTTTAAGTTTCAGTTTTTCATAGTATAAATAAGGAAATACGTATGAGGATTTTAAGGGAAGAATGTTTAGAGTCATTTAAAATTTTTAGTTTATTTATTAATGGACTAATTATATATTTTTTTGCAAAGCGAAATTAGATACTGAAATTTACTCCAAAAATAAATATTCAAATCTAAATCCAAAAATTCTAACAAATATTCTAAATCTGAAAATATTTTAATCAGCAAGCATAGGATGGATAAAAAGCCTATTGTTTTAAAAGAAAACTGATTTTATCATTAATGCAGAAAAAATAAATCCTATTTTGTTCAAAACTCTTACATCCAACAAAAATTTTAAAAAAAATAATTAGGAGATTATTTTATTGAGATAAAGGCACGCGTATGTGCTCATAGAATATACTGAAGCTAAACGTATTAACGTAATTTCCTTGGAATTACATTAATACGTTTCCTTGGAAGCATCTATTTTCTTCTACATCACCTAGACTGATTCAAATATATCAAATGACGTGTTCTAGTGTTGTGTCATCTTGACATCAATCGCATGCAAAGTGAAGTAGAAATATTATCGTTTCGGTTACATTTCCCTGAAAGAGCTAGTGTTTCAAACTTAGATTTTTTTTAAAAAAATATTTCAGTTGTTTTTATTTTGTTCTTCCATTTAGTGACAAAAGTTTTTTTCATATTTATTGGTATTATTTTAAATATAGTATAAGACGAAAAAACACCCAAAGAAGTTATATATCGATACCCCTGCTACTTTAACTTTTGCGTGTATTTAAATCCGAATATTCGAACAACATATCAGATATTTTTCTTGGAGCGATATATGAAGTATAGAAAAGTTAAGAAGCTTTTTTTTTGATATCATAAAAAGCAAAACAGCATGTAAATGTGGATTAGGAGTTGAAATAAATATATGAATGTCCATTAACTTTGTTTCGCAATATGAATCAGACACTTCTTGGCTTAATAAGACGTTCACGTGCTGAAAATAGATTCCGTGCTTCCATACATTGCCCTTAATGCAAGATCACCTACATTAAGTTTAAATTTCATGATGAATTTGAAACTACGATTATATATGTATTTTGGTATAGTAAGTGTAAAATATTTTTGTCATTTTCATATTTTGTCATTTCTTGTAGAATAACTCTTCGTGCAACATTTCAAACTGTTTATTTTATCGTTAATTAAATGTTTGTAAAGCAGTTATTAGAGTGACTAGATTAATAATTAATCTCAAATATAGCATTTAAAATACCTTTGACAGAAGATTTATCAACAAAACTATTTAAATAATTATTAATCAGGCAATTAAAAAAACACTCCTATTATGAAATGTTATCCTTCCATTGTTTTATCACATGTTTCCAGGACAAGATATAAATTCTAAAATTAATAATAATTATATATTATCTGACAGTGAAACACAGATGGTTTCAAAAGTATTTAAAAAATTGTTTCGATAGAATTTAATATAATTAAGTAATCAACTACCATTCGAAGAATCTAGCGCAGTTAAGTAGCATCTCCCAAAGGCACGTTTCAAAGCTTTTTTGGTATTAAGAGCGATAGTAATATCTGAATTTCCCGATTATGAGTCTTCAAATAAAAGTGGCCGCCCTGGTCCACTCCCATTCACCAGCCACCTTTAGCGCCCCACCAGTGGCCGAGCGCCGAAGCTCTTTGAACTGGGAGGCAGAATCCGCCGCTGTAAAAAGCGGCTCTCTGCCGGACTGGCTGCGTGGGGTTTGCCTGGTTTCCCCATGCTTTGCACGAATGTGGGCCAGTTTCCTTTCAAAGCCCTTCCAGGGAGGCACTTAGCGCACTCCAAAATCCTCTATTCGGCATCACTTCTTTCCAAATTGATTGTTGAAGGGACCAGTTAGTTAAGCATCATTCACACATATACAATTCCAACATTTAGGTTAATTAAACGATTTAGATATAATTAAATATTTAAGTCTGCAGGAGTGCACTAAGTTGTTGTGGACGCGTTGATCCACCCCCCTATCGTCAACGCACGACACTTTAATTTACTCATACCCCGCATCTGTGACCAGCAGATGGAACCCATTTCTTAGGCGTGTGCGAGGGAGGTCGAGGTTCTTTCGACCTCCCGGGGCTGTCCCGGAATGTAGTGATCGGAGTGCAGGAGGACAGCCCTCGAGGGACTCTGGTAGCCGACCTCCAAGTGGTGTTCCTCGGGCAACGCTGCTAAGAAACTGAGCAGCGGCTGACGGGCTACTGGTATTCTAAAAATTAATAAACACTAAGAGAATATAAACGTCCCTTTAAAGATCGTCTTGATTTTTATAATTTAAAATTGAAAAAAAAATTCCCCTCAGTCATTAAGAATCAAGATTTAATAATCTTCTTGAGGTCTATTAAGAACACTCTGAGTTTTGTCGGTCCTTTTAAAAATATCCTGTATATCAAATGAAACAATTATTTGCTTAGATGTATTCGATATAACTTGACACCCCTTTGCAAATTCAAAAGAAATTTCTTACGAATGTTTTGAAACGATTACATGCACAATACAAAGTTTCCATGAACACATTTAAACAGATGAGATGAGAGTTAATATATTTCAGATTTGCTATTTTCTTTTCATTTTATACCATTCTAACATTGTAAAAAGTATTCATATTGTAACATCAATTTCACTAAAGTAGCATTTTTCCATAATTTTTAAAAAAATGCGTAAATTTAATCTAAACATTATTTTTAAAATTCTTTTTTTTTTTGTTATGCAATACTAAATCTTATGAGATAATCAAATATATCTATCATTTGCATACGTTTATAAATGTAAAACTTAAGTTGTTCTCTCTATTTCTACTTTTATTATTTAAAATAAAATGATTAAAACTCGTGATCCAAAATTCGTGATTAAACAATATACCACTAATCTGTGTCTAGATTTCATGTGCCTCTTTCCAATTTTGCATAGGAAAGGTGGAATTTATTAAAAAAAATAAAGATAGTAATCAAAACAAAAAATATTTTAATAACATAAAAAAAAGCTAAAATAATATAAATGTTTCTAAAAAGAATGTTTTATTATTGCAGTTTTAAATTGAGAGAATCAGAATTCCTCGCAGTCGTTATGAACTCACATCAGTCTCATAACTTTGTTTGACTATTTAAAAAAATATTTCTAATGAATATTTAAATGTATTCTGGTCTTCATAGTCATTATATATCATTTCCCAATTGTGCAATATAAAGGATTTAAGGATTCTGAAACCAGGAGTTTTGGGAAAAACAATTACTTTCTCCTTTTGAGTACAATTTTAAAAATGAGCCTTAAAACTTCTTTCATTATTGTACTCTAAATTTTTTATTTTGTAATTCATCATTAGAATTACCATTGAAATTCGGAATTTGTTACCAGATGTCTCTTCTCCTGTGGATTCAAAATTAGATGAAATTAAGAGAGTAACCGGCACTGAAATGTTGAAAATTTTATAATGTCATATTCTCAAGGGCACGCACAATCCCAGTTAACTTCAGAATTCTAGCGTATAAGGGTGAGAATGAAAAATCGATTTCAGAAATCCATCTTTATAGGCAATGAACTTGAAATTATAAATTGCATTAATGCACTTTAAATTTTTTTAATGGGGCCAAATTGATGAAGAATAACTTAAGTCAACTGCAAATTCCATTACTAACTGGAAGTTAAATATCAAATAGCTCGGTTGATTCAACTAATTAAAAACAGCTAATTGAAAGCAGTGGAAAAAGCACTTTTTATTAAAAAATGTTTTTAAATATACGAAAAAATGACATTTTTATATGGTCTTAATAAAAATCTCATTGGTAAAATTTTTCGACTTTGTTCACTTTCCCAGGGAATCTCAATATCCTAAGTTAGAAAAGGGATTGAAAATGGATTAGGAATGGAATGTGAAATTTGACATCAGATTTTTAAATAAAAATTTACACTTGCAGTCAGTTTTTAATATTTTGTCAGTAAATATGTTACCACTGCGTAATGCTCTTTCGAACAAAAGTTAAAAAAAATAAACGTCTACTTTAAGAATTGTTCAAATATGTTGTCTCACCGTATTGAAAGAGTGGTATACTTTTTAGAAAAAGTTTAGAGAGATAAAAACTTTGACGCATTTCATTTTTATGAAAAATAAAAATACTTTTGAGGTGAGTGAGTATCTTATTTTTACCATAATATGATTATTTTGTGTAAGGACCTCTTTTTATTTTTACCATAATATGATTATTTTGTGTAAGGACCTCTTTTTATTTTTACCATAATATGATTATTTTGATTAAGGGCCTCTTTTGCATGTAGAAAACGGCCAAGTATGAAAACTGATACCTGCTCTTTTTTAGAAATAAATATATAAAATATGTATCGTAATTTATTTTATTATTTTTTCCTTTATTTGGCACCTGCAATGAACACATTGATATTTTTTTAAAAATTTAATTTGGAAAATCAGACTTTTAAAGGTTAAACAAACTTGTCATTTCAGACAAACAACACTTTTTAATTCAGACAAAGTTAAGCAACTGCTTAACTTTGTAAAATCTAGAATCATAAATGCTTTTCATGTTAACAGGTTGCCATATTAACAGTTCAGATCTAAGTACAAGATTTTGCATATTTGATTAAACATTATAGTAGGCCCTTGGAATGAAACGGGTAAATATTAGCATCATGAAAACTGCATCAAGATAAAGAATAATTTCTACAAGAAAATAATTAAACACAATAAATTTTTTTTCTTAATTTATATTTTTTTAGATGCGCGGTGGCGTTTTTCAAAGTGGACTTCTTATTTCACTCCATTATTGCTTGATTATATCTGAATATTTAATCACGGGGTACTATTTCCCAGTGGAAATATCTATAAATGTTATAAATATTTTCCTTTAAGACGTCTGCGTATGTTATCGTTTCTGAATACTGAAGACGTTTGCGTCTCTATCAATATTGGAAACAGAAGGAGTAGTCTTCCCAAAATTTTCCCGCACATACTCTTATAAATGTATTATTCCAGAGGACACCTTGCATAACTTGCGAACAATATTCACGAAAAATATAACTTTGGTATGAATTTAGTATTTTTACTGAATCAATCACGCAATTCTTGGCGACTGCTTCAGCATGCAGTTAACAAAACACTGTCATGAGGTTAATAGTGACGGAAAAGTGAATTTTCTGAGCCCGATTGAAACAAAAATTCAACAAAGAGCTGCTGCTGCAATCACAAAATCACACACCAAGTTTCATTTATTTACAAAAGTATTTTTTGAGTTATCGCATTTGCATCGTCATGTTAACGCGATATCATGCAAGTTGTCATGTTAACTTATATTCGAACACTCGGACAGTCAGAGAATTTTACTCAAATTTGATAGAAATTTATTAATTATTATAATAAATAAATAAATAAAAATAAATAAAATAAAAAAAATATTTCAAAAAATGTAAAGACCATATACTAAATTTCATCTGTCTACACCAAATAGTTCAGCTATTTTTGATACAGAAAGACGGACATGAGAACAAAATACTAAAAATATGTCTTTTTCGAACTCGGGGGAGGTCTAAATCATGGAGATACATCAAAATCTAGAGCTCGAATTTTTTTCGACGATTACAATTCTTTCTCTATACTTCGTATACTAAAAAATAAAAAAAAATGTGTATGTTTGATTACGATTAGATCACGGTACAATACTTTAAAATCAAATAATAATAATACTAGAGGGAAATGAATTTTTCTCCAATATTATTTATGATTGTTCAAAAGATTTTTTTGAGAAAGGAAACGAACAGAAATATCTATATAATTTAAGATAGTTCATTTTGTTTGAAGCGATTATTTTTTGGGCGTGGGTAGCTTCCTTATTTTTTAATAATATTTTTTAAACGTTGTTCATAAGTCGTTATGCCGAAAAAGAAGAAAACATACCATCTAGATGATCAGAGTTATGTAACACCTCCAGATTATTATTATTTCGTTATATTCTTTTCGTTTCTTCATTTCATTTTGTGGTCTTTGTGTGTTGATTGCTCGTGTTACTTTCTACAAACAACTTCCTTTTCTTATCCACCACTCGAAAGAACACTATACGAGTGTTCTTAAGAAAGAAATTCAATAACAGTTTCTAGTCTTTATCCATTATATTTTCTTTTCGAATGTAAACGATAAAACGTTTGAGCAAAGAGATCGAGAATATCATTATTGCAGAGTAAACAGTAAGCACGGTCCATTTCATCTATTAACTTGATGTGAGCTCCACCCGGAAATAAAAGATGTCGTCGAAACGACGCTGATGTCTTTTTAGTAGAAGGAACATATCCTTTTTTTATACGTTTCAAAATTAATAGGAGGACCGAAGTTTGAAGCAGTTTCAATCATTTACAATGCAAGTATGAGTGAAATATTTCGTATCGCTGTTTTCCAAAAGAATACAAATTTTGCACTCTGAAAATCACTTTTCGGAAAAACCGATAAAATGTTTATGAAAATAAGTATGAAAATAATTAAATCCTTTCAAATCATCACTGGTGCGATTTCAGTTGTGTTAACTTCCAGATCTGAAGCTACATTATTTTTATTTATTTATTTATTTTTGTGAAACGGATACCGAAAGATTAATTTTCAACATTGCTACAGAAAGATTATTATTTCAATACAGACATTCACAGTTTGTTATATTTGACATTCAGTATATGATAGCTGAATGAAATGCTTGATTTTTGAGTTAGATTTAGTTACATACGAAACATCTCATCTGTATTGGAAATTACATTTTTATCTTCATGAAGCTAGCTACTGTGAGACATCATTACATTAAAATCTCCAGATGTCGGCATGAGTCTCTGCTAAATAGGTATGTGATCCCAAACGTTAAAACAGCCGCTTCTTTAAATTACTGCTTAAGTTTTATGAGGAAGGGAGTGCTTCATTTACATGTTGCGGGACATTCAATTCCTCATATTCTATATATATACTCTCCCAAAATTATCATTCCCAGTTGAAGATTCCGTAGGCTATAAATATTGTGTTATCTTGTATATTTCAATCAATCAGCATTCTAATCTGTAAAAACAGGCATGGACGATTGAAACTACAGCGATGAGAAATGAAAATTTTTTTTAAAAACAACAGGAACCGTTCTAGACTTTTGGAATCCACAGAAAAGGCTTTAAAAGGGAAATTGAGGAATATCCCAAAGGGGAAACGCAAAAAAATCAAATGACTGAATACCCACATCATGGAGTTCAGACTCAAGGAGGAGCAATTTTACTCTTTCACAAAAAGGAAAAATGTTGGATACTCGGTCTGCGCAAAATCTCCGAAGACGAGTGTATTCTTTACCCAATTGTCTCAAATGTTTTCTTGTTTTCCTCTGATTCTCTTTCTTGGGTTTCTTGGTCAAAAGCTTCGGTTTTTTGGCATCTGGTAGGGATAAAATATTATTATTGCTCATTTCATTGTCAGGGTTGTATGACGGATCATTTTCTTCGCCGTCAGACGCTGCAAAGGGGTCTGGTGCCCCATCAGAATCTCTACCAGTCTTATCCAATTCATTAACTCCATTCTCATTTATTTTGGTAACAGTAGTCTCATTTTCTTCGGTAACTTCATTTTCATTTATTTTGGTAACATCAGCCTCATTTTCTTCATTAACTCCATTCTCATTCATTTTGGTAACACTAGGCTCATTTTCTTCGGAAATTTTATTCCCATTTATCTTGGTAATACTAGCACTAGTCTTATTAACTTTGGTAACTCCAGTCTCACTGGTTTCAGGAATTCCAGTCTCAGTCTTTTTAGAAACTCCATCAGTCTCATTCATTTCGTTAACTCCATTATTTACAGTCTTAATATAATTCAAAGTGCCATCAGTATTAATTATTCCGGCATCTTCACAAAAATCTTGCATCTCATTGCTATCATTGCATCTGTATTGGTTGTACTGGTTGTAGTTCAAAATAATCGGGGTCCGGCAGGTTGTTTATCCATTCTTGTGTACCTAAAACCGTTGATGTAGAACCTATCGCTGTTGGTGACACTGGTGGCACAATTCGCCATTCATACCTTGGTGATGGATCTGGTGACACAATTCGCCATTCATCCCTGTGTGATGGGCCTGGTGCTTCAGTAACGCCTTTTTCTATCATTTGGCGCTTTCTCGCCATCTGAAGAATTAACGCTGTCCGCCGTTTCATGATTCATGAAGAACTACAACAAACAAATAACAATAAAATTAAACAACTGCATGCAGAAGTCTGGACAATAATCAATTGGATGAAGCAAAAAAGCTTTGAAATCAGTAAAGTCTTTAAAATAATGCAGAAAACAACACACTTATTTTGAAGTATTTTGATCTGGTTTTCTCCAAAATGAGGGAAACACCAGAACATCAACCAATACTCCAGTCTTTTTTTAAAAAAACTACAGTTAGCGGATTCTTACATTGAAGAAACACCGGCATATCAGCTCAAGTGACAGTTTTACTTTGAGTGAGAGATCAGTAGTTAGTCTCCCACTCGATGTAACACCGGCACATCAGCCGAAATGCCGATTTTATTTTCATAATACATAGAAGTAAAATGGTATTAAGGGTACTTATGCCGAATCAACTTACAGAGACATAGATGTTCCTCCTCCAAGCACTTCTTCAGAACTGACGCAATGGCGGCTGTGTCGTTGTTTACTAGGAGAAGCGCGCCAAAATACCAACTATGCACAACGACACTAGCGATTGCTGAGTGATATTTTGAAACTAGAGATATGCCGACATTACCACAAGAAAGAGTAAAAAAAAAAAAAAATGAATTTTTTGATGTAATAAAAAAAAATCGATTTTTGTAGATATGCCACTGTTCATTTCAAGCAGCGATTTGTCATTCAGCAAGCCTAGCAACCTGACCTTTGTACACTCCCAAAATTACGTTACTTATAACAAGAGTAAGGAAAGGATGTTATGTCCTCTGCATGCTTTTAGCCTATAGTCTCCAACACATGTCAATACTGCTACGTTAAGTGGTGGTGGGAGGGTCGGCTGTACTGAAGAAGTTACTCCAGCACAGTTGAGATTCACAAGTATTCATACAAAACATTATATCTGACATCTACATCTAATGCAATTTTATATTTGATAGTAATATTTTCTGACATTTGTGTAGAAAAAAAACTATATATGAAATTTTTTTTTTTGAATTCGCCACAGTTCACTCTGCTGCAATAGAAATTTTCAAATGTTCGATCTGGATAACTTTTTAATTAACATACATCCTAGGTTTTTTTTTTAATGTCTTGAATATAAGGAACCGGCTTGTCATCTAGTAAGGTGGCAACCTGGCCTATCCAGCCCTGGGCATATTCATAGAATAACGTTACTTATAACAAGAATACGAAAAGGACATGCGCTCTCTGTATGCTTTAACCTTATAGTTTGCATTGAGTACGTTGCTAACAGAAAGCTTTTGGGTGGTTGGCAAATCATCATTTCTCCGCAGCTTGCACCGCAGTAAAGGTGCATTCACATAAGACCAACTACTGTGCGCAATGCTTTTTTTCTGCTATTGTCATGGTGTTGACCTAATGTGAGCAGTTGAGACAACCTAATCGGGACAATTGCAAATAATTAATCTGATGATACAACTATGTACTATTGTCTCATTGGCGTCAGATAAGGCAGGCTCTATTGCGGCACAATAGTTAACTTCGAGTAAATGCTACTTAAAATGACATCCGCCTAATGTATTTTTGAGAGATGCCACCTGCAGGGAGGGTTATCCGGGAATTCAAAACCTTAAACGGCTATCAGTTGCTAAGCTGTACTCAGTAATGTATGAACCTACTTCGTCATACAATAAAAAACCTTCATTACAATTAATACCTCTGAGTCTCGCGTAGATAATAGATTTTGCTATTCTCTTAGCAGATAGAGAGTTCCTGATGATTAATAAATGCTAAATTAAATAAAATGCTAAGTTATTAGATTTAGCTTTTCAACATCAGGCATTAATAAATGCTAATCTATATTTTAGCATTTATTAAGGCCTGATTAAAAAATGCTAAAATCTAAAAGCTGCAACAGCATCCGATCAGATAAAATGGGTGATTGCTCATTGTTCCTTATTTTACCCTATTGCTAGAGATTTGGCCAAATATAGCGTTCAGCACAAAGAAGGAAAATTACACAATCTATCTACCGTATTATTACACATTCTAAGCTTGCATGTTCAGATGAAAATTTCGCTTTAAAACTATTTTTCAGGTAATTTTTGATTTATATACTTATCTATCTCTCTATTTTATAGATATCGTATTACCATATCTATTTTTACATCCATCGAATTTATTTCTATTATGTATCGTATTATCTTAATACGAAATAAACTATTTTTCGGGTAATTTTTTATTTATATACTTATCTATCTCTCTATTTTATAGATATCTTATTACCATATCTATTTTTATATCCATCGAATTTATTTCTACCTATTTATAGTATTATCTTAATACGAAATCTTGAAATATCATCTTCATCTTTTCTATATGCTAGAACAGTTTTATTGACTTAACATACTTAAAATGATACAGTCTAAAGTGTTGTAAACATTAATGGATGAAAATCGAATTTCAGTAAAAATTCTTAAATATCAATTTATTTTAAGTGATGAACTAAAATGGGTAACTATGATGGCTATATGAAAACTAGTAGTACCCGCACAACGTTGCCCGTGGCATAACATCCAAGAGGAAAAATTAGCTTTAGACTTAATTCTAGCCCCCACCTGATATGACAATCACTGTTTAAAATCAGACTTAAACAAATAAATGTATCGTATATGCATATAACAGCTCTTACTATTTGCGCCTGCGCAGTTTGAGGTTTTCGCGCACGAGCGGGTAAATGCAAAGCAGAGATACCGTAGTTTTACGCATGCGCGAATCATAATAGGAAAATAATTAAAATCGCAGCTATAAAACTTCTTTTTTTATTTTGATATGACTTCAATATACTGACACCTTCCTCAATAAATGCCCTACAAAATAGTATAAATATCTCCAATATCAGTTAAGTATTTCTCGAGTTTTTCTCCTTCAAACATACAGGCGCTTTCAGGAGACTTTAGGAGATCATATAGACTGAAGCGTGTAAGCCTAATAAATGAAATATCAGATTTCATAAATACTCTTAAATATCAAATTAGTTTAAATGACACAATGAAGTGATTGTGCCAGTATACAAAGTGCGGAATTCTATCTGAGAATTGGGACAAAAATATTTTTAACTTAATAACTTAATTAACTTAATAATTTCAACTTAAATTAATAACTTTAACTTGATAATTAATAAATAACTTAACTTGATAGCTTTAGCATAATAATTAATAACTTAACAATATCTCCTATATTTGCCTGTTATGTTAGTGTTAAATAATACTGTAAAAGCCCGCTTCTATTTATAGCTAATTAACGGTAGATGTACAGATAATGTAAAAACAAATAGTCATAATCTTCTGTCATTTGGTGATTCAAATAGCTAAAAGGCACGATTTAACTTGTCATTTCCTCATTTTGTTCAATCATTAAGACTAGTTGAACACAGCAATCAGGAAAAGAAAAACAATCTCAATCTTGGCGGAAAATAGCTGATATTTTTCATCGTATATTAAATAACGAGCATCAAATTATTTCTTTTTAAAAGATTATTGGATGCTTATGGTTATTAGAAATTAATTATTTACCAAACTGTCTGTCGTAATTATTGAGCTTAAGAGAGAAAATGATCTTCTCAAATGCGTTTGATGTAATTGAAAAAAAAGAGTCAAGTGTCGTTTAATTATCTTGAGATAATGATATGGAAATTGAGATGACAAATTCTTTCGAAACAATTGTTCACTTCATGAGTCCTCGATAAATTTATCTTGAAGTATTTTTCTAGGATAAAAATATAATAAAATAGCAAGAAAAATAAGGAGATTTTTTTCAATTACCCTCTTAGCGAGAAAACTAAATAATTTTGATCTTTGTGAACTTTTCAGATAAATTTATCACTACAAATAATAAAAATGAAAATATGTGAATCTTTATGTGTATGTTGTTGGTTCTCTATGGTCCAAGTCGTTTGACTTAAAGTTACCGAATTTCTTACACATAGGCATTTTTTGGAGAGTAAATGTGCGCATCTCAGAACGAATTTTTTGAAAATTTAATTAGAATTTTGATTAATTAAAAGTTATACTGAATTCTAGTTCGTTTTTTTTTTCGTGATAACCAAGCCAATTATTGACCAAAAATAAATTTTTCACCGTCTCAAAATATAAAAAAAATGTCATTTTAATGTCACTAATTTGAAGTCGTGCAAATGTTTTCTAAATTTTATTAATTTTAAAAAAATATATTTTTAAAATTTTTAACAGTAGACCATAATGTTGCCATATGATCGAAACTGTTTTCATTCTATCATCAAATATTCAATAGCATGATATTCTACTGTAACTGAAAATTAAAGAAAGAGGATTTTATTTTGTTTTGTATATTTTTAGTTTACGAAATGAATAAAAAATTGAATTATAATGCCACAAAATTTAAAAGAGTGATGACCTACATTTTTAACAATGATATCTTGGAATTGGTCCCCTTTAGAATTTTCCCTACACATCATGAACAGAGCATAAATAAGACAATCGAAATAACACGCCTTTAATATTTGATAATTTGACGGAATCAAATTAGTTATAGTTATACCTAAACGATTTAAATGAAAGTAAATATCATCGATATTCTCAGCTGACTATATACACATCTTTAACGCATAAAATATATTATAGTATTTCGTTTCTTTATTTTTTAATACCAGAATTTTGCAGTTGATAAATTTGAGTTCTAATTTTTTTTTTTTTTTTTTTTTTTTTTACGTTTTCTAGTTCAGTCTAGTTCATTTATTTTCAGACAGTAGGACAGACAAATCTTAATAGAAATCTCATCAATTTTGTATATATACCGAAATTAAATAAATAAATTATATATATATATATATATATATATATATATATATATATATATATATATATATATATATATATATATATATATATATATATATATATATATATATATATATATATGCACCATATACTAAATTTCAGCTGACCTCCAAAAGGTATTGAATTATCATGAATAGAGACAAACCTAATTCCAAAAATGTATTTTTCGAACTCCAGTTGATTTAAAACGTGGAGATTCGTTAAATTTTCAGGTTTTAATTTTTTTCACAATTACTATATTTTCTCTTTTTACGTTTCGTATACAAAAAAGCGACCCCTCATCCCGCCAAAAAACACATTCTTTATTGCTTTGAGAATTTAAAATCCTTTATTTATATTTTTCATTTTGGTTGTTTCAAAAGATCTAATAGTGGAATTCTTTCTTTATAAATATGTTCTAACACAATTACCATATATCCAGTTTTTCTTTCAGTTAGCTTAGTTAATCCGTGGATTCTCTAATTACGCTGCAGATAGTTTTCATCCTCATTTTTATATATGTGTGAAGGCAAAATTGAATGACAATAATTCTTATCATCAATTGAATAATTGAATGAGGGACGATAATTCTTATCATCAATTGAATAATTGAATGAGGGACGATAATTCTTATCATCAATTGAATAATTGAATGAGGGACGATAATTTTTATCATCATTTGAATAACTGAATAAGGGACGATAATTCTTATCATCATTTGAATAACTGAATAAGGGACGATAATTCTTATCCTCAATTGAATAATTGAATGAGGGACGATAATTCTTATCATCAATTGAATAATTGAATGAGGGACGATAATTCTTATCATCAATTGAATAATTGAATGAGGGACGATAATTTTTATCATCCAATGTCTTAAAAATAGCTGACTTACTTTCGTATTTTTTCCATAAACATATATATTTGTTTATTCATTATCTAATATTTTATTGCAACAATTCCAATATGGGATTCAGAAGAATTCCTTCTTTTATTTGAAGAAGAATAACCTTAAAATAAAAGCAAAAAAAAAAAAAAAATATTATCGGAAAGGATAAAAGAAAAGGAATTTTTTTCCATGTGTTAGCAAATGGTATTTGTTAAGCCGCTTTTATCCAATGCAAATTCTTGCTTTTTGAGCAACTATTAGCACTTTTAAATTAAAACACAATTCTCTGTGCTTAAACAAGACACAGAGTGAATAAAAAATAGTTATTTTATATTTAAGTACTCTAATTTTTAGATTAAATATTCAGTGTGATTCAACCAAATAAATGTTTCTTAAACAGTTTTTACCATAAATAACAAAATTTCGATACATTTAGAGTGTCTCAGAACTTTTCCTTTCAGTATTCAAAGCGAACAAATAATGTTTTAAAAGCGTTTCAAGAATTGTATTCTCGAATTCTTTGAAATGTAAATTAATCCAACGTTTTTATTTATTTGATGTAGAGAAAGAAGAATCAGGTTTAAAAGATAAAATAACTTTTAACATTTTTTCTTCAAACTCTACGTTCATTTCAGAAATTTAACATAAGAATTCTTTTTAGAATCCAGATGCATTGCATTATTCTAAAAACAGAAACTTTTCTGGTCTTTTCTCTTTATATTTTATAATTAGAAATAAAATCCTTTAATTTTATTATTAAAATAATATTATAGAATTCGGTAAACTTCTTTCCGAACATTAGTTGCTAATGATTCTGAAATAACTTTAATAATGAGCAAAGTTTATTTATTAAAATTCAGCAGACATTCCAGTATTTTTTTCCAAGAATAGTAAACATCTTGAATTTAAATTCGAGTTGCACTGTTTTGTGTTAGTACTATTCTGTAATAGTACAATGAGTTTGAAATTGAAGAATTACATATTATCAATTATTTCTTATTTTTGTGCGCATATGTTCATATAATTTAAAAAATGATTTTGTTTTGACATTTTGTATGAAAAGAACGGAGTTTTTTTTCCCTCATGAAGGCACTTTTGTTTAGTTATATTAACGTCCAGTTTTAAAGAAACAGTAGGGTTAATTTGGGACGGACCTCGTAATTTTGAACAGCGGTCAGATGTCGAGGACGACATCTGAACTGGTACACCCTCTCCAAACTTGCACACCACATCAGCGAGAGAACGTTTGGCCCCGACGGATTTAACGTGCACTAGACTCGCTTACCTGACAGTTTTTCAGTGGAATCAAGTCTCGAACTTGAAACCCTCTGTTTCCCTAAGCCTAGGCCTCACAACCAGACCACTGATCATGAGGACGAGTTTTTTACTTAGAGGTCAATTATGGAATATTAGTTAGCCTCTTAGTCGCCATTTTATATATTTTTTAGATGTTTTCTGAAATTAGCTGGAGCGATCTCTCCAAAATTTTCTCGCATATTCTCTAATAAAAGTGTTATTCTCCACTCATTGCAAAACATTGTCACACTTACGTAAGACAGAGAACATCTTGCATGCATTGACATACAGAAATGACGGAATATTTACCTTATCTGTGAATTTAACATTTTTAATGAATCTATCGTAGTGAACCTTGCCGAGTGTTTTGGCGATTATTTTCTGGAATGCGATTAGCATTCACCGAAAATAGAATTTGTGCTCTAGACATGGTTTGCCCAACTGATAAAAAATAAAATTTGAAAAAGAGTTACATTTATAGTTACGAACTCGCATACCAAATTTGATATATTTAAGACTTTGCGCTTTTGAATTATCATGCTTCTGAAAGAACAGATCGGCAGATAATCAATTCATTGTTGGAATTGTCTTAAAATCTGATAATGTTTACTCTACAGATGTTAAATTTGGGTACCGAATTTTATCCTTCAAGATCTCTTTGTTTTGTAGTCATCGTCTGAACTTATATTCGAACAGCAGGATAGATAAATTTCTTCGGAATGGATTTTGTTAAAAATTTGATGGAAATCCGGAAGTTTAGTGCAATTGCCATATACCAATCCCTTTAGATCAAAGCGTTTTAGAGTTATCTTTGTCACAATGCCAAAAATGTGTTTTTCGAACTCAGGTAAGTTCAAAACGTGGAGAATTTTCAAAATCTCTAGTTCGATTTCTTTGACACAAAGCTTTCAGTATGCTTCGTGTACATGAAAGTAAAAAGCAGACGAAAGCCCCAGGATCGCAAATTCTTTTGAAGTTACAAAAAGAAAGTGAAAATATCATCCAATGAAGAAGATCTATTAATTAAATAATCATGTGATCAGATTTTAAAATTATCATTGGTACCGTTTTTGGATCAAAGCTCGACAACAGTTCGATGCAATTTCTAAATTTTCATTGAAGCATTTAATTTAATAAGGTCCTCAGCCGTTATCTATATAAACGTGTTATCACAAGTCTCGTTTCTGAAATATCAGTACCGAAATATATTGAAAGTAGAAATATTTATATGAGTGTAATGATACTTTAAACTCTTAATTTAAACCAAATTAATTTCCAAAGCTTTTAATTGAAAGTAGAAATATATATATATATATATATATATATATATATATATATATATATATATATTTCTTGATCTAATTCCACTTTCGGTTTAATTAATTCAACTGAAGCTGTGTAAAAAGTACTGCGCCACCCATCTACGTATCAAATGAAAGTGATACTTCCGTTGCCCTTCTTAAAGGTCAACACATATATTGAATTGGGACGTGGCCTGAAATCCCATGTTCTATAAGACTAGTGATCATTTGTTTCGCCTCTTTTTTTGGATTCTTTACTTCTGTTTTTGTGGCACGCTGCGTCTTCTTTAAATAAATCATGCCTGTCTTCCAAGAGAGAATAAAACGAAATTAAAAATACAAAGTCTCTTCCAATGCAACTGTAAAAAAGGGGAAAATACACACACACACACACTCATATATATATATATCATAAATAAAAATGTACGAAACTGATTCTATAGAGTGTTAAGTTCTCCTATATCTGATTTAAACAGGAATTTTATTTTGAAAAATTAGTTGTTTTTATTTTATTGCATAAAAATTAGATAATTAACTTCTATACTTTAATTAATATCGATGGAATCCAAAATTCCAGAACCTAAATAATCATTAATTTATAATCAAAGCTAAATTAAATTCAATGATGTTTCTAACCCAAGAATAATGACAGTGAATATTCACATTCTTTTTAGAATGTTTCAGAAAAATGTATTAAAAGATTTTCTTAAAATATTCCTATAAAACTTCCTTAAATTTCGAGCATAGTTATTTCTGAATTTTCTAAAAGCCTGTCACTCCAAACCACATTAATGACAGAAACAGTCCGAGAAGTTGTTTAAATGCTTCGCTAGTGCCAACTTATTAATGATTCAACTACTGAGCTATAATGAAGTGCTTTAACAGCACAAGCCTTGCATCCAGAGATAACAGCTCCTTTCATTTAATGCTGCTTGCATACCTCAATGTCACTTTTCCAGATAAATGACGGCAACGTAAATGCGGAAAAGCAGAGTTCATATCGCAAAACTTGCATTATATCTCAATTAAATAGAAAACGTATTCCTTCGCATTTTGGTACATTTTACATTAATTGCTCAGTATCGTGACAAAAGCAATCAAGAGCAGCTATTTTCTCATTTCAATTCAAATTAGAGGATCGCAAGTATCTAGTCCGAATTCAATGTTGCTGCTGACTTAAATGCAGAAAGTAATATTAAAGAATGTAAACGTGTTTAAATTAAGAGATAATAATTAATTGAAATGTTCAGTTGATTTCGATTCTAAGGAATGGCGATGCTTGTCAAGTCAAATCAAATCTAATTGAATTTTAACATCCAATGAGAGAAGGCCGCCCGCGCATGATTTCAGGTACATTAAAAGGGCCGCGGTGGCCTGGTGGTAAGGTCTCGGCTTAGGAACCGGACGGTTTCAGGTTCGAGACCCGATTCCACCGAAGAACCGTCGTGTAAGGGGGTCTGTTGAACGTTACATCCGTCATGACCAAACGTCCTCCCGCTGGTGTGGTGTGGTGTGGAGAGGGGGGTGCCAGCTCAGGTGTCGTCCTTATCATCTGACCATGGTTCGAAATTACGAGGTCCGTCCCAAAATAGCCTTAGTGTTGCTTCAAACGGGACGTTAATATAACTAAACTAAATCAGGTTCATTAAAAGCTTCTGAATCTAGCTTAATTTAGTTATATTGACGTACCGTTTTAAAGCAAAACTAGGTCTATTTTGTTACGAACCTCAAACTTTTGAACCGCAATCAGATGACGAAGGCTCTCTGATACCTGAGCTAGCACCCCCCTCCAAACTTCCGCCCCACACCACGTTTGATCCCTACGGATTTAAAGCGTACCATACCCATGCATACCATGCCTGGCGGTTCTTTGGTGAAGATGGATCTCGAACCAGAAACCCTCCAAGACCTTATCACTCATATTATACCAGGCCACCGCGGCCCGGTATAATATGAGTGACAAAAAGAGTAAACATTCAGGAGCAAAATGCTTTATTCTGTAAGTCCTTGCATTGATATCATTAGAAATATATCATGATTTTCATTTTGAGCGTTCTCGCAGAGTATTTAAAAATTTTTAAGTGGATACCCGGTAAAAAGTTCACATTTTAAAATTATCAGTCACTCAAGAGAGGTCTGTGATAGTTACGTAAAATATGTAAATGAAATGTATATTAATGTAAGACGAAAAAATTGCTAGTTAAATTAGTTTAAAAACTACTTGTGAAGCATCTGCTTCTTAAAACGATCTCAGATTTTTAACTGCTTAATTCCCTGCATTGTGCAAGCAAAATCGTATTATTTTAAAAATACCTTTACTAGTGCTAATTCTATCTGTTTTCTATCCCATAGTTAAGAATTTCTTTAAATCGGCAAAATCGGATGTATAAAATTTTTTAAAAAATCTTAAATAATGAAATAATATTTTTAATAAATTAGGAAAATGAAATTGGAAGTCTTTTTCCCGATTACAAAAATGCTTATTACGGAATGCAAATTTTTTTATAATGACGATAATACTAATGGAGTCTCGGCGGCTGGCTGTAAGATTTTAATACTACTATAGTATCTCTCTGTGCATTTATAAATAAAAATTTATAAAAAAAATATTATTTTTATTTGTTTATTTAATAAAATAGGCTTAATATTCGCTGAGGTTCTAATGCTTAAAAATTTATGATAAAGTTAAATTAAATCAGAGAATTGTTAATTATTTTTGGCGAAAATGTATCTGAAAACTGAAAACCTGAAAACGGAATTAACTCGAGCTTTTAATTTTTAGCATTTTTTAAATCTTATTTTAAAATTTCATTGAATTATTATTTATGTCTATTTAGTTTTTCCCGACTCAATTAATTTTTTATATGCTTCAATAATCATAATGTAAGCATTTTAATTACTATCTCCTAATCAAAATTAATAGTATAAAACTATTTGAAAAAGATTATTATATTTATCAAACTGTAATTATTCATTACTTCGTCTAAACGAGACACTAATTTTTTCACTATTTTTTTGTTTTGTTCTCCTTATTTTCTTTCGACTCTGTGTCTTAAATTATGTAAGTAGGCTATCGTTTTATAATGTTAATCTTATATGGAAAAGAATCGTAATATTCATGATGGATAGGAGTCATTGTGTTCAAGTCTCATAAATGGTTAGGATAGTTATTTACTGTATACATATGTAAAAAGTTATTTTTCATTTTGGGTTTTTTTTGCTTTGCAATATTATGCTATTGCGATGGGCAGTTGACCGCTGATGAGTTTGTCGAGTTTTGAAGTTGGACAGAATTTTGAGACGTTATAAACATCGTTAGTTTGGTGGGAATTGCGAGTTGTTGAACAGTAGCTGTGATGGTAACATCTTGTAGAGAAATATTTTAATTTAGTCTTGTGTGTTGAGAAGAGAGTTGAGGTTGAAAATGATGTTGTTGGTGATGAAGAGGTCAGATTCTGCCTAACGATTATGACTGGAGGCCAACCATCAAGAAAAAGAAAGCTGCAAGTAGAAGTTGATGACCATGGGTACATGATTGTTTGAATATAATATGTCCTTGGAGGAGAGATATGGATCTGATCTTTTCAAAGATTAGTTTTGGTGGAGAGGTGTCTGGCACTCGGTTCTGTAGAACAACAAATGTTGTTGGTGATGAAGAGGTCAGATTCTGCCTAACTATTATGACTGGAGGCCAACCATCAAGAAAAAGAAAGCTGCAAGTAGAAGTTGATGATCATGGGTACATGATTGTTTGAATATAATATGTCCTTGGAGGAGAGGTAATGATCTGATCTGTTCAAAGATTAGTGCCGATGGAGAGGCGTCTGACTCTCGGTTCTGAATAATAACAAATGTTGTTGGGGATGAAGAGGTCAGATTATGCCTAACGATTATGGCTGGAGGCCAACCACCAAGAAAAAGAAAGCTGCAAGCTGAAGCTGATAACCATGGGCAGATAATTGTTTGTGCACAATGTATTCTTGGAGGAGAGGTATGGATCTGATCTGTCCAAAGATTAGTGTTCGTGGAGGGACGTCTTACAGTAGTTTCTGTAGAACAACAAATGTTGTTGGGGATGAAGAGGTCAGATTCTGATTAACGATTTTGACTGGAGGCCAACCATTAAGAAAAAGAAAACTGCAAGCAGAAGCTGATAACCATGGCAGATAATTGTTTGTACACAATGTATTCTTGGAGGAGAGGTATGGATCTGTCTGTCCAAAGTTTAGTGTCGGTGGAGAGGCGTCTGACACTCGGTTCTGTAGAACAACAAATGTTGTTGGTGATGCAGAGGTCATATTATGCCTTAAGATTATGGCTGGAGGCCAACCATCAAGAAAAAGAAAGCTGCAAGCAGAAGCTGATAACCGTGGCCACATGATTGTTTGCACATAATGTGTCCTTGGTGGGAAAGTACAGAGCTTATCTGTCTAGCGAGATTGTTGGGTCTGGAGAATTGGTCAATTGGTGTAACTGGGAGTGGTCGATTCAACGGTCAACCACCCCATGCCTGTTGATGCTATCCAGTTTAGTGGTGGCCAGGGTGAATCGCAGCAGTAGTGGTAGATATTCCCGATGATGTTTCCATGATTAAGTTAATATGGTTGATTATATGCGTTGCTTTAAAAACAGTTAATGCCTCTCCTAAATATTCTTATTTATATTCAGCAATAATTTACTGACAATGAGAGCAGAGGTATAAAAATATTTATGCTTACATTCGTGATAAAATTTGCATATATATGTAGCAAAATAAAGAGAAACTAACAACAGTAACAAATTGAAATAATACTTCAATATAGTAAACTAACTGTAACTGGTTCTCTATATCCTACACATTTGAAATTTTTGTTCTTATTTGAAGTGTCCTTTTTCACTGTCATATCCATTTTATTTGACAAATTGTGTTACTTTAACTCGAGTTTGTTCTTGTTCGGAGAAATAAATTTCTGTATCTGTGGGAATTGATTTCAGGGTATCACATGAAATCACATCTGTTCAAATATTTCATGACAGCAAGTAAGACAAAATGGTGCTTATTCTACTCCTTCTAAGGTATCATATTTATTCGAAAACTATTTATTTCCTTTTTTATATAGAATATTTCATCCATCATATATATATTTCGTGAAAATATCTTGCGTTTTTCAGATTTTTCTATTCTAATAACAATTATGAATCAAGAGTTTCATTCGAGTTATAAAATAAACTTCAACTCAGTTTTTTATCACTCAATTTTTCATTTCATTTCAAGATAGTATTGCAAATTTCAAATATTTAAGGAATATACTTGCACTTCCATTCACTTAATTTATATGAATGAATGTGAAAATCTTAGTAACAATCACTGCCCTTTCCACATGGAATTTAGAGCTTTATACAGTTGAAAATCTGATCTATATACTAAAAAAAAATTGCGATTACTTCGTAAACTAATCTAAAGTACTCAGATATTTAAACTGAAGAGGTTTTTATTGATCTGTGTAAATGCACAAGCTTTTCAAAATGTAATTTTGAAAATCAAACATAATGGTTTGAATATCATTGCTTTATTTTGAAAGAAGATACAATGCTCTTATTAACGTGAAAATCAAACATAATGGTTTGAATATCATTGCTTTATTTTGAAAGAAGATACAGTGCTCTTATTAACTAAGAATTTTCAGTGGGTTTATAAATCTCCAAAATGTTAAAATACTGTTTTGAAAAAAAAAAAAATCAAACAAAAACTTGACCTTGAAAATTAAAACCAGCGTTTTATGTTATGAATGAATGATGATTAAAAAATATCATTCATTCATGACATAAGAAAGCATGAAAAAAGAATATTTTGAAATATATATTACATGCAAAAAATATGATAGTTTCTCTCTCTCTCTCTCTCTATATATATATATATATATATATATATATATATATATTCGCGGAACGAATTTTCATTGTTTCATGTATACTTAGATGAAATATCAGGCAATTTTTTTAAAGTATTTTTTTTTCGCAGTCTTTTGAAAGTGCAACTTCAATTATAATCATCTTGCATATTCAATCTATTCTAGCTTTGTGCCATAGAGTAAATTCTAAATGCGTTTAAATGATAAAAAAAAATTTCCACTTCATGAAAGACTTCACAGACCATGTGTACCAGCTTTATTAGCTATAAGCCATCTTTGGTTATCAATTTGCGCGCCAGGATCAATGGATGTTAAAAATGTCAATTGTTTCTTCAGCAAAATATTTTTAAACAAATTTTTATAGACATATAATTTACATTATTTTAAAAGCCTTACACAGTTCTGCTCATTATGCTTTGCATTTCGCTAATTTTCGGCCATCATCTTTATAGATCAAATTATATCACAGAAAAAAAGCAATAGTATTTTAAAATAGAGGCGCTAGAGGCACTTCATTGCTTGAACTTAAATCTTAATTTTAAAAACAACAAGTTATAAAAAAGTATTAAAACATGTCTGATACTGAAACCAGTTCAACATGGTAAAATAAACAGAATCTTCATATCTTGATTATAAGCCAGAGAAGGACCGCAGTGACCTGGTGGTAAGGTTTCTACTTACAAACTGCAGGGCTTCAGGTTCGAGACCCGATTTTACAGAAGTATCGTCATGTAAGCGGGTATGGGGCACTTGAAATCCTTCTTGGTCAACCGTCATCCCGATAGTGTGATGTGGAAGTTTGGAGAAGGGATGACATCTCAGGTATTGTTCTCGTCATCTGACCATAGTTCAAAATTACGAGGCCCTTTCCAAAATAGGCCTTGTGTTACCTTAAAATATGACGTTTATATAACTAAATTAACTATCACAACAAAAGAAAAAGCCGGAGCAAATATTAGTAACAAGAATGTGAAAGATCTGAGTTTGACTTAAAAAATATATTGTCATAAAACAAGCTTAAAAATGAATTCAAAACAGAAAAAAATTATATGGCAAAAATTTGATATCACTGAAAAGAAATTTTTTTAAATTTTAAGGATGCTCAGAAAACCATCTTTTTACTATAATTTTTCCTGAAATAATGAAGAAAAATGGACCAAATTACAAGTAGATTTTAAAAATCGTCAATTTTAATTAAAATTTCTAAATAATAGCTTAAAAACATTGATCAAATTTCAATAATTTGAAATAGAAAACTAATCAAAAATAAAAATAAAGTAACAGAAACATATATTTCAAGATTATGTAAAAATTAATAAATTTTTTTTCAGAAGCTTCAATAGCACTTTTGACTGTATATTTATTCAGACAGCAAAGAGATTGTATATTTATTATTTAGTCATATTATCTTTCCGTTTTAAAGCAACACTAGGGCTATTTTGGGACGGACCTCGTAATTTTGAACAGCGGTCAGATTATGAGGACGACACCTGAACTGGCATCCCCCTCACCACACTACACCACACCAGCTGGAGGACGTTTAGCCCTAACTGATTTAACGTGCAACAAACCCCCTTACACGATGGTTCTTCGGTGGAACCGGGTCTCGAACATGAAATCGTCCGAGATCGAGAATTTACCACCAGTCCACCGTTACCCAACAGAAAGGAGAAGAGTAGACATAATTAAAATCAATTCAGCTCTTTTAATTCTTTTTCAAATATTTTTTCCGAAAGAATTTTGAAATGTTATCCGTTCTCGTTATAGAAGATTTTATATCGATATAAAGTTTTCGTAAAGGAAGTTGTGAAATCTCAGGCTTTTATATCTGAATTGTTCTTTACATTCCTCTGTTCTTTCTATTGTAACAGAATTTTCCATTTACTTGAAGATAAAGAATAGGATTAAAAATGAAATAAAGTATGAGGTTTTGAATTTTGTTTTGTCTTGTCAAAAACAAGTATTTTTGATGAGGTCGGAATATAATCTGTGGAGAAATATAATAAGTTAGAAATATCGAGATGCGACTTTTCTGTCGCTATGTAGAATTTAAAACTATGAAACTAATATTTTGTTATCATTTCTGAAAGGAGGTTTAGTAAACTTTTTTTTATAAAGAATATTTTCTAACTTTACTAACTTTAAAAAAAGTGAAAAATAAGATAGTTTTGAAATATTGCTTAAAATACTTCAAAGTAGATGTTTTATCAAAATTCAAATTTGAGAATTTATCTCAAGGACAAAAAAGGACACTCTCAAAAGGAATTTTCTCAATTTTTGAGTTATTTCTCTGAAACTTTCTTTATCCACAATTTTATGTCGAGGTCAGTAGGATAAGACCTTTATTGGATATTTGTGAAAGGTTCAGGGAGACCAATCCTGCCGGTTTTGCTTCATGTCAGTTGTTTTCAGAAAAAGTGCCACTACGATGAACAATAAATACGTTCTGAATCATTTGATTTTGCAGAGTTTCGGAAAGGATTTATACTAGGTAATCACACTCTTAAATCTTTCTTTTTTCTTTATCATTGGATAAATTTTGGAGAAGAATAGACAGAGGAAATAGAAAATATACTTTTCAATTAATTTAAAGGATTCAATTAATTAACAACTACAAATTATTACTTTTGCCTACTGCTGCAATCTATCGATTACTTTCGAAAATGTATGAAATTAAAAAAATAGCTGAAAAGTTGTTTAAACTCTGCCATTTATAAGATGGCCAGTAGGCAGCGCAGAATGCTGTACGATCCATGATAAGTACTTGCCCCGACGGGACAAACAACATGCAGTTCTATTGTATTCTTTTCTCACTGCGCATGCGTTTTTGGTGGGTTATTTTGACTTAAAAAATGATCACTTATCATTGACTAATTCTGACACGTTTTGTTCTTTGTTCTTTCTGAAGCGAGGTTTCTTTTCATTTTATTTTCAATTTCTTTTCTATGGATTTTAAAATTAGGTATGCTGACCCTTTTTTTATTTTAATAGGTTTCTCTGTGTAAATATCCAACATTTTAATACGATACGCAGTGAAAAAAAATCAGAAATACCAAAATCTGAATCTATCTTATAAATTGTGGCAAACATAAATCAGTCCACTTCTGCGCATGCGCTGATTACTGGCCGTCTTATAACTGGCCGAATGAAAATCCAGTGGCATTAAGAAGATACAAGAGCTTTGAAGTGGCGTTTTAAAATACCGCCAGAATATAAAAAAAAGCTGAATATGTGAAAAATTTCTTTATTTATGTATTCTCCGCCACACAAATCATTTTTTGTTATTATTTACAAAGCGACTGATTTTTCGATAGATTGTCTGTCGTTCGAATCGGGTTGCATTTGCTTATTAATAATAAACTTAAGTTTAGTTTAGTTCAGTTATATTAACGTCCCGTTTTGAAGCAAAACTAGGGCTATTTTGGGACGGACCTCGTAGTTTTGAACAGCATTCAGATTTCGAGGTCGACACCTGAGCTGGCACCCCTCTCCAAACTTCTACATCACACCAGCGGGCAAAATAAGAAATTAAAATTTCTGTGTAAAATAAACACAGATTGCTACTTGTTGTAACAAATTGAGTTTAAAAAATTACTAATTTCATTTTTTTTCTTTTTAAAGGAATATTTTCAATAATAGATTTAAAACTGCCGCTAAGTAAAAGAATAATATTGATGTTACAGACGTTGATGTTTTTGCAGGTTATATATCTTCAACATTTTAAAGAATTTACTTCCTTAAATTGATTAATTCAGTGAAATTTCAATTTCAGTTCAATTCAATTTTAAATTAAAACCTTATTATTTTTATTTTTAAACATTATTGGGATTCTATGATTTTATCGAAGATATTTTAGTAGAAAATGTCTTCAACAACAGATCGTTTGACCAAAGTTTCTTGCCGAATGCTAATCACCTGGTTATTTTGATTAATTTAAATTTAAATAACTATTTTTTCGTTATTTATTACTGCCAGATCCAAGATGGAAACTTTCGCGTTATCTTCAGACGAATCAACATTAGTTTACAAGCCAGTTTTCGAAAGTAGAATACATTTTAATACTTAATTAAATAGCCTTCATGATAATTCCAATGGAGCCTGTTATTCAAACAACTGATCACGATTTTCTTAAGAAAACACGATTGCACGCTTTTCGAAAGTACAAGGTTTATGCAAAGAATTTGTTTACAATGCAAGAGAATTATTTTAAACTTATATGATAGCTAAGCATGCTCGATTATGAAAAAAATTTCCAATAGTTTTCCTTTATTTATTATCTCTCAAAATAATTTCAGTGTTTAATTAAGCCGAAATTATCCCCATCTTTACTTTGATTAGCTAAAATTGAAAAATATTTTAAATAGCTGTGATGTTATGGAAAAGATTCAGCTGCAGATAAGTTAGTTAATCGTATCTTTAAATAATTAAACCTTTAATTACAAAAAGTTTTATTCATTTACTTGTAATTTACCATTACTGATATCTACAGTTCTTGGCATTTGAAATCCATTAAGAATTCGTCAGCAAGTATGATTCCAAGAAGACCTGTTTGGTATGCATATTGAACTCAAGAACTTTGAAGACTCAAGAGCTTTATGAAGATTAAAAGGGTTTCTGAAGGAACAATCTGATTGGACTAGCTGCATCGAATCAACATTAGATCGCTTTTGATCCAGAATCCTAATTAGTTCTCACAAATCACATGGCTAATTCCATTATCCACATGACTAAATCAGGATCTTCACTCTAAATATCACTCAATAGTTTTCGACTCAAAACCATGTGATACTTAAATTAGAATAACTAAAAAAAACCAATTAAAAAAATTTTAATTTTGATATATTATGTTGTATTTTTAGGGAATATAGTTTATTCCATATTTAATAAACAATTTAATATGGAAATTTGGAAACATATGTAAAAGTATAATGAAATAAAAAATTTGCAATCTTTTAAATTGAATGCAAGTCATTTATTCATTTAGTAAGAATTATTGAATACCTGAAATGAATTTGAAATACGATTATTCTATGAAAAAAACAGAATCTTACAGTTTTTTTATCACCCCCAAATATTGTTTGACAACGGATTCTAAAATCCTCCACGCTTTTGCGCATGCGTTAGGATGGGTTTAATTCGTCAAAATAGGGGTGAAAGGAAAGTTGAAAGGAGGGGATGTTTACATTTAACAATAAATCGGATTACGCACAGACTGAATTAAAATAATACGGTCAGAAATGACACGATACTCACATAAACGTGAAAAAAAATTCAACAAAAAAAGGATCTAATAGAGCTAAAATCAAGGTCAAAGAATGACGCAGAATTCCGGAAGTGTGCTCATTTTTCCGCGTCTCTCCCCTTAATGAGATAAAATCGTCGAAAAGTAGTCGTCTCAGAGTACTGAAATAGACAGTATCTGAAAACGATAAAAACTAGTTGAAAAAAATACATGCATCCATTCATGTCATAATGTTGCTTTAAAATAAACAACATATTTAATTAATTTACTAAATGTAGTGTAGTAGGACACTAGGACAGTTTGTTTAAGAATAATATCATAATATTTATAGTAATGTTTAAGATTAGCGCATTTTTTAAAAATCTTTTTTTATAGTATAAAAATAAAATTTAGTTATATTTTTTTTTGTTTTATTTCTTTCAAGGCTCATTGACAAAAAATATATGCTGTATAAAGAAAATACTTTATTAATAATATCAGGTGTTTGTTTCAGCCTTCGAGGTATTTCATGTGACATAACAGTAATAAAGAAGTAATTAATTTCAATATTTACATTTCGCTTACTCTTATATTAAACTTAAAGTAAGGAAAAAAATATGCTATGATACTGAATAAAATTAACCAAAAGAGATGAAAATAAAACGTAGCTGGCTTTTTAGAAATAACATGGATATAATTAACTTTAAACACATCCAATATCCTTGTAATTAGAAAATGCTCTTTAATTACATCGAAGATTCTTAGATGGTAAAAGTGTGGACGAGTAAATATTTATTAATAGTTTTTGTTTATGTAAGCGACATTAATTTCTTGAGGAGATTTTTTTTTTTTTTTTTGCATTTTTAGAATAAAAACGTTGCTAATTTTTAAATGGATGCTTCTTTCTTGTGTAATTAATATTATAGTAAGTAAACGAGATTTCCAATTACCTATGTTGCCAGATTACTTAATAAGGTTTTGCGAGTACGCGAGTTGCTGCCACAGAAGAAAATTTTATGGAAATATCGTTTCAAATCTGAAATATCTATCTTGTTCAATTAAGAATGATAGAAATAATAATATCTATTTTTTCATTGGCAATGAATACATTCATTGAAATGGAATGATATATAAAGAAGAAGTACACATAATATTTATTCTATTTTTTTATTATTATTCAAGTGCTTTAGGATAGACAATATATATTTAGTTTTTTCATCTTCTATAAAACAACATACGTGCCGTTCTTTTAAGGTGTATATACACACTTGAAACTTCGAAAATCGCTCAAAATATCGAATATTTTTTTTATTGCTTAATAATGTTCTCTGATCATTTAGCTTTCAAACGATACCAAGATGTTGTCAATATTCGAAATATTTCTAGAGTTATAATTATTTTTCTTGACGTGTTTGCCTTTATAACTCTAGTTACGGTGTTTTTAAAACTCATTTTATGAAGAATGATATTTTCCCACTATGTTGCTTCATTCAAACAATCATAACTCGACAAGAAATAAACGAAATACAGTTATTTATATGCCAAAATAATCTGTATGAAATAGCGGATGTTTTGTGCTTCAATCAAAGTTATATTTATAGAGATAAAGTTTTAATAGCTATTTAAATATTAAAATTATAGAAAAAATCTCGCTTTTTCTATTCATCGTTGATGAAAAAACTGTTTAAAAAACTATAAATTTTTATAACTTGATTGAGGCAGACAACATGAAGACTAATATTAGGCATCATTTCCAACTAGAATTGTGTTTGTACAAATTAGAATTTAAGATATCCTGTTTCAAAAAATAGGCTAATTAGCTCATTAAATATTATTTATTTAATTAATAATGAGTGTAATATGGTTTTATCTCACTGAAATGAGTTTAAACATATATTAATGACCTACTGTGAAAAAACTGGATTTTTAAAGTTAAAATTAAAAAAAAAAAATCTTCTAGTGTGTACGTAATATTGAGAGGAAGTAGTGTACGCCCAATATGACGTCATCAACGCTTACTTCATCTATGAATCAGTGAGTCAAACTGCACTGCTCTCAAGTAACATTGTTTTGAAGCTTAATTTACAAAGAGAACGAGTTGTGTTTCTCAAATCAATTATTTCAAGTCTTCAAAGCTTGAAATAATTTTAACAAAACAAAAGATGATTGAATGTAGAAATTATACCTTACTTTATCTATTATTTTTTGAGGTCTTTTTTTTGTATATATATACTTGGTCATTGTTTGCTTCTGAGATGGTTAGTAAAAATTTGAAAACAAAATGTACAATCAAGTGGAAAAATTATTATAGAAAGGAGTCACAAAGAAGTTGAAAAGTTAAAATGATAGGAAGGTTGAAATTTGATTTATCTATTCTGAAAGCTAGTCTGTCTAACTGATAAATTATTCTCCACAAGAAGTTGGAACAAAAGCAGATCGAAAAATTCCGTTCCGCTATATCATTTTTCGAACAAAAATCACTGACATAAACTTGATTTTATATCTTTAAATATATTTTTTGCAGAGTGTTTCTTTGAAATAAAAGATTCATCTACTTCATTTTTTTAAAGTGAGCTTATTTTTTGAAGTAATAAATTGATGCTTTAGTAGAAAAAACAAACAAACAAATAAAAATATAAAATCTATCTTTGGAACTCAGCGTCTTTTTGTTTAAAGTTGTAGTGAAGTATTAAAGAAGAACTGACTTCGAACAAAGCACAAAAAGCTATTGCCATAGTATTTACTATTTTAGATTTTTAGTTTCTAAGATGAAATACTAGCATTGTATTTAATTTTACAAAGCAATTATTCCGACATTCGAGAATGAGAGAATTTTATTGATAGAATATTTTGACATTCAACTAAGAGAAATATGGAAACTGAAGCATTTGATTGGGCCGCGGTGACCTGGTGGTAAAGTCTCGGCTTCTGAGCTGGGAGGCAGTGGGTTTGGTGCATATTAAATCCGTCCGGGACCTAGCGTCCTCGTGGTATGGAAATTTGAAGAGGGTGTGACAGCTGTGGCGTAGTCCTTGTCATCTGACTGTGGTTCAAAATTACGCGGTCCCTCCTTAAAGTAGTCCTAGTGTTGCTTTAAAAAGGGACGTTAATATAACTAAACTAAACTAGCAACATTTGATAATATATGCCCATTAAATTCAAGCATGCCAAAGGAAATATAATTTTTGATAAGCATGAGATTTGACTTGAAACACCTATTTAGTATCGGAAACTCTTATCAATACTAAAAAATATTAATCTTAAAATAAGAGTTATGGAAATTATTTTTATTAAATTATCTTTATGCTTTATCACTTAATTACAGGTTTTCCGTACTTTAAGTATGTGGTGGTAACTTCATAAGCAAGATAGCAACCTCCGGAAAGGAGTGTACACTTTTGTCTAGTGGCTTTGTTACTTGGCTATAAACCCTAACGTGACAAGTTGAACCTCAAACGTGCACATTCGTGACGCTGGTTCTGAAAAACCGCATCCTTCGTTCAGCTGTCATGGCTCCATCTGCCGGCAGCAACCACTCACACACGCTCGCCGTCGCCCGCCATAACGCTTGGCGCCATAACAACATTCATCGCTCGCCATAACGCTTGGCGTGATGATCACGTTCGTCGCTCGCCATAACTGGCGCCATAAACTCCACCGACTCACTGGTAGGGGTGTATTGTGGTGTCAACTTCATAAGCCAGATAACAACCTATGGAAAGGAGTGTACACTTCTGTCTAGGGGCTTTGTTACTCGGCTATGAACCCTAACGTTGCAAGTTCGAACCTTCAAACTTGCACAAGTGTATCAAAAAAAGCATCAGTCTATTTCACTGAGATTCTCTCCCCCCCCTCCCCATTTTGTTTCGCCGAGCATGTCTTGCCGCACTATCTGTATGCTGTCATGACTTTAGATACCGTAACTCTAGAGACGACTGAAAGTTGGGATGCTTTGGTCATACTTGCTCTAACCAGATTGCCTTCTACAATTTTGCCTCTTTGAAAATCTGAGAGGTCCGACATTTTAAGCGTTTGAAAAAAAATCCAAGAATTGCAGAACTTTAATAAAGCTAACACATACTGCCAGAAAATATACATTGCCATTTATAAAAAAAAACTGGTAGCTTTTATTATATTTTAATATTTACAAAGCGCATTCAAAAATGCCACTTTTATTCACAGGTGTTTCCATTATTTTGATAACCACCTGTAGCATCTCATACAGCAAAAAGCTCATGTATATTTGGTATTACTATCTAAAAGCTGCTTTACAGCGTCACATTTTTACTAGAAATTCATTTCTAAAACAAATCAATAAATCAATTGCTGACGTGCTTAATTAAAATATCTCAAACTAACTTTCGTAAATGCAGGAATGCACTAAGGGAAATCATCAATAGATGAAAGAGAAAAAGAAACCGGAAAAGTTAGAATTTAGAACAATCAAATCTAAAAAGAACTGGAGTGAAATGATTACGAAAAGTTTCGTTCATGAATATTAATAGTTTCTCTCACTTCAAGAGGTTTTAACGAATTTATCTGCAAGATTTATCATCATTGTATGAATATTTATTGCCTCATTTTCTCAATAATTAACTAATTCTGAATGTTTTTCGTATTACGAGGTTTGTTCAATAACTGTATGAAAAAAATTAAGATATTTAAACCATTTGGCCATATTGACATGATTTTTAAGTGTCCAATCTGATGAATATCATATATTGTATGATTTATTTATATTAATTATACTATGTATGACAATTACTTTTGATTAAATATGCTCATTTTTGGAAGATGGACGAGTAAGTACTTCATGTAATGACGAGATTTTATTTCATAAATGGGGGAAAAAATTGCCAGGAAATCAAACCCAAGCTGAATATACAACACACTATATAGTGACACCACGTTTCTGATAAGGGAGTTAATAAATTTCGAAGTGATCATATGATTACCTCTACCTTTGCACCCTCCGGGAAATCTATTCATATTACTTTATAAGAAACATAATTTTAGGACCGCGGTGGCCCAGTGGAAAGGTCTCGGCATCAGAAGCGGAAGATTTCAGGTACAACGCCCGATTACACTGAAGAACCGCCTTGTAAGCGGGTCTGGTGCACTCTAAATTCGCAGTGTGGTGTGGAAGTTTGGAGATGGGGTTACTAGCTCAGGTACCGTCCTCGTCATTTGACCTAGGCTCAAAATTAGGAGAGCCGTCCCAAAATAGCCCTAGTGTTATTTTAAAGCTGGACGTTAATATAACTAATCTAAGAAATAAAATTTCTATTACTTGAGAAAATTTGTTTGTTTTGACAATGCTAATTTTCGTACTACTCGGATCAAAAATTAACAGGGAAACCATTATTTAAAATACATCTACTGGTCCTCAAATTTTTTTAAAAATAAATTCTATAAACATCCGGCAACAATCAATAGTTTATTTCCTTTTGTCACGTGAAAATATATTGTTTTATTTTTTTTAAAAAACAAGCTACGAATTTTAACTTTATCCATTTTCCAAAAAGGATGTATATTATTGAGTAAATATTATGTTTTAAAATTTGTTATCTCAAAGCAATTGTAATGGCAAAATTATTTGAAAAGTTACGAAAAGCTTTTAAAGACAGTTGCTTATCGTAACAGTTTTTTTAATATTTATTACATTTCAACACTTAAAAATGTCATCATGATTAAAAAAAATTATGCTTCTCTCAAGGACGCTACTAGATTTAATTCAAATTAACATAAACAATATTCTTTTCGAATTTTGTTTGAACAGAAACAGGTTAGTAAGAAATAAAGTATCAGTAATATGAAAAGATAAATGTTTTGTCTTAAGAGTTAGAACTTAAAATATTCATATAATGGTTATATCTTATTTAATATATTGCAATTTGACAATATTTTTGGCATGAAGTCAAGAGAAGAGTTAGGAATCATAATATAGAGATTTCAACTCTCCTGTTTCTTTATCGAATACCAACATGCAATATCTGAAAATCCTGATGCAACCTACATTAAAAAATTGAACTGTTTGTTGAATATTACTCAATTAAACTAGGTAAAAGAATCACAACATGTGCATTTACTCCCTCTCCCAAATTCTTTCCCCACATTTTAAATATTTGTTAAACGTGAAGAAAAATCTAATACCTCAACTAAGTTATTCAACTTAGTTCACTTTCTACAGGGTTTTAAAAATCGCGAATTGTAATTAAAAAATGATATATTGCTGTAAAAGCAGAAGTCACGAAAGAATTTCCATCAGAATAGGAGAGGTATATTGTTCATTTAAATCGTTATACATTTGGACATTATTTTATTGATTAATCGACTGAATTCATACGACGTGAAATATCTTTATGGGTGCTATTTTGTAACTATTGTGAATCTAAAAAAATTCTGAATTCTTCAGTAGGATCAGATGATTAATAGATTGGAGCATTGTAATGAAACACTTATATTCGACGATTCTCTTCATATCTAAATTTTATATGAATATGTAATGACAATGAAATGAATTTATGTATTAATAATATAATTTGAAAAATAAATTGAACAATGCGACCGATTAATACAAATTATATTTCTAATATTGTAACGAAACTTGTTCCAACTTAACACGGAATGAATGGCTCAGTGGTAGAATGCTATGGGCAAAACGCGACAGTTTGCAAGTTCGTGTCTGACTACAGGCAAGTTGCCTAACAGTTTATTTGTTATTGATTTCCTTTCTGTTATTTCTTGAATGTTTTTATAATTTCTGTATCTTTCTAAACCTAGAAGATTCAAGTGATTTCGTCTTGTGGATAAAAACATATGTAAGGTTTATTTCTTTGAATAAAGTTTCGAGTTGTGATTAGCAAGCGTTATCTTTGATTTAGTTAACGCACAGTTTATCTACGCGACAATATAATATTGTAAATATGAAGCAATTATTAATATACACGAAATAAATGACGACTATATGTCTTTTATTTAACCCTTTAAATGGCCATTTTTTCTAATCATATTATGTTAAAATATTTTTAGGCTTGAAATTAGAATAAGAAAAGGGATTCATTTAGCTTATTAGATAAATTTAATTTGATTCATTAATTAATTTGGTTCATTAATAATTAAGTAACAAATAAAGACACGTCATTTTGTGTGAGATAAAGAACTGAAGCATCTAAGTTTCTGTCTTTCTAAAAAAATTTGTCAGAACTTATGCCAACCTACATAAATTCATACAAAGATTGATAAATTTGGTGGGAAGCATACTTCCCACAGTCCTAGAAAGGGTTAATTTGATATCTTGCACAGAGCGCGAAAGCTGGACTATTAAAAAATATAATTTATGCACAAGGAAAAAAGCGAAATAAATATTAATTACTGTATGAGTTCCAATATGTTAAATTCATAAATCGGGTAACAAATAAACTGGCGTAGAAAAGAATCCAATGCATATTATAATTACAGATATAGTTGCAGTTTGAAAAGGGAGAGCTAAAAATAATCTTTATAAATCTGTATTAAATGAATTTACATAAAAATATGAATTTCAAATACGGCGCATTCTCTAAGAAGAAGATTAAATTATGTTTGAAAAATGAAATAGAATGACAAAAGTGAAATGATTAAAAACAATAAAATAAGAACTCCATATTAAATTCCACACATATATAATCTGAAACATTAATTTAAAAAGAGTGATACAGCAGGGTTACTAGAAATTAAAATCCTTTCATGTATTAATATTTTCAACATAGAGACTACGTCTGTATGATGTATTTAATAAGGAAATCCCCTTTTAAGACACATGTGTTAGAATAAAAGGAAAATATAAGGAAATAATGGTCGAGTATATCAATGCTGTTAGGCAAAGAAGTATTTATAAAGTTTCTTGTTTCAAGATTATCTGCGTTAAAATTTCTAAAGAATTAATAATAATTGAAAGAGGAAGTGCCCAATATGTAATTAGTATTGCTGAAAAGATAAAATTTTTAATTAATTAAAATTTAGATTTTATGAATACTTTCCCCGAGTGATTCTGTAGAAATAAAAACAATACACTCGAAGATTTCAAATATATATTTAATTTACTCGTCAGAATATTATTTTTCTTGACTCCGTTTGAACGAACGCTTTTAAGTATTGTGTTAGATTATTTGTTTGATTCATGCCTGCTTTCAGGCATTGTGTTAGATTTTTTTTTGGTTCATGACTTGCTTTTAGGCATAGCGTTAGATTAATTTTTTTGGTTCATGACTTGCTTTTAGGCATTGTGTTAGATTATTTGTTTGATTCATGGCCGCTTTCAGGCATTATTTAGATTATTTTTTTGGTTCATAACTTGCTTTTAAGCATAGCGTTAGATTAATTTTTTGGTTCATGACTTGCTTTCAGGCATTGTGTTAGATTATTTGTTTCATTCATGACTTGCTTTTAAGCATAGCGTTAGATTATTTTTTTGGTTCATCACTTGCTTTTAGTCAAAGTATTAGATTGTTCTCTTGGTTCTTGACTAGCTTTTAGACATTGCGTTAGATTATTTTTTTGGTTCATAATATGCTTTTAGGCATTGTGTTAGATTATTTCTTTGAAGCAAATGAAAATCTGGAAAAAAATATCTATTAACAGAAGACAGCTTTAATTAATATAGATTATTAAATTAAAACATAAATTTAAAAAAAAGCGATAGAGCACTTCGAAGTTACTCTTTTTAACGAGCTTTATTCTTTCAAAAATTAATAGCAATTAAAATGATCTGCAGAAATAAAATTAATATAATGAAACATGATGAAATTTTGAATTATTAAATATTTTAAAATTATTTCTTCTAGAATAATGACCCCTGAAATTATTAAGGAACAAAAGCGAAATTTTAATTAATATTTAATTAATTGAATATTTCGTTAAATTTTGATCCACGAAAATTTTTCAGCATTCTTTCTTTTGTCTTTAAATGTTCAGAATTTGGTAAAATTCAGCCAGTTTTTTAGGAGAAGATGTCGAACATCTATACCCATTAATCATAATGATTTTTTATTTAAATTATTTCTAAATCAAATTGAGAAACATTGCTTGCTAACACTGTTGTGCACGTTTCATAGAAATTCTTGTATTTGTTCTTTCACCTCATATTTGGTTATTGATGGATCGGTAAACAGGAAAATACAGGTATTCGATCGTTTCGGATACTCACTCGGAGTCTCGGTGGCTCACTAATAAAAAAACTGAGGTTAGTTGGTTGATTGGAATTTTTGGCACAAGAGCCATTTTTGGCCAAACTGCGCCAAGCATAATCAAAACATTAAGAGGAATGAATCGAAATACATTAAATGAGATCAATTGACAGATAAACCGATATATATACTAAAGAGAATTAGTATGCATATAAAAAAAGGTGAAATTAGTTAAAAAATTGACCAATTGACCAGGGCTATTGTAAATGCTAATATCAGTGAACTGGTGAAAGATGGCGGAAGGCACTAGCACTTTTCTTTGTTCTCTTTAAAGTGCATCTTAAATTCTCAAGAGGAACGGATAGTTACAAAAAATTTGGTTTAAAATCATCCATTTAAGTGTTCTGTTAGCAGATATGAGAAAAGGTTTTATGGTAAAATACATTGCATTGCAAGAATTTTTCATATTGCAATTTTAGTTTAGAGATATATAAAAATTTCTTTTTAAGAAAATTAATTTTTTTAGAAAAGTTGATAATGGAAAATCGAATTGTTTTGAATAAATAGAAATCCACCTCAATTATGTTCTTTCAAAACATTACAATATTTAAAAATTTCTATGCTTTAATTCATCATTCGATGCTATTCAAATGACAAGTAAAACGTGAACGATAATTTTTGTTACATAAAAAACTTATAATAATCATTTTTTTTTTCTGTCTGTTAGAAATAGATTTATTTTATTTAAAAAAAACCTTTCAAAAGTTAAATTTGTTAACTGATAAAAATAGTAAAATTTGTGAGATAATTTTTGTCACTCTGAAGAAGAATTTATAGTAATAGAACTTGCTTATTTAAGCTATTATTTAAATAATGCTAATTCTTAAAAAAAGGTAGTATTGCTAAATTCTTGATTCAGTCATTTGCTATTGAAAAAAATGCTTCCATCAGCTTCTTTAAATAAATGAACGTTGCTTCTTGCAAATATTCGAATATTTCTGATTTTATAAACATATAAAATGGTGGGAATATGCGAAAAACTATAAGAAAGTTTCATGCATTTTGTTTCTGTTTTTAGAAATTATAACTTTGTATTCCTACTTTTTTAATAGACCTTGAATCTTCCCTTCCTTTGAACAGAAAGAAAATCATATTCATTGGTTGACTGAACTGAAATATTTCTCTTTAAGAAAGGTTTGAAACTTAAAACAAGGAAGCGAATTTCATATTGAAACTTATGAAAAGAATTAAAGAATGAAAAGGTAAATTTAAACAAAAAGGATGAACCTTCATTAGCCTATCACTTTCTTTTGCCATCGGTTCTGCTCTGCATATGAAAGTGGTTTCACTGTCAAAGATCTGAAGTCTGCTTGGGTTTTTAGCAATCTAATTAAAACAATTCCTTAATTATTCAGTAGGGTGCTTTAAGTCCTCATGAATAATGCATGTTTTAGTTTGTTATTATGTTACAAAAGTTGAACGCTTTCTGTAAGAGAATGATGTTTGACAACCTGAAGCAACTAAGACAATTCTTAAAAAAGCTAAATTTGAAAGAAAAGAAAATTATCGGGTTCCCAAGGAATTCCTGAAGATTTATAACTTCTCTGAGAAGAGGATTTTAATTTGAAAAGGTATCCTGAGAACAATTCTCTTGTCTTCTGAAGCAATTATAACGCAATGGTCTGAACGAACAAACGAGGAAAGCATTCCAAAATGATTTCTCTTATATTTTTTTTCTTTGGTAATCGTTTCGGTTAGTTTTGACAAAAGGGAAATCAGTCGTTTGCTGTAATAAATAACTATTGTTTACACCATCACCAAGAGACATCGGAAGACGGCGGAAAGAAAGACCTGACTGCGCAGAAAGGACTGATAAGTTCCTTCTTCATTTTTACGGAATTGCCAATATGTATAGAAATACTATTCATTATTTAGTTTTTAATTATGATCTTGGTATTAAGATCTTTCATATAGACATTTGAGTAATAGAATTGCCATTATGTTTAGAAATATTAATCATTATTTAATTTTTGATTATGACCTTGGTATTGAGATTCTTTCATATAGGACATTTGAGTAATGGAATTGCCATTATGTTTAGAAATATAATTCATTATTTAATTTTTAATTATGATCTTGGTATTGGACATTAGAATAGGGCATAGAATATAAAAATTGAGATTCTTTCATATAGGAACATTTAAGTAATGGAATTGCCACCATGTTTAGAAATATTATTCAATATTCATTATTTAATTATAATCTTGGTATTGGACAATAGAATAGGACATAGAATATGGAATTGAGATTCTTTCATATAGGACATTTGTGTAATGGAATTGTCATTATGTTTAGAAATATTATTCATTATTCTATTTTTTATTATGATGTTGGTATTGAGTTTCTTTCATATAGGACTTTTGAGTACAAGTTATAAATGCCTAATAAATAATCGAGAAAAGAGAATAGAAAGTGATAAGGATAGGTTATCTGGCGTGTTGGCCAACTTACTGTTTTCACACCGATGACGAGGTCTTTCTCAAACTTTCTTAACTGCGAGAAATTTTTCTCACATGATTACTGGAATTTTTTGTTAACTAAATTCCTCCTTAGGTTGGAATATGATCTTCACGCATATCTTCCATTTATATAGGGCATGCTTACCGCTTCCAGCGCCAAAGCAAGGAGTGTGGCCATGCCATTGGCATCAAAATTTATCATGTGTGCGTCGAATCGCACAGTATTTATTTACAAAGTTTTATGATAGTATATTTCTTACTTTTTGTTGCGGAATTTTCAATGCATTTGTCTATCTCTCTATATAAATCTCAAATCACAAGCTATGGAAAATTCTATCTTTTCAAACTTAATTGCAAATGAAAGATTTTGATTGAATAACACATCTGAAACTAATGATTTTTTTTGCAAAAGAAAGACTATTTAAAGATAGTTAAAGCAATAAAACTAAGGAGTTTTTAAAATTTTTTCTAAAGACAATGAATTTTTTTCTACTTTTATATTTTTCCTAGTTATTACTAAAAGAATCGTCTAAATGTTTGTACTTTTTTGTATCAAAATTATGAATTTATCATTTTAATGAATGGCACATGTATCTTCTCAAAATTTATTTAAGCTAAATTTAGTAACTCTATATTCAGTGCTTTATCCCATGAGACACCAACAAATAGATAGAACGCGTACTCATTTTCACTTTTATTCTTAATAGAAAATCTAAAAGTATTAAAATTCTTAGATTAAAGACTAAATATTTGACACTTTAGTTGAAGATTTTGAAATTGCACAATTTCTAAAACAGAAAATTCTCATTTTATCTCTGATTTAAAAATGCGCTCAGGTCGTTTTTAACAGAGAACCTGATTTTCTTTTGCCTTATTTGAAAGAATTTTGCTTTTACGTTAATTAAAATTAATATTCGAGCATTCTAATAAAGCTTAAATGCTGAAAATAAATAATACACTAATAATAATACACTAAGGAAATATTTTTCACAACTTTTATTCCGTGTATTTTTTATTTTAGTTTTTACTTATATTCCACATTTGCCATTTACTACATAAAATTTTGAAACAATTTCTTTGTTACTTCGTTTATTTTTCTTGCCTCTGTTTAAATGACATTGAATCATTATATTGTCTTGAGGTTTGGGTGATTTAACAATAAATGCATGGGAATTATATGTTACATATTTCTGTGGGTTTCCTTTTATTATTCATTATATTTTAAGCCCATTCCAGTAATCATACTATAAAAATTTGGCATACAAAGATTGCAATTATATGCCAAATTTTGATCCGAATCCGCCAAAAGATTGAATATTAAGTCACTCTATGCACTTATATGCATGTAACCTAGATAATCCCCAAACACAACAACTTATATAAATGGAATTTCGTATGTAATCTTGAAACTAAACTTGTAGTTTTGTGCCAAAGTGTGGCTTCATTGTATATAAAAAGACGGCCAAATGCATACTGGGTTGTATTCTATTCTGCATTGTTTCGTTCCAAAGTTTGGTCCAACTCTGTCAAAAAAGGCTATCAAAATTTTCACTCCCATTAAAAAAAAATCTTAAAAAGAAATACTTTTTTCAGTGATAATATTTCAGAAGCAATCAGATCGTTTTCTCTTGGAATCAAAATAAAAGAGTTCGTAAAAAATGCACTAAAAATCAACATATTAATTTTTTAAAGTTTCAAATTTCAGAACAACGAACATGGTTATTTCTGCGATTTATATTGAGAAAAAAATACTAAATTTCTGACTCCGTAGGATTTTTGTTCGATAATTTAATATACCTCCTGTTTATATATTCTATAACTTTCAGGATTCTCTGGTACTGTCGGAATCTAGAGAATTCAGAATATTATACTTGCATTATTATTTGATGAATATTCGTTTAGATTTAAATCTACATATCAAAAGACACGTCATATACAAAAAATTCCACTGCTGTGAATATGTAAAAGAACGTTTCAAATAGAATGAAATCATTTTTTCTCTACTTTGTATTTCACGTAGGAAGCTTCTTTGAAGAAAAACTCTTATTCTTATAAACCCGCTTTCAGTTCCAGCTTTGCAATTTGAAAAGCATTGACTATCCGTCACTTTGAAACATCTGGAATACAAAACAATTGCAAAAGAGTTGGCTTCAAATCCAAAAGTCTCCGATTTATAAATTTTTAAAATATTAAATGCAATATTTCACTTTGTTCAGAGCTGAGTAGCAAACATTTTATTAGCGTATATAAAACTAGTAAAAATAGTCTTCTCGACATTTTCTCGTATATTCTGTAATAAAAACGTCACCCCCCTCCCAATCCCCTCATAAAATTTTGAACTGCCAAAGGCTACGAGTGCTCAGATTCTTTTCCGCATTTGAGAGTTATTTGCTTCATACTATAGTAAAGAAAACGGTGGATGTTTGTGTATTATTAATCGCATGTCATTTGCGAACGAAAAGGACTATGACAGAATGACCTTTTGTGTTTAATTTGCTAGTAAGAAGGGTCTGTACGAAACTCTTAGGTTTGAAACTCCAAAACCTCCAATATTTTTAATTGTACTCCAATATTGTACATTATTATGTTCATTCATCCAGTTTTATTGTACTCCAATATTGTACATTATTATGTTCATTCATCCAGTTTTATTGTACTCCAAAATTGTACATTATTATGTTCATTCATCCAGTTTTATTGTACTCCAATATTGTGCATTATTATGCTCATTCATCCAGTTTTATTGTACTCCAATATTGCACATTATTATGTTCATTCATCCAGTTTTATTGCACTCCAATATTGCACATTATTATGTTCATTCATCCAGTTTTTTTGCACTCCAATATTGTGCATTATTATGCTCATTCATCCAGTTTTATTGTACTCCAATATTGTACATTATTATGTTCATTCATCCAGTTTTATTGCACTCCAATATTGTACATTATTATGTTCATTCATCCAGTTTTATTGTACTCCAATATTGTGCATTATTATGCTCATTCATCCAGTTTTATTGTACTCCAATATTGTACATTATTATGTTCATTCATCAGTTTTATTGTACTCCAGATATTTTCCATTGCATTTTTTTATTTTTTGTTATGCCATATATATTCGTATTTTGTCGTTTGTACGTTTCGTTCCAATTTATTGCAGTGTAATTTTTGTGTGTCTTTTAATAAAGTTCATCTACATGTGCAACAAACCGGAAAGGGAAAGGGAGGTGTGGTGTTAAGTACTAAGTAAAGGTTTTAACTCCCTATCCCTCTACCCCTTTTCTTGGATAAGGCCACGAATATCTTACATGGTATTGGCAAATAAGAAATGTGGACAATTGGACGTAAATCGAAGACTTTTCTAATTAATCTTTCTAATATGCATTTTCGACGCATTCTTTCTGACAGAAGAAATTTTTAAAAATGTTATAAAATGGATGGATTTTGACACATGAAACTGGGACTGAGATTAACCGACTAAAATGAAATTTTGCATATAGATATGTTCCTTGATAAAAAAAAAATTCTATTGACAAAACGTCATGTATAATATCTCCCAATTTTCATTAAAAAATATTAATCTTAAATAAAGTAGTTTTAATCAGGTACCTAAGAAATTAAAAATAAAACATGAATTTTCTGAAAATTAAATTCCTATGAATCCATCTGATGTTGCGTAAAGATGATGAAAAAACTTATTTTTCATTATATTTTGAAGAATATAAGTTACGTAATTTTAAAATTTACTTTACTTGCAGATTAATAAAACAACATTTTGCTCTGAAGTCATATTTAAGACGAAGCATGTCTGCTTAAATTAATCCAACTGTTTTATTATTCATATCATTACGAAAAATTTAATAACTTTTTGATGCGAATTTGATGTAAAAATGAAGATTAGAAAAAGCAAAAAATGGAAATATGAATGAAAAGCGTACTCGGGGTGAACGTAGTTGTTAAAGAGTCAGAAGAAAGAAGAGAAAAACTAAAGAAATTCTCGCCATTTGAAATTCCTTAATATTCCCAATGCATTTTGATAACCATTTCAGAAGGAAGGGAAAAAATAAGATCACCTTCCCAGAAACCAACGCAAAATTAATGGCATTTCTCGTATTCTATTTTCAAATTAGAAAGGAAGAGAATTTGGAATTTAAATCGAAAAGAAATGAGAAAAACTTCATTATTTGGATATTTCTTATTATTATAATGTATGTTTTCCATGAGAAAAACGTTAATGGAAGCCAGACAGTTCGATGCATTTCCTGTTCATTTTATTCAAACATTTGTTGTTGAATCCGCGGCCTTTTCCGTATGTTTTATTTGAATGAAAGAAAAAAAAGTAAAATATATATTTTTACGTCCTGAAGTTTTTGATTTCTTTTATCATCTCTTATGAGAACTGTCAAATCTGCATTTTAATTTCTTATTTGTACATATATGTAAATATTACTCAGCGCTTCCAATCAGAGCATGGAATTAACTATTGATAAAGAATGGATGCTGTAGTTCAGGGGTGGACAGACTTTCCCAGTATACGGGTTACTTCTAATTTTTACATGGTGTTGCGGACCTATCAGTGGCATAGGAATTGTGAACTGGAAAAAAGAAGGCCTAGAATATTTATTATAACTTAATCATAAATACGGAATATGTACTTACTTACATAACTACAAATATAATAATAATAGCAAGCAAGATAGAAATATAATAATAATAGATCAAATATAATAACATAAAATGGTGCATTTAATATGAAATACATTTTCATCTCAAGTTAGTTCTCGTAATTATAGTTAGACGATTGAGTATGCATACCAATCTTGAATATCTCGGTATACAATTACTAACTGCTAATTTTGCACTTGATTCTAAGTGGTCATCTGTGAGAAGGGAAGTCAGCCATCTAACTCTCCGACCCGCCACCAAGGCACACAGATTTAAACCATAAAAAACTGAATGACCGGACCGCAACAGCAACATTGGCGGGAACTGTGGTTGAGTCCTAAGGGCCGTCACCGGCCACGGTACAACCCTCCCCGAAGGGATTACGTTCCGTCATCGATGGGAGGAGTCAGATCCCCCACCTATTAGTGTACCATCCAGGGTGGCGAGATCGAACCACTATGCCGGAAGCATCTCATCCTCATTTCGAGGTGCCCCCCAGAAGGGTTCTGTGAGAAGGCAATGATATGCTGTATAAATTATATTCACAGTTGAAAATGTAGATTCACACAGGTAAGTAGGCCCAAAGAACGATGCTAAATGAAGTGCAACTTTTTTTTAAAATTAGAATATTTTACTTCATCCATTAGATAACAAAATTTATTCTAAGAATTAAGTATTTTTAAAATTATGTCTTTTTGAATTAGGAAACTTCTGTTTTTCCTCAATAGAGAAAGAGAATATATAATTTATATATTAAATTGTTGAAAACATTCCTCGAATTCGAAGTGAAGTTTTATTATTTAAACATAATATTTTTCTTTGTTTAATGTACCTCCGTTTATAGATAACTCGGCCGAAATATTTTTGAAATTTTTACGCGGTGCTCAATAAATATATTTCTTTTAATATGCTCGTCTTAGGTTTTAATTAAGGCAGTCCTCTGGTCGATTAAGATCGACTTAATGCCCACACCTCTCTAGTTGATGCTGGTAATTGATAAGAGACTATGTTTCAACCGGCAATTGATAATGGAAAAAAGATGGACCTTCAATTTTATTAACCTTTATTGCAAAAAGAAAACGGAATGGAAATTGGAAGTTTTGAAAGTAGAATGGAATGCCATTCGGGATAAGAAAAAAATCTGCATTGTTTTACTATCACTTGTAAGGCATAATTGCATGAATTATGCTTGGCATAATTGCATGAATTATGCCTTAGCATAACGATGCATTAGGTTGTTTCGCGAGTTCGCAAATTGTACAGACTAAGTCTATGGCAAAGGATACCGACGTGCTCTGATTGGTTTAAGCCTTGGCATCTTTTTGGCAATGTTTTGCACTCATAATAGTGTAGTTTTCGCTTATTTGGCTCAAATCTTGTACCTTTCATTAGTTTTATGAAAGATATGAGTGAATATCAACACGATCTAATTTTTATTAATGTAATTGTTTTCTCTAAATATTACTAGTAATACTACTAATACTAATTAATAATAATAATAATAAATATTACTAATAATACTAGTAATACAAGTAACTAATGTTGTTTATGCACAGAAGTATAAAAACTATATGAAAGTAATTACTCAACATATGATGCAGCAATTAAATGATTCTTATTTTTCTATGATTTTCGTGCCTTTATTAGATAATTTATGCAGTCATTGCAACTTGTTGCTGAACGTTTGTGACTTTCCCATCAACTATATATGGGGAAATGATTGCTTAATGTCCAAAACGTATAAATATGTAAGCTTTGACGCAATATGTGATTTCGTAGCTAATTTTTTTAGTTATATCAAAATAATATTAAGAAACACACATAAAATTTTTTTTAATAAATTGTAATTTTTATATTTCCTGAATTTAGGTTTCTTTTCTTTTTAAATCTTTTCTGCTGTATTTGTGTTCCAGGTTAATGTTACATGTAAACCGTAAAAAATAGGGGGGGGGGATAAATTCACATATTTTATTTATTTTTATAAAAATATATTTCGGTGTGGCATCTTTTTGGCAAAACATTGCCAAAAAGATGCCAAGGCTTAAACCAATCAGAGCACGTCGGTATCCTTTGCCATAGACTTAGTCTGTACAATTTGCGAACTCGCGGTTGTTTCATTGTCTAATTTTGATGAATCAAAATGATTAAGTCTCATGATAGGCAAAAAAACAACTTTTGGATTCATTTTATGGGGTATCATTTCACGTGGATTTAAAGAATTCAAAAATTTAATGTAATTGTAAACAGTTTGCTCTACATATATCATTATAACAGCACATTTTTTTAAAGGTTGTCCCAAAATTAAAGCAGGATTTGAATTTTTTCGCATTCTTGCAATAAAATGTTGGCAACACTATTACTTAGCCGTATAAATAGGGTTTATTTAATTGACTGTTGCACTCATTTACAATCCAGCTTTCGCATAAAATGGCTAATAAAAGTTCAAACAATCTTCAGACTGTTGGTAAAAAGATAGAAATCTTTTCCACCATTTTTAAATTTTTTTAAATATTCAAGGTACTGTAATGCTTTGTTAAAATTATCGCTATCCTTAATCAGTTTTCCTCTAATTACACTGAGTTCGACATAATCTGTTTTTCTGAAGTTATATTTACTGGTTAACTCTGATGTGATTTTACACTAATTTCTATATTTATATTAGCGTTTAAATATATTATTCCTGAGCAAAGATTAACTTGAATTTATTCTAAGCAAATCTTTAAGTGAAGAAAAAATAAATATTTTTCAGTGCATATATAGATTGATATACTTAGGATTAAAATTATAAAAGAACATCTGTTTTAATATAAATCGATAAAATTATTAATCGATTATGAAAAGCTGTTTAATATTAACCGATAATGAAAAGCTATCAAATTTTTATTACATAAATTCACATTTGATTTTATATACTTTTGCCTTCGCTGTCATATTTGGATATTAATTAATTTTAATTACATATATATGTTGCTCTGTTTTTTTTGCGCATTTCCCAAATTTTGAAATTTGCGCTTATAAAAATTGAAATCCGATGTTTCAAAGAATTTTATTTAAACTTGTACTTTTCTAAAAAAAATTAAAACCGATGCAAAGCTAAATCCTTGTATTATATCTCCATATAGTTTTGAAAATTAATAAACTTGGAAAAAAACTTTCAAAATTTCTAAATTAAAATTTTGAAGTTAAAATTAATTTCTGCCCTTAAATATGATTCTAACAGAATTCTAAGAATCAATTATATCGTAATGTGGATCTATTGTGTGTGGTAAATTCTGCTAAGACTAATTGGTACACAAACACTTCTTCGATTAATTTCAAATAAAGTGAAGAAAAGAGGTAAAACTTTTAGCCTTAAAGTTACAAAAAAAAATTTACAATTATTTTTTATCATGTCTCTGATATTGTAAGAACTTTTATAGAATATTTTGTAAGTGCATTAGTTATTACAAAGGGTAAATGAAAATATGAAAGAGAAATAAAGAATTCGAAGTTTAAGCTTTATGTGTTTTTCGCGAAACACATTCGTATTATGTTCTATGAATACAGTAAGTTTCTATGGAACAATTTACTAGTAAAACGATCAGTAGTTGAGTTATATTAACGTCCCGTTTCATAGCAACTCTAGAGCTACTTTGGGATGGACCTCGAACTTTGGAACCGTGGTCAGATGACGAGGACGTCTTCTGAGCTAGAACACCTCTTTCCAAATTCCAAACCACACCAGTAGGAGAACGCTTGGCCCGACGGATTTAAGGTACACCAGACGCGTTTACACGATGGTTCTTCGGCAGAATCGGGTGTAAAACCTGAAACCCTCCGGGTTTGAAGCCGAGACCTTGCCACTAGTCCACTGCTACCTTGCAAGTAATGAAAAAGAAACAGAGAAACTTAGCTGTCAATTAAAACTAGAGTATATACATTTATCATACAATTATCTTCTATAAATGGTAAAATATTGAAAACAAGAGAGAAAAATCAGAAAGTGACTACAATCTTATCACTGTGTTGTGTGAAAACGTTTTAGTAACGTGTTTAATTTTCAAAGAAAAAAAACAGCGCTTTTATTTCATCAAAAAAAAAAAAAACAACTGATAAATACTTACAAATTTCGCTTTTTATTTAAAAAAACCTTTTTTTTAATGAGATAAGATGTCATTTGACATTCCATAAAAACATACCGATATTTTTTTTTTGTAAAATATTTATATCGAATGCGGGAGAAAGAAATACTAACAATAAAATGAAAAGGCATGACATCATACATAATTTGATTTTTTTAGATGTTATTTTAGATATATAAGTCACACACATATTCTTATACTTTCAACAGATAAAACTTAATGAAAGCTGAAAATGAATCGATATAAGAAGATTTGTGGCACTTACGAGTGCAATATGTTGCCTATAACTGCAGCTATAATGTGGCGCCATTTATTAGAAAAACAAGAATAATGTGTGACGTAAATATTGCTTTTATTAGATAGGATGGAATCTTCTTCTCACTTTTCTGGAGGGAGAAATAATAAATATATTGACACCGAGTGAACTGAAGATTGCTGCAATAAAAAGGAAGATTGCTCAACACGTCATTGATAAAGGTAATTGTAACCTGTTCTGAATTTTCACTGTGCTCAGTATATCTGATGGCAGAATAAAAATAAATAAATGTTTCTTCTCATGTCAATGATGAGTATAGGAAATTTGATTTGTCTCTTTATAAGATTAGAATCTTATTGGTTTCTCAATAAGCAGCAGTTTGCAGTTTAATACTTATAGATTGACTTATTTAATCCATTTGGTACATATTCATAAAATGATATATTTTAACTCTCTTTAAATAATTCGAATTTCAGTTATTCTTATACATATAAAGAAATATTTTTATGCCATCTTATAAAGAAATGAACATGTTCCTCCCGAATCTTTATTCAAAAATGAATTCGACAACAGAATAGAATTTAGAGTTAGATGATAGAAACTTACCTATGAATCTCTAATATTGTTTCTCTTCGCTGTAAGTTTCATAGTTAAGACGAAAATTTTAAAGATATTTAAACTAATATCACGTTAAAGATCCATGGCTTTCCCAACAGACGCGGCGATCATTTGGCAATTTAGAGACATTGGTTAGAAAAATGAAGGTTCTCGAATATACAAGAATTTTGATGTTACTTCTATTTCAGATTATTCTATTTCAGAGAAGATATCCGATTCTATTCGCCATGAAAGGCCATCAGGAAAATGAATTCTCTCTTTGGAGTATTGATGACGGATTCAGTTCACCAGTTGTTTTTCACTTAGAGCTGCTATAATATGCTGTTATTTATTTAACGATTTGCTATTTGCCAATGAGAATTTCTGCCAGTTCAGACTTGTGCACGCCTCCGCTTTTATTGAGGATGTTGAACTTTTCCTTGTACACCCACCGGATGGATTTTTTATACCATCGTGAAATTTTCATGATATGTGTTGTGTTAATTTTAATATATAATAAAAAAATTGCATTATCTATATAGAAATTGTCCTATATTTATCACTATTACACTTGTATTGAAATTTTCTTATTTGTTGATAGGCACTTCAAAGAAATTCAACTATCAAAGTTAAGGAAAATGTCTTTTCTTGGTGTCAATTTAAAACTTTTTTAAAACTTATATAGTGTTTAATTTTTTATAGCTCAAATCTATTAAAATCAAATCATAATAAGTTAATAGTTTTTTAATTTTAGGGCGTAACGATATTTTTTTGCATCCTCGTCTACATTCTGAAGTAGAGTAACCTTGCTCTATCATGGAACTGGTAAAACCAAAGGGAGTGAAACTTACTCGCATATTCTCTAACAAAGTCGTTATTCCACTCATCGCATACAAATTTGGACTTTAGATAAGATTGCGAATACGCATGGCATCGGTGAAACAATAATTGCAAAATATTGATTAAAATTTAACATTTTTACTCAATATATTCTTTGAAAATTTTACCTAATTTTTCGAACCCCCGGAGGGCACCTCTAAATGAGGATGAGATGCTTCCGGCATGGTGGTTGGATCTCGCCACCCTGGAGGGTACACTAATAGATGGGGGATCGGACTCCTCCCATCAATGACGGGACGTACTACCTTCGGGGAGGGTTGTACCGTGGCCGGTGATGACCCTTAGGACTCAACCACAGTTCCCACCAATGTTGCTGTTGCGGCGGTCCGATCATGCAGTTTTTATGGTTTAAATCCGTGTGCCTTCGTGGCGGAACGGAGAGTCAGGTGGCTGACTTACCCAATTTTTCGGCCCTGGCAAATTAATACCAGATATGTGATTAACAATACCCGAAAATCGATTTTGTGCTTTAAAATATTTTTTTTCCAACTGATTGAAACTAAGATTTCACACAGAACTATTAATTTTATTATAAAATCATATACCAAATTTCATATATTATGTCATTGGGTTTTTCAGTTAACGCTTTTATAAACATGTGAGATCCCAGATAAATCAAAAGTCAACCCCTTGACAGATTTGGTTCTAAATATTGTTACTCATCTACAAAATTTAATATATTTAGATATTAAATCTGTGTACCAAATTTTATTCATCAAGCTATCTTCGTTTTATAACTGTCATGTATAGCGGACAGCTAGGCAGACAGACTGAATCAGAACAAATTTCATTCAAAATTTGATAGAAATCTACGAATTTGATGAAAAGACCAAAATTTGATAGAAATCTATGAAAAGAACATATACCAATTGTCATCTTTCAAGCTCAAAACGATTTCGAATTATATTTATCATAGGCAGAAAGCCATAATGTCAAAAATGCGTGTTTCCGACTCAGGAAGGCTCAACAAGTGGGCATTTGTCAAAATCTTGTAGCGATCGTTCTAATTCCCTCGGAGAGAGCTTGTCAAAGTGTGACGTGAGTTTCATCTCCGTTAATCATCCAATCGCATTGAGGCGCAGCATGACACAGCATTTCCTTACAGAGAGTGGGAAGAATATATGCGAGTAGCTCTCAGCGACAAGGCGCGATGTTGTTGGTTGTAAAATAAAGTTATATTTTTGATAATAAATGTAGAGAGATTGTTTCCAAAGCCTTACATAGAGTCATATTATGATAAATAATATTTATGGATTAATCAACACTTTTCAATCTCTATTTCGAATTTTTTGACAATTATAACATTTTCGCTATACTTCGCATACGAGAAAGTAATGAGGTAAATAAATACTTATACTTTAAAAAAGAAAGAATATATTTAGTTTAAATACTTCTGAATAATATTAATAAAATTATTTGCAATTTCGACATCTTTCAGAATTTACAAAGTATATTAGTCCCCCCCCTTCAGATAAGCAAAATAATACAAGAAATCAAAACCAAAAAGATTACATATAATAAACTGCATCAATTGATGTGTTTTGAAATCATATGCGATATTTCAAGCCAACCTATTAGGCCATGAGACATTTTACTTTGTTTGCTCCAAAGTAAAACAATAAGGCCTTATAGAAAATGTTGCATTAAATCGAAGTTAACTGCACGATAGACTTGAAAACTTTCCTCACTTTTACTTGAATCAAACTTAATTCATATTTTCTTATCAAACAGAAATAAACGCAATAAAATTATCAAAAAATTTAATAAAAATCAAAATAAAATTATCAAAAATACAAATATTTCATCAAGACAATAAAAATTGTTTTCTTAATATACTACTAATTTCGCAAGAAACTCGCTGAGTAACCGTTAAGATAAAGTTGTTCTGCTTTTCCTCTCGAGCTACTGATCACTCACACTCCACGTGAACGTCAACTTTTCTTGACTGTCAGACAAACAAGAAATCCTTTCTGCATAACTTTCAAGACAACCGGAAGGCACTGCCATCTGAGTTAGGAAGGTTAATTAATCCCGACATATCACAATGAAAGTTAGAAATTAAAACAAATCTGTATCTTGTATATCTGGTCTGCCAAACCGTGATAGTTTTTGGATACTACGACTAATTAGCATATGTCTGTACGTTTTGCAAGAAACAAACCTTTTTGACTTAACTTGGCCATTAAGAATAAAGGATTATAAGATTTTTTTTTTCACATTTCAATGGTGAAATTTTTGATTAAGATTCAATAAGATTCTGGATTTCAATATGAGTGTTTTGAAAGGAGGGTTACAGATCTCACCATCCTAGAATTTTCATAGTAATTAGAATATCACGAACCCATACCATCAAACCATATTTCTTAACGTGATGGCTAATAAAATCGCATCAGCACACATGATCTAAAATAATTTCAATTCTATTTTCATGATATAATAATAAATATTAATTCATAAATTCATTGAAAACTTCAAGAGAAAGGTTAACAAGATGATTCCTTCTCAAAAAAGGAGTTAAATATCGGGAGAATATATTAAACGTATAGAAATAAAATTCTTTCATCTTTGACTTACATCTAGAACATGAAGAAAACTGTTGAAAGACGTATTGATGATTTCATATTACGTGATTCAAAAAATAATGAATTATGATGAAATAAAAAATAATCATTTCTAAAAAATTAATATTTAATCAACAAAATAAATAGCCATCTCTTTTAACAACCAAATGAAAAGTCACGAATTTGCATTTGTTTCTTCACGAGGATAACATCTTAAAAAATAAGATGCATAAAATGAACATAATTTATAATTTCAATACAAACATGAAATAAATGCGGTTTGCTGTCGATATTAAGTGCTTGAAAATTTATTGTTTTCGTTAGAAATATCACAATACCATCATGTTAAAATGCCTAGTATTCAATATTATCATTTCAAATGCTAGCAAAGCTCTCTTTTTATTCGTTACGCAAAAAAAAAAAAAGATTTTAAAATATTTGAATCACAAAGAATTATTATACTTTTAATTCGGAAATGAGAATTTTTATCTTGTTAAGTTTTGAAAGATAAAAATGCAGCAGAATTAAAAATAGAAAAAACTCCGGAGTGATCGCTTTTCTATGAGTCATAAAAAACAAAAATATCCATACAACATAATTACTTTGCCAGTTCATTGATAAAAATTCATAAAAACACTCAAGGCGTAAATTTCTCCTTAAAAGTGTTAAAAGAAATAAAACAGTTGCATTGAAAGTATAAAAATATTAAAAGAATAAATAAAAGCGATTACATAAAATCTGCAAAGAATAAGATATAAATGAAAGATGACGATCACTTTGTCATGAGTTCATTTTATGACAGTAAAAACAGTTCACATTGAATCTTTGTAATTTTCTTGTTATGGCTCGATAAAAAATGATTAAGTAAAAAATATATATTTATGATAATTGCTGCTATTTAAATGATAATTCTTGTAGACTTGACCTTTTTTTTTATCTATATGCTTATATAAGGCGATTTTAGACTTCTTTACAATTAGAAGATAATTTCTTTAACGTCACACATTCTTGAGAGGTTAAAATGCTGATAAAATAATACGAAGCATTAAGGATTGAGTAAGAAAATGAAAAGAAAAAGACAACAGCTACATTTAAAAAAAGATAATAATAACAAAACTAAACAATTTCCAATGAATGTTGCAATTCACAATGATATAACAATGTCCGTCAAAAATGCAGTGAAGTTTAAAGAGCATAATTCGTTTCCTAATCTTACTCAGAATGCAAAAAAAAACTCCTTAACAAAGGCAACTTTTTCCATAGGAATCGATGTAAAATTGGTTATGTTCCTGTTTACTACAGTTCACGCTGTCGAAAAATATATCTTTAATTGTTCGGTTTGGATAACTTTCGAGTCAACACACACACACACACATACATATATTAAGGTAAATGCAATAAACTGGTGATTTATGTGGTTAATCGATTTATTCCATTAATGATAATAATTTATATGAACAGATCAGTCATATTAATCGCAACGTATGTCTCTCACTCTCTCTCTCTCTGTATATATATATATATATATATGCCAGTTGGTACATATGTTACGATTAAATGATTAACTGGTTATCATAAATTATTATTTCCAATTCAATAAATTAATTTGTCCCATTAATGCATAATTATTCAGTATAAATATTAATAATATTATTAATAATAGTACCCGCGATTAGAATTAATGATAACAATTTATTATTTATAATAACCGATAGATAAAATTAACCGTTATTTTCATTTACAGTTAATCAAAAAATAAGGAGACATTTTGGGGACAAAACTGAGGAACAATAAAAAGCAGAATCATTCATACGGTTTCATTAATAAGGGAAACCTGAGAGAACCACTACTTTTTTCGGTGTTTCCTAGATTAATTCTTTTCTTATTCAAAGAAAGTTTCATTTTATTACATTCCAATTATTTATAAATGCACGCCTTTGCATTTATTTAGATTGTTGCATTAGTGCATTCACTTTGCCGATGCATACCCCCCTCCCCTTTATTAAAAATTCAATCCCCAATTCAAAATATTTTGCCTTAAAGTTTGGGATTTTAATAACTTTGACTTGTGGAAAAAGTTTTTTCATCGTCTCTACTAACAAAGGGCCTGGAAGTGAACTACTGCGAGTTGATTGCTTTTGTTTCCTGTTGCTCTGTTTCCTTTGTACATTTTATATACATTCTCAAGATGAACAGGAGAGTAAAAATATTTCCTGGAACAGTAATCATAATGCAGAACGGTTTGTTCTCATATTTGAATTTCAGAGAAAATCGCAAAATTTCTGAAAAGAGGCTAAACAAAATGATCTAAGACTTCAATTTCAGTTCGTGAAGTATTAAATAAAGGAAGAGACAGGAGTGACGTTTTGAGAAAATTGCATTTGGATATAAAAGGGAACAAATCAAATCTCTATACTAATTAAATTAACAAATTTTTTTAATATGCTTTTTAACTTCTTACAAAGTGGACCCTAAGACCAAGTTTTCATTTCTTTTCTTTTTAAAAAAATATATATAAAATTATTTTTAATCATTGTTAATTCTTGTGATTTCATCTCCTTAATACTTTAAAATGCTTGTAGAAATTCTAGCACTTAATACTTTTTATTTCTACATGTCGGTTTGATCAGTGGATCTATAAATGCAAGCATTTAAAATTTACGTAGTGCAATTCCAACTAATCACATCTCCGTTATTCATACATCCATTTTATATACAGAGAAGGCTATTCATTGAATTTTCTCGCATTTCATTATTCTTTGAATGATCAGAAAATGAAAATGATTGGATATTTAAGTAATTTGTTGTCATTGCTATTGATTGAAACGTAAATGTCATTGATTGAAATTGAATGAAAAATCGTACAATTAATATGTTTATATCAATATGCTAATGTCTTTTGTTACTCATTAATCGTAGTATTTGAACGCTTTTACTTAACTTCGAATTCTTTTGATTTATAAGGTTAAAATTTTGTAATCCATTTTTCATTCACTACTTCATTTTCATTTTTCATTCACTATCTATTGAAATTAAAAAAATATTTTCACTTTACAATCGAATATTTTAATATTCTTAGTGTAATTGATTATCAATTAGTATATTCAACCTGCTAAAAATTGATATTATATAAATTATGTCATTTAGAATTCAGTATTAGAGATATCATTAAAATTTGTGACCATAAAATATTAAATATATTAAAGACTAAATAGTACAAAAAATAGAAATAAATAAGCTTCAAAAATTTCTTTATTAGAATAATAAAAAATGGATATAAATTTTTTTATAGAAAAATTTTATTTCCCTACAAAAACCAAGCAATATTATGCAGTTATTAAAATACAACAGAATCGTAAAGAAAGATACTCAATGAAAATCAAAATAAATTTATAAATGTGTTTAAATTTCAATTTACTTAGAATAATTTCTATCAGTATCTAGGGATTTTACCATTTTATAATAGAAAAATATTTTTGGATAAAAAATAATTAATATGTAAGAAATAAAAAATATCAAGAAAAGATAATGATTAACATTCATCAGAATAAGAAGGTTACAAGTGTGAAGAATACTTACTATTTTAATAGAATATCAACTGATCTATATGGATTATGTAAGCTATACGGATTGTGTAAGCTATATGGATTCTGTAAGCTATATGGATTATGTAAGCTATATGGATTATATAAGCTATACGGATTGAGTAAGCTATATGGATTGTGTAAGCTATATGGATTATGTAAGCTATATGGATTGTGTAAGCTATATGGATTATGTAAGCTATATGAATTGCGCATAAATTATAATATTTATTCATCATAAACTAGAATATTAATAAAATATTTTCTCTATGATGAAATTTTGTTTGAATGTTAAGAATAAGTATGAAACTTTAGAAAGCTGGTAAGCATGGAAAAATGGTTTGCACGACATATGGTATCGCTTGAAGACCAGGTTTTGAATCTTGTGAGCGGGTCTGGTGCCCGTTAAATCCGTCGGGGCCAAACGTTCTCTCTCTGGCATGACGTGGAAGTTTGGATGAAGGTGCCAGCCCAAGTGTCGCCCTCGTTATCCGACACCGGTTCAAAATTACGAGATCCGTCACAAAATAGTCCTAATGTAGCTTTAAAACGGAACGTTTATAAAACTAAAGTAAAAACTTTGAATCTCCCAAAACGATGTGGGATTTATATATATATATATATATATATATACACGTAGTCGAAAGTGTGAATTTGGGTAATTACGTATCGTTTTATATTAAGATTTCATCTAACTTTTCTTGTGCTTGTAAGTTGTTATTGCTCGTGTTTTCCTATCTCGAAGTACCCCCCCCCCCATAAAAACAATTGTTTATGGTTGCACATTGTACATAATCATAAATTAGCTTTGAAAAATGATTGGTCGTTTTATTAATTTTAAAATATTTTTCTTTAAGCTGTCACGATCTCCCATTTGGGGATTTTGGAATTTTGCGTACACCTCTCGGGGCCAAAAAATGTATATAGTACGCCTGGCAGCTTAATTTCACTCTACCTAAAACACTGTGTGTAGTAAAAAGTGTGAATTCCGAGCTTCGTTTCTTTACAACAACCTAACAGGTTTGAAATTTGTCTGTAGGCTTAATGGAACAGAAATGGTTGAAATATTTAGATTTTTGGTACAATGGAATATTATATTTTTTGGTTCGTTTTTCATATTATAATGAAATACTGTGCATAAATATATATTTTAGAAGTTATAGTAAAGATCTGTTACTTACTCAAACTTTTGTTTTTTTATTGCAATGATTTGATTGATCATTTTATAAATATGTACTTTTAAAAAGCATCGAATATTTAAAAAACATAACTTAAATAAAGTTATACTGCTATATAACTTTTTTTTTGCATATATATTGTTACGAAATTTTCCGGGGTTCGTTTGGATAGTGGGGGTTATATGGTGTGGAGAACACTCAATCTCCAGGCGTCAGTAGAAAATAAAACAACGACGTTTATTTACACGAAGACACACAAGACAGCACAAAGACGACAACTATATACAGCACAGAAGACGATTATCTTCAGCCGAGACGTGCAGCATACAAAACAGCATAAACAGCAGCATACAACAGTCTCTACAGCAGACAGTAGCACACAGCTTAGTTCAGCACTAGCTTCACTCCGTCGCTGCTCCGCTTATCTGTGGAAGACCAGTTCTTTAGCGTCGATTCCGACTACTCTTCGACTCCACTGGTCCACGACTCAATTCAACGTCGATTCTCGACTACGACTCCGATCTGGTTCACCACGACGATTACTCTTTCGCTTCCGACTACTCTTCGACTCCACTGGTTCGCATCCAAATTCACCACTGCCCGGCAGCTGCGGGTGCTTCCTTTTATAGGTCTCAGGAGGCGGGGCTAGAAGCCTCTCGACCAATCAGGAACGTTCGAGGCGTATCTGCGTTCCTACTGGACGGATCGAGAAAATTCTCGATGTTTCGGGTATAATCTATTTTTGCGCCAAAGTCTCCAAATTCGTCGCCAAGTCGCCAAATGGTCGCCAAGCTCCGGGACCTCCTATGGAACCAACTATGCTGGGAAGCAGCATCACAGGTTCGTAACAAAATATAACATATATGATTAAAACTTTCAAAAAGAAATTTGTCAGTTAATGGGTTAATATTGCATGTTACATGCTTGTCAAAATGAAATTTTGAAATCAACTTGAAGTTAATATCATCAGAAATGATGATAAAAAATTGGAAAACAATAAATAAATATATATTTTTCTCTTTGTTTTGCAAAAGCGGTTTTATTAAATCATTAAAAAGAAAAAAATAATTGTTTTAAATCCAAAATATGAATGTCAAAACAAAAATTGTGAAATTTTGAAATCACGGAAAAAATAAGAGGATGTTCTAAAGCTACAATTAATATTACATATGCAATAAAACATTTCCAAACATTCATCATACTAAAACTAAAATACAACATAAATACAATTATATTTTCAATTTATTTAAAACTTTTATTTTTTTTAAAGCTAAAAGTCAGTTTATTTAAAGCTTTTCTACCTCTGCCTCACATTCTTTTTAAATTTTGATTCTCAGAATGTGATAAAATATTCATCTTTTTGATGGGCAGATAATAACTATTTTTAGAAACGCTATTTATATTTATTATTAGTGTTAGCAAGGATTTTATTTTTAATATTAATTTAATACATACAGAAACCTTTCAAGTAACATTTGAGAAGTAAAAACTAAGCAGAACTTTGTCAAATACTAAGAATATATCTCAGAACAATGTATTCAAGTTTTAAGCAGTCGGTGATAAATTCCATTCATATTAGACTAAATGGGCATTGTATCAAAATGTTGTCACGTAGGTACTCTAGTGTGGAACTCAATGACACACACAAGGAAAAGAGATAAACCAATTTAATAACTCAACTCTGAACTCAGAACACCGTGACTGCCAAATCTTCTGCTTTTATACTAGCAGGGAAAGTTCCAGAATACTTAGCTGGAGGCAGTAAGAAAAGTCCAGAGCGCTTAGCTGGTAAACTAAAAAAAGTTCCAGACTCTGCTGGAACACGAAATAAAAGAAAGCATAAAATCAAGGAAATAAATATTTACACAAACAGTGAATAGCATTGTCTCTAGTGGGATTCGAACGTACGATCTCTTGCCCATTCGGCCATGGGGAGCCGACTGCTTCTTTTCAATGCGGTAATATAAACTAATGTAATTTTAATTATGTCTTGAAAGATTTACGAATTATTGCGTATGGAGGCAATGAAAGGGGATTTCAATTTTTCCTATAAATCGAAAAAATTAATGACAGTAACATTTAATGTTTAAAGTTTTAATCTCTTGTGTTCGTAATAATCTGCTCGTCCTCTAATCACATTTTAGATAGTTATTTCTTTGTTTCAAAGCATTGTCACTTCGGAATCGACTCATAGAAGGTAAATGAGTATCACGGGCGTTCGAAAACGTCAATATTTCTGATAATTTAATGAGCTGAAAAGAAAGAAAGTGTTTAAGAACAAGTGGAAGGGGTCTCCCTGAAACTTTCTCGCATATTCTATAATGAAGGTGTTATCTCTTCTTTCGAAAAAATGAAATTGTGGAGCTTGTTCAAGGTCACGAATACCATGAGTGTACAGCGTTCCGGAACTGGTTCAGTTCAATTATATTAACGTCGCGTTTTAAAGCAACGGACATTAAAGCTATTTTGGGACAGACCTCGTAATTTAGAACCTCGGTAAGATGACGAGGCCGACACCTGACTTGGCACCCCCTCCATACCAACGGAAGGAAGTTTGGTCAGGACGGTTTAGCGTGCACCAGACACGCTTACACGGCGGTTCTTTGTTGGAATCGGGTATCGAACCTACCTGAAACCCTCCGGTTCCGGAGCTGAGACCTTACCACCAGGCCACCACGGCCCCGCTCCGGAACCAAAAATTATTAAAAAAATATTCACCCGATGACAATGCAAATTATATAGGGAAATGGAAGATTTACTGAATACTTCTACAGATTTCGAAGGATGCCAAACAACATATATATGTGGGGAAATACAGCACAGCACTAAATAACAGAGTGTATCGAAACTGAAGGAAGTCTCTTTATGGAAAGTAATAATAACAACATATTACGATACTCTGGAAATTTAAAAGAATGTTGGAAAAAATTTCTAGCCTTTTACCAATACCTTGGAGATTCTTTAAACTTTTGTTCGCCGTTGTTTTTTTTATGCAAAAATTTGAATAATTAATGAATATAACAATCAGTCACAATTATCTCTTTTTATACAGCTTAGTTTTGTGGTAATGGGCTGACTGACTGTAATTAAAAAAATGTTTAGCGTTCTATTCCGAGTACTACTCTTATAAAATGAGACTTTTGAGTTTTCTAAAAAAGAAAACCGATTCTATATTTCAGCAGTCTTTTTATCCATCAATCTGCAATGAATAATCCAGAAGTACAATTTTAATTATAAGATCATACATCGAATTTCATTTATTTAAAACTTTGAATTATTGAGTTATCGAATTTACCATTCAAAATTATAGACGGACAGACAGACTTGATTCAATATTTAACATGGATCTGCCCTTTAGATGCTCAATCTGTACGCGAAATGTTATTTGTATATCTCTCAACATTTTGTATTTCTCATACACCTCCGCACTCTGACAATCCAACAGATGGACATGGAGATGAATAGAGTTCGTTCAAATTTTGATAGAAATCTTTTTATCTGATGTAAATACAAGATATCAGATTTACTGCGTCTCGTTCAAAGAATTTTTGAGCTATCCTATTCAGAGGCATACAGACATAATTCATGAAATATGTTTCTAGGAAGAGGTGAAGAATCGCCAAAATCTCGAGTTTTCACTTTTCAGTGATTTTAATATTTTATCTCTTTATGCTTCGTATACGAGACAGTGAAAAAGGAAAGCACTTTTCTGATTCTTGGATTGAAACAGTGGACTCTATTAGACACTTTTGAGAATTATCCAGTTACGGTTATGAAATTTTTTATGCAAATGTATTAACATATAAATACGTCACATTTTATTAGAAAAAATTTTTTTAAAACAAAATATATTATTTTAAAAAAACTTAAAACATATAATTTTTAAAAATTTAAAAATATTTGAGGGGATTTAATTTTTAATTTTTTCTATTATTTTTTTCTTATTACCCAATGTAAATTCATTTCGAGCTAAACTACGTGTGATTTTGTAATTGAAATTAAATGCTAATTTCTTAGGAATATTTTTATACTGTTACGAAATTTCCGGGGGTTTCGTTTGGATAGTGGGGGTTATATGGTGTGAAGAACGCTCAATCACCAGGCGGCATTAGAAAATAAAACAACGACGTTTATTTACACGAAGACACACAGGACAGCACAAAGACGACAACTATATACAGCACAGAAGACGATTATCTTCAGCCGAGACGTGCATCATACAAAACAGCATAAACAGCAGCATACAACAGACTCTAGTACAGCCAGGAGCACACAGCTTAGTTCAGCACTAGCTTCACTCCGTCGCTGCTGCGCTTATGTCTGGAAGGCCATTTCTTTATCGTCGATCCCGACTACTCTCCGATCTGGTTCACCACAACTTTCCGATCTGGTTCATGACGACTCTCTTGCACTACTAAATTCACGACGACGACTACTCTTTCGCTTCCGACTACTCTTCGATTCCACTGGTTCGCGACTCAATTCACCGTCGATTCCCCGGCAGCTGCAGCTCCTTTTATAGGTCTCAGGAGGCGGGGCTAGAAGCCTTTCAACCAATCAGGAACGTTTGAGGCGTAACTCGGTTCCTACTGGACGGATCGGGAAAATTATCGATGTTTCGTGCAGTTTGGCGCTAAAGTCCCAAATTCGTCACTAAGTCGCCAAATGGTCGCCAAATTTGTCGTTAAGCTCTGGGTCCTCTTATGGAACCAACTATGCTGGGAAGCAGTATCACAGATTCGTAACAATACACACTTACTGAATTTCCATAAGAATGTTTTTCTGTACTAAAATTGACTTTTAACTATCTATAAAAACTTTTAAACATAATATGCATGCCCCATTTTCTTTTAATGTTTGACAGAAATCTTTATTATCTATTTCATTTAATTTCTACAAAAATTAAGACACCTGGAACATATCAAAGATGTTTAAATCTAATTACAATATCATTTTGAGTAAAGTTATTAAGATGTACTTTTTCCCTCTTAACCCTTCAAATATTTATTTTACTGAACAATACATTTTATAACACTGTTTTAGTTGAATATAAACCTATATTTTGGTGATGAAACGATAAAAATAAAATTGCCAACATTTATCCATATTTGCTTGTTTTAAAATCTATTGTCCCCTTAAATTTTTTTTTATTATTTATAAGAATATTTATGATTTTGTGTCGCAACAGTATAAAGTTCAAACTAGGAAGTTCTATTAAGAGTTCGAATGAAAAATGTAAAATCTTATTTAAATAAAAGTCAAGATTCTTCAAAAAACAAAATAAATAGCTTTTTTACTTTTTTTATGATTAATTTTGAACGAAAACCTTTGAAACAATAGTTTCACTAAGTTTCTTGATTCTAAAGTTTTATTCCTTCAGTAATTCTAAAAAAGAAAAGTAGTTTAAGATTTAAGTGGTAAAACTACTTAAGAAGTCCTTTCCTAAATTACTTGAAGCGTAAATTTCAACGACACTTTCGTTTGTTTAGATTCGAAGCAGTCACACAACAAGCAAGCCTAACATGTTCCTTCCTTAACTGTAATCGTTCCGAAAATTTTATTTCGGAATTCTTTAAAGACTCGAATGGCTTTCCTATGATCAACCTATCCAAATTTATTTTCTATTAATATTTGTTATACCGGGACATGAAAAAAAACTAATTAAGAATTTGATAAAATTATTTGCATATATAAAGATGTTCCTCTTTAATCATTGTCCAATAGTTAATTTAATAAATCATTGGAGATAAACATACATTTCTAATTGGAAAATGCTCTAAATAACGTAATTTATATAATGGTTATATTAGGTGAGTCATTTATATAAATATTTCCTTTAAAAAATTAAATTTCTAAATTTTTATGTATTTCTCTGGTTTTATTAATCATACTTAAAAAAACAAAAAAACATGATAACTTAAAAAAAAATATTTGTCCCACACTTCAACATTTTTTTAAAGCAATTATTTCAATATCATCGTTTTAAACAATTTTAAACCATTTCATTAATGGAAGATAAAAAATGGCGCAAATGGAGAAAGCAGTTGATTTGTTTAAAATAATGAAATTCGAAGTTTCAGAATTCAGTCAGGTTGCATCTCAGAATAATGAAAGCATGTTTAAGTTAGAAATTATGGTTAATAAGATTAGAAATCGGTGAAAAATTTAGATATCAAAATTTTGAGAAAAGCATGTTTACTGACAACATAAAATAAAATTCTTTACGACATTTTATGTAATTCTTCGTTTGAAAATATATTTTTTCCTTCTGGTTTAGAAATTTGCTAGTGTGTCGCGATTAGAATAGGTATCATGAATATATAATATTTGTGTTAAGTTCGAAATGCCTTGGATATTAATAAGGGATATTTTATCGAAATATAGAATATGTATCTGCAATTTCTTTAATTAATAAATATACCGACACTTCATTAATTAAAATGCCATCGATAAGGTTTTGTAAACATCATTGTAAATACATAATTAATGGAATAGGTAAGAAAGTATTATTGTTAAGCCTTTGCGGAGAATAAAAATGATGCAGAATTCCTTACTTTAACAAAAAAGTCGGGGCTTTTTATTTCTGAAATTGTTTTTATGAATTTGAATCATAACCATTTAATACAATCGCTACTCAGACATTTTAACACTGACTTTATTCATAAAATAATACATCAATCGGTTTTGAAAAAATGGCACCAGATTTGGTTAGGGGGCCAGAGAAAAAAATTCTAAGAAATTAAGAATAATTCTCCTCAAAGATTTTGATGAAGAAATTATGGCAATGGTTGTACAAAACATTATGATTATGTACTGAACATAACTTTTAATGTTTCAGGCTGTAAAAATAAAGAACTATCCCCGAAAAACATTTCAAGATTCAGCTAAGTTCTTTACATTTCTTACATTATTTCAACTTGTGTTACTTGTGAATTTCTTTTATCTTTCTTTCTTCCAATTTTGGTTAAATACATTAAGTAAAAGGCCGGGGTAATCTGATTGGTAGGGCGTTAGATTTACATCCCTTGGGTTGTGAGTTTGAACCCCGCCAGCCAAAGACTCACCGTGTACATGGTTGCTGGTGTGCGTATTAATGTCCTCCAAGTCGTTACCACTATGGGCCCTGGATCATAGATGATCGTTATCTGATTTAGGTCTAAATTAAGATCCAGGGACGCGTGAATAAAATGTACGAATGAAGCCCGTCCTGTAAAAAGGGCTGTGGCGTATGAGTAGCAAAGGCACATTTTTGGATCTAGACGGTGCTACTGAAACAAGAGACGCTAAAACTCAACTGAAGATCGCTGATTTCGTCAGCGGGTTTGTCTATGACAAGTGTCATAAGCAACAACAACAAGTATAACCTGCCCCATATTCTTAATATTTTTTTGCAATATTTTGGCTGTTGACAGAGTACAAATATATCCTTGGATGTTGCTTGTTATTAACGAATGATGTTGTAGAATGCAATGATTTCTAAAGGAAATTATTATTAACATTTTTATGTAAAGAATTTTACTATGGCTTGAAGATCAGTTTTTTGAGTGAGCTTGTTTTTGATAAGATACTCCTTTTCATCAAGTATAACCTGCCCCCCATATTCTTAACACTTTCTGTAATATTTTGGATATTGACTGTGCAGAAATTTGTCACTAGATGTAGCTTATTAAAAACCAATGATGCGTCAGTACGCTAAAGAATTTCTAAAGAACATTATCATGAATATTTTTATATAAAGAATTCTATGATGGTTTGATGGATTGTTTTGGAAGCAAAATTTATTTTATACCAAAAATATTTATTATTTTCCTAGGAAAGGTTTAATTTAACCGTTTGTCAAGAAATATTTTTAAAATAATTACTACCAAAACATTTTATTTCTATTAAGAATATTTTCCCTCTAGTATAAAACACAAGTAGTTTTATAAAAGAATTTTTTTCCATGGTTTACCTGTTTTTCCGCATTTGTTGCTGTCAGTCTTTACATTTGCTCATTTTTTATACCAAGTAAAAGAATTTCACCAATTTATTATGCCTGGAAAAATGTAATTCAGTATTTATCATAATCAAAAAAGTTGTAGATTCAGTAATGCTTCTAATTTAAGAATCCTATTTATTATCAACAATGCCTATTCAAATCACATTCTGTTGCCATATTTTTGACAAACTTTCAGAAAATTCCATTAAAACTTTCTAAAACTTTAATATTCTAATATAAATAATTATTCTTTCACTACTCCGAAGTTACTGATGACATTAATAATAGAATGCGGTACGCATACATATGAGTTATTTAAATATATCATTAGAGCGAACTAAGTTAATCATTCTTCTACTAAGGTTTAGTGAAGTATTTTATAATTACTGTATCTTTTATCCGAAATGAAATTTTATTTATCGCCTTTAAAATAACTTGGTGTAAATTCACAAAATAAACTATAAAATTGGATGCCGAAAAAAAAATTTAAAAATCCCTTATTAAATAAATTGCATAAAGCAGATGTTTAATTACTGGATTAACAAAACAAAACAAAAAAGAAAGAGAGAGATTATTTTATTCTTATGCTACTTCGGAATAATTCTTATTCTTTTCGTTTTCAACAAATGATTATTTTTTAAACACTGTTTAATATACAATTCTTTGTGATTTTCGTTAAGTTAGTTTTAATTTTTGGCCATTCTCAAGGTAAATTATTTTACGCAGATTGTAACTCCAATATTTAGTTTAAAGAAATTATTGAAATATATTTGTAAAGGGACGAGACTCTTCCTAACTTCATTATGATGTAGATAAAAATAATAGACGAGTTACAGGAATAGTGATTTAATTACTTTTTAAGTTCCACATTTCATAAGACAAAACAAACACGAACACTAAAATACACGACACTCATTTAAAATACAATCTAATAACGATCCCCAAGAAGTGTCATAGGAAATATATTTTGATGTTAGTAAGGTAACGCCATCTGTTGTACCAAAAGAGAAGATAGTAGAGTTATGTAACCACTACATATTTCATTTTTTAATGATTGTATTATTTTGTTTATAATTTTATAATTTTTATTTATATTTATTTATATTTATATTTTTCATTTATAATTTTTAATAACTATAATATGGCAATAAAAGGATATTCTATTAGAAATGAAAAAAGCTTTAAAAACATTACATGTCATTCGAATTCTTTGGTTGTAACAAATACGAAGTCACAGAAAGTTATTGATTTTTGCATATTCTGAGTGAGAAATATATGAAGAGGACATACTAGAAATTCAAAGTATCAAACTAGAGAATCAAAGCTTTAATTCCAATAAAAATAATGAAATAAAAGAATGAAAAAGTATCTCCCCCCAAAAAGAATATGAAATTCGGATTTAGTTCAGAAATCACATTTTCGATATTTGCACTCAAGAAAGCATAAATAAAAGTTTTATTTTCTTCCAAGAAGATATTCTGTAATCTCTAGAGAAAAGCATTCTTGATTTTGTCGAGAAAAACTGATTGGGTTTAGAAATTTCTGGTTTTTCACAATTTGCATCTGAGTTATCGAAAACGGCCCCAGAAAACTTTTTACAAAGAGTCAGACGTTAAAATCAAAGAGGTTCCGAATCTGAAACTTTTCACTTTTAGAAATATTTTTTTACTTTTAGTTGATTTTGCTGATCAAAGTAGAAACACGATACAGCTAAAATATCAGCAAAAGTGGATAAGATTTTTGCAAAGTCAATAAAGGAAAGAAACCATGCACAAAAAGAAAAACGAAGATTGTAAAAGAAACGTCCTTTACTGCTAAATTCTTTTTCAATATATCTGTTTCTATTTTTTTTCTTTCTTAAACATATGGAGCACTCAGTGTACAAAGCAACAATGTATAGTTTTTATTATTATGGATTTGTTTGACTTTGAAGAACTATACCTAAAAATACATCTAAGTATATAGAAAATAGCTCTATATGAGTAGCAATGTTACTGTGCTTGGGAAAAAGCAGATTTGTTTAGAATATATTTTGAATGCAGCATTTCCATAGAATTTTTACACACTGTGATATAATTATGTGTGTTCCATCTATAATTAATCGAATTTTTATGAGACGATTATAATATTGTCAAAAAGATGCAAAGAATTACGAAGTTAATAAAAAAATAATTAGTTTACAAAGAAACACAAAACAGCAAAAAACTGAAAACTTACCCATCACTGATGGGGTTCAGCTTTTATATATATACAGAATATTCGAGAACAATCCAATTTAAATCTTTAAGAAAGATCTAGAACCTTCCAGATCTTAGATGAACAATTGATAACATTTTGAATAAAGGAATTCCAGTCTTTGGATAAAACGTCGTGGTTGGGATTCGAACCATGTTCCAATCAAAAAGAAAAAAAAAAAGTTGCTTTACCAATTGGGTCACGACGACATTTAGGTACTCTGATTTGTGCGTCAATATTAAGACATCAGATTTTCACTGATCACAGAGTTTTAAATTAAACACTTCATCACTTGATTAATAATCATGATGATTTTTTCTAGTGGAGGAAATCAGTTGGAAAATTTCACCAATTTACTTAATTAGAGAATACAGGTGCACCTTCAGAATAAAGAAAATGAATATCTCTCTAATTTAAGGTTATTGAAATAAAATTCTCAGACTTCTTAAAAATCAGAATAAGAAGGATGGGAATAAAGTAATTTGATGAATATAGAAACAAACAGATGGTAATTACAACTTCAATTAATTAATACAGAATGAAATGTTGTTTCTAATGGCACTTGTCAAGCCCACTGACTTTAAGAAGTCATTGTGGATTAAGCCGTCTCTTGTTTTTCAGTAACGCCATCTAGGGCCAAGAGAACGACTTAGCAACACACACGTCACAACCCTTTTTTACAGGGCGGACTTCATTCATGCATTTCATTCACTCAACCATTGATCGTAATTTAAACCTGAATCAGAGAACGATCACCCCTGATCTAGTACCCCCAATGGTATTACTCTCGACATGGTGGACTTCCAGACCACGAAAGATTGATATGTGCGCCAGCCACCACACACACGAAGAGACCTCGGCTGGAGGGGTTCGAACTCGCAAACCAAGGGTCGTGAATCCACCGCCCTACCAACAGGACTATCCTAGCCATAATAAAATGTATTCTGTTTTTACTCTAGTTAATAAAGTGACTATAATTCCGTTTATAAAACATTTCAAAGTTGATTTGACAAAGCACCCACCAACTATATTCTATAATACACTTATAAAAAATCCAAAAGGTCAGGAGCCTAAGACTTAGCAGCAAAAAAATAAAGCAAAGAAAAAGAACATGCGGATTTATTACAATGTATTTCAACTTTGTATTATCAATTCTTTTAGGATGTAAGAATAACTCGTAAAGATCTTCTGTAGTAACCAGGAGAGAGAAATAGAACGCGAATCGATTTTTCTTTAAATTAGATTTTCATGGAATCGGTTTTTATTTTCAAATATTTTTCAAGCTGGCATTTGAAATAAAGATTCGGTAAAGTTGTTTTTGAAAATTTATATATTAGAGAGATGTTATCTTTATTTCTTTCTAAGCATGACATAAAAAGAAAAAAGTTGAAAAAAAAATAAGCAATTTAAAAACATTTAAGTAAGGAGAAAATATGCCTTCTTTTAATACGAGCATATATTACACGAAGTATCTTCTATCATTGACATTTTTCAAAGAATGAAAAATTTTGCTTCTTATAAACTATTCAGAAAATGTATCTATTTATAGCACAATTTTGTTAGTGATATTAACATATTATATATCACATGCGCAAAACGTATTTCTTTATGCTCTGAAAGATCCAAATAAATTACAAATTTTCTTGCTTTTTTTTTCTTATCTTCAAGTTATTTCATGTTTTTGCTTGGTCAAGAAAATATTCCAAATTCAATTTTTGCGCTTGTGTGTCGAATTTTATTCTTTAGATATCATGTATATAAAAATGTTAGTTTAACTTTCCAAAGACGGATTTTATTTAATAGTTACATGAAAAGCTTGCGAATATTTAAAAATAATTTTGTAACAAACGGTAAAAAATACGCTATAAATAACGTAAGCAGCGCAAAAATGGTATATTATAATGCAAAACTCTCAGAAAATAATATCATTTAATACTATAATAATAGGAATTATAGTTTATTCGCTAGGTGAGTATAGGCCAAAAAGGTACGGTGTTTTTATGTAAAGCTTTATACTGTGATTTTTAAAATTTTATATATATATTATATATATATATATATATATATATATATATATATATATATATATATATAGAATTGCAGATTTATAATTCTCTATATATATATATAATATTATAATTCTATATATATATATATATAGAATTGCAGAATTGCAGATTTGTAACAATATATATATATATTGTTACAAATCTGCAATTCTGCTTCCCAGTATAGTTGGTTCCATCATCAGAAAGATTGTTTTACAGTCCTCTATATTAGACGGAGTTCGGTGTCGAGTCGGAGGTCCATGAGCTTGGCGACAAACTTGGCGACTTTGGCGCCAAAATAGATTATACCAGAAACATCGAGAATTTTCCCGATCTGTTCATTAGGAACCTAGATACGCCTCGAACGTTCTTGATTGGTTGAGAGGCTTCTAGGGCTCCTGAGAGCTATAAAAGGAGGCAGTCGCAGCTGCCAGAGTAGCCGTAGTCGGAAGCGACAGAGAAGAGTAGTCGGGATTGACGGTGAAGAGTAGTCGGAAGCGACAGAGGAGAGTAGTCGGAATCGACGGTGAAGAACTGGTCTTCCAGGGATTAGCAGAACAGCGACGGAGTCAAGTGAGTGTTGAATTAAGCTGTGAGTTACTGTCTGCAGTAGAGTCTGTTGTGTGCTGTTGTCTGCACGTCTCGGCTGAAGATAATTGTGTGCTGTATATAGTTGTCGTCTTTGTGCTGTCCTGTGTGTCTTCGTGTAAATAAACGTCGTTGTTTTATTTTCTACTGTCGCCTGCTGACTGAGTGTTCTCCTCACCATATAACTTCCACTATCCAAACGAAGCCCGGAAATTTCGTAATAATATATAATAACGTTTTAAGCATATAGCTGGTAGAAAATCTATGTACTCATACTTCTTTATTTTGTTTGATTTTAGTTGAATATTTTATTTATTAATTTAGGTAAGGTTAGTATTCATTTAGGTATTAATTAGGTAAGCTGATGAAGTATACGTTCAGTTATGACGGGGTGGTCGGCTGTACACAAGAAGCTGATGAAGTAGCTAAGTCTGCTAATTTACTGAAATTAGATAATTTTATTGAGTGTCAGTGCAAGGACACTTCTACTCAGTATGAGAATAATTGTACGTGGTGTACATATATGTAGCTGTGATGGGATGAGATGACGATGGTACGTGGGTGTACATATATGTAGCTGTGATGGGATGAGATGACGATGGTACGTGGGTGTACATATATGTAGCTGTGATGGGATGAGATGACGATGGTACGTGGGTGTACATATATGTAGCTGTGATGGGATGAGATGACGATGGTACGTGGGTGTACATATATGTAGCTGTGATGGGATGAGATGACGATGGTACGTGGGTGTACATATATGTAGCTGTGATGGGATGAGATGACGATGGTACGTGGGTGTACATATATGTAGCTGTGATGGGATGAGATGATTGAGCAGGAAAGTGAGTAAAAATACCAGGTAGAAAGTCAAGAGCGTTAAAGGGGTTGGAATAGCAGTGAGCATTTAGTGGTAGCATAAGGGAATTTATTTTTTACTATTAAAGTGAGCGTAGCAATCCTAATTTAATTTTTGCGAAGCTGTATTTACCTAATTAGGTGGAAACAATGTAGCAAATATGCAATTACGTAACTCAGGAATAGAATTTGAGAGAAAGAATTAAGATTTATTTCTACATTGGTTAAAACAAGAGAGTTGAAATCTATGATTATCTTCACTTATCATGGGAATTGTTCTTGTGTGTGCATGCGTGCAGACCAATTTGGCAGACTTACATACTTGAAATTTCGTAAGCAGGTATTCGTAATAGTGACTCAATTCACTTTGATCTCCAGATTTTAAAACTAAATGTAGAAAATGTTTTCTTATCTAGTGTTTGCTTTATTTCGAATGATTTTTTATAACGTATTTGTCCGTGGTACCATTTTCAATGATTGAAGTAAAAAAAAATTGTTATTTGTCAAAACTAGCGAACAATTGTCGTTCTAAAGATAATTTGTTTCTGTAATAACCCTGATATAATTTATTAAATTTTCAGAAATTTTCAAAATCGGTTCCTTTTTTTCCCGAAAAGTTTTGTTAATTGAAACTAAAATTTAAATCCCCAATATTCTAATTCCATTAACTTTTACAAACTTTTTGAGAAGGATACTTGGAAAGGACTTTTCTCGAAATAAAAATAAAAGAGCTAAAATATCTTTTTTTGATTGATTTTTAATTTATTGCTTTCCACATGAATTTAATGCCATTTATTTAATGAATTCTCATTACTTTCATTTAAGATGCAAGATTATTATTTTTTTAAAAATATCTCTTGTAAATTTAGGATATACATTTATGAATACTCCGTACATGTAAACTCCTTTTAAGGAAAAATGTAGTGAAATAAAAAAAATGAAGGTATCATAATAGTTCAAAGTTTTAAAGTTGCCTAGCAAAGGAGTTGCAAACAAATTTCCATGATTCAAAAACATCTGATTTAATGTTTATGAAGAAATATTAGCACTTGAAAGAAAATTTTTTTGAAAATTGGAAATGGTACGGTTGAATAGGTAATACTTTATGATAGTATAAACGTTTTTTTCGAAGTGATTTCCAGCGAATTTTCTAGGAAAGGAAAGCAAAATGTTGAATAATTTCTCATAACCTGAAACCGCTGTAGTTTTCGAGCATGTGTTTCATTTGCTTGCAAGGGCTTAGTTTTTCTTGTCTCTCTTTGAATTGTTGACTCATGCCTGCTTTTAGTCATCGTTAAAGTACAGTTTTTGAACCAAATATAATCTTCATAAACTAATATATATCAAATCAAACCAGAAATTAAAACAAAAAACAGAATAGAATATTTCAAGATTATTTTTAATTTTAATGATTTAAATTTAAAAATAAAAATAAATTGAAAGAAATACTGTGTTAAAACGTAATTGATAGCATCGAAATGATAAGTTATGAATTTTCTAATGATTTAAAATATATTTTTCTTTAATATTCCCCCCGAAATATTGTCGGAAAAAGACGGAATTTTGATTAATTTTTAATTAATGTAATTTATTTCATAACACTTCGAAATTTGAAAAGTTGGTGATTTTCTTTTTTCTAGAACAATAAGCTTGCAAAATTAATTGATTTATATACAGTTGCTTGGACGAATGCATAGAACAAGCATACGCACTGCCATTTATAGCCGCAATTGCTGCTTTTATTTGCATGAAGTTTTATTTAACAAAATACTTTCATATTTTTTGTTTGTACTCGTTATACTGAAAACGATATTATCGATTGAAAATTGCATTATTTCTTTTTTTATAGATCGAATGTGCAGCGTTGAACAGCCTTTAAATTCGGCTAAGTTATCCATAGTTGCAGATTGCAAAAACCGTTAGAAATATCCCCATAGCCAAAGAGAAAAAGGGCACAAATACCAAAATCTTTTGAGCAAATATTTGTAAAATTTACATTCACTCAGCGTTTTTTTCAAAATTCAAAATTTAAACATTTAAAAGCAAATGCAGCTTTTATAAATCATTTTTGCACTGCAATGTTCCTAAAATATTAGTTTTTAAAGTAAAATATCTTTTATTAATTTGCATGTATATTTTTATTATTACGATTTGTATAACCGTCAAATCCAAACAAAATCGTTACTTTTGTTTCTGGAATCAATAACTTGAGCTGTATTTTGAATATATATTGAGATAATATATATTCAAAATTGTGTCAAAGGTGGCGCTCTACTTTCTACGAAATTGAACTCTAAGTATCTGTGCATTAATTATGATCAAATTATACTAATTGGGTTCAATGTAAATGTTGAAATTTTGGATTTTAATAAATCTTATCGATCGTAAGTAAAAATAAACAATTTTGCAGCTATATCTAGTTGCACGCTCGTATGTTAACTCGTCAACCCGAAGTGCAAAAGATTTTAAGAAATTTAGTATTTAATTCTCTAACAAAATTATGTGTTCGTGTTAAACTTTGGTCAAAATCGGAAAAATGTCTGTCTGTGTTCTAATATATTTAAAAAAGTGTTTAATTAATAAAATTAGATGTTAGATCTTTAAATTTCTTATATACTTTTGTCAAATTTGAAACAAAATATTACACCGGAAATAACTTTTTATATCCAATTTCTTAGTTTTTATATTAAAATAAACAAAACATTGCAACATTAGTAATATTATATTAGTTACAAAGAAGAATCCCTGATTTTCGGATATATATTTATCTCGACTTTTGGGAGAATATATTATTTTTCTATCAATACTGTGGAAATTTTCCCTATTTAATTTTTTTTAGTTTTTTTATAAAGACCCGTTTAACTCAAGCAGAAAAATATTATAAAACCACATTCAGTTCAAAATAATTTTAATAATTTGCGAATAATTTAGAAAAGTCTGTGTTGATTATTTATTCAACAAGGATTAGACACATGGTATTAAAAAAATTTATTTAAATTGCTAAAAAAATTTACAAAGAATAATTAATAATTTAAGAAGAGTAGATGTTTTATATAAATAATGAATACATTCTATAAATTATTACTCTAATTTGTATTTAGAATTGAATGAGATTTTTTATAATATTTTTTATTCAATCATATGTATCTAGAATTCAGTTACGATGCTGATTTTTATAAAACGCCAGTTCTGAATTTAAAATTCTTTACAATACTCTCGGCGCATCACAAAAAGAAACAGTACAGAATTTAAGAAAACTATTTTTGATTTGCACAACGGCTGCTTCTGAATCCAGCTTAGAAATAAATGTTTTATTGTTGTTGTTTCTTATGGCCCTTGCCATGGACAAGCTCGCTGTTTGAAGACAGCCGATTTAAGCCTGAGGGGGGAGCGCCTCTTGTTTCTATAGTAGCGCCATCTAGGGCCAAGAGAACGACTTAGCTACACACACGTCACAACCCTTTTTACGGGGCGGACTTCATTCACGCATTTCATTCACTCAACCACAGATCGCAAGTTAGACCTGAATCAGAGAACGATCACCCCTGATCCAGTACTCCCAGTGGTACTACTCTCGACTTGGAGGACTTTGCGACCACGACAGATTTAACGCGCTTCAGCCACCAAGCACGCGGGGAATCTTAGACCGGTGGTGTTTAAACTCACAACCTAAGGGACGCGAATCCGACGCTTTACCAACCAGGCTATTTATAAAAATGTTCATTGGACATGAAGCTTCTACTTTTTTACACTTATTAAATGTGGAATGTTAATAATTTGATTAAAAATATCTGTATAAATTAGAACTATATATATAAATAATTATGAATAATTATAATTAAATGATGATATGAATTTGGAACTGAAATAAAGGAAGTTATTAAGCAGAAAACATCATCATTTCGTACTGCTCGGAAGAAGTTAAGTTAATCAATAGATAAAGAAATAAAATAGTTCACATTTTTTTCTCTGAGAAGAAAAGTGCCATTTCCAGAAGAATTTTGGCATTTAAACGAACGTTTTGCTTGATTGATGAATATTTGAAGGATATTTGCACTTGGAAATATATTTTACTATTTCCATTTGCTCTTTAACATTTACATTTTGCTTGGTAGTAACGAACATTTTGTGAATGAGAATTATTTTTGTTCGAGTGGTTTTATAGCTATGGTTTAGATAATGAGTTTTTAATGACAGTGGGATCTTTGGGTAAAAGAATATTAAAAAAACGACATTTATGAACAAATTAAATGACTAATATGAATAATTTAAATCAGTTAAAGAAATATCAGTTCTGAATTTTAATTACCAGACGCACCGATAGAAACATGATGCATTCGGCATGAGTAATGCAATTTTTAAGTAGGATATAACATGCTCAAAGGAAATATATTAAACATGTGTTTTATAATTAAATTATGAAATAAAAAGGTAAAATGGTAAAACCAAATTGAACGACATAAAATACTGTAAAATATAGATCGGAATTGTAATACTAATAAGTAAATCACAGAAGCTTAAAAATTTATTTTATCTTAAAAAAAGAAGTGGAACATCTCATTATTTATTTTGTATTAAAGCATTTATTCAATTTTTGTCAATATTATGAAATACCTTTTATATATATTTTTATACTTATTTTAAGCAAAAGTTTTCTTTTCTGCTGAACTTTTTCTCTCTGGTGAAAACATTTGAATATTTTTTTTTCTATAAATAAATTTTTAGGGTTATAAACATTATATATTCGCAATGGAGAATGTCATTTGTCTCAGCACAATCTGTGTAACTATGCTTTCAACAGTAAACTTTAAATACATATATAAATACTAAAGACGCATAAATTTTTCAAAAAAGCTTTAAAGCACATCGCGTATTTCTCCTTAATACACATTATAAACACATTTCGTGGCTAATATCTACGATACTGAATGTGTGTATGTGTGATGATAAGAGCATGTTGGATAAGATATTATAAATTACCAATACACAGCGTTTCTGATATTAGGGATTAAAATATTTTTGAATTTGTTATTGATGATTTGGGTTATGGGTTGCAATTATTTTGACCCTTTTATCAATATCATTTTTTCCTATAAGATGATGCATTATCTGTTTCCATTTGAGCCATCCATAAAAGGGTATTTATTATCATGTGAGAACAAGATGTTGTTTTGGTTTGGTGTTTTTGAAGCCTCAAATTTCGATTTATCCCTTTTAAGGCATCAATTTTTTGATTTTAGCGTTATTAAAAAATGATAAAGAAAGTTGTCACATTTGGCGACTTATTGTCAAAAAAAAAGTTACAACTTGGCGCGAATGTCCGCCATTTTCCCAATTCTCCTGTCTCGCCAAAAGCCTGATACACTCATGTCCAAAATTAAGGTCACAAAAATATTTTTCTAAATAATTCTAAATGGCTACCAGTAAAATTTAAACAAATTATATTTTATATATTGTGAAGGACCGGTGACACGATATTAACCTTTGTTGAGGGAAAAAATGTTGTTTTGCATTAGTTTTTGAGGAACTACTAAAATTAGACAGTTAAGGCATCTGGGAATTTTGCCTGCAATTTTGTGAATATTGCATTAAAACAAAAAATTTAACCTGTTTCCAATGATAATGAGTTCTCATAATCGTTTAGACGATTTCTTGAGATGGAGAGCCGTTGGCAGGCTTATAGCTGAGCAGTCTCAAACGGAGGTGGCTCGATGGTTACAAGTGGCACCAAAAGTGGTATTAGTTATGAAATCAATTCCAAATCAGTGGTACTGTAACCAGGAACGTCGGCCAAGGCCGTCACAGAGCAACGACGCCTGCACAGGATCGCTATTTGGCATTAAGAGCATGACGGCATAGGCTGACAACGGCTCCTCAACTGGCTCGTAACCTTGCTGCTGCGTCTGGAATAAGAATTTCTAGACAAACAGTATACAGACGTCTAACAGAGAGGGCCCTTTATGTCCAGCTACCAGTTGAGTGCGTCCCTTTGACTGCATCCAACAGAAAAGCCCTGTTGTTGTGGTGCCGAAAACATCAGTCTTGGGCACAGCAAGAATGGGGGCGTGTTCTTTTCAGTGATGAGTCGAGATTTACCACACAGAGTGACACTCGTCGAACCTTCATCTGAAGAGAGTGAAGAGCTCACTATCACCCCTCCTACGTAAAAGAAATCGACCGATTTGGTGGCAGAGGAGTCCTTGTCTGGGGTGGAATAATGTTGGACAGTCTTACACCACTGCACGTCTTCGATCCGGGTACTATCAATGCACATCGCTATAGGGATGAAATCCTTGAAGCCTATGTGAGGTTGTTTCGGGGTGCTTTTGGCCCAGACATCATGTTAACACGCGATAACACGCGCCCACACAGAGCCCAGATCGTTGATGATTTTCTTGACGAAGAGGATATTCGATGTATGGACTATCCCTCGAGGTCTGCGGATCTCAATCCTATTGAATATGTTTGGGATGGACTCGTAAGAGACATTGCACAGCGTAACCCTCTTCCTAATACCTCCCAAGAGTTAAAAGCCGCGCTTTTGGAAGAATGGGCTTTGTTGCCTAAAGCATTTATTGGCACCCTCATAAACAGTATGAAAGCTCGTTAGGAAGCCTGTATAGCAGTGCAAGGTGGTCACAGTCCATATTAGACAGGCTTTTCACGAGATAAATGCTTTATCTCTGATTCATAATGTAGCACTTTTTGATATATCCTGTTTCTTAATTCTCAATTAAAATCTTTTCCATGTTGTTATGTGTTTATGTTCTTTCTTCCCTTGTAGTGTACCTCTGTGCCAAATTTAGTGGCAACACAGTGAAGAGTTTTTGATTTTTCGCAAATTTTATGCTTGTGACCTTAATTTTGGACATGAGTGTAGTTATCGCTGAAAAATATCAAATAAAACATATTAGACATAAAAATTTGGTGAAGAAAAAGAGAAAAGATTAAATATTTTGCAATTTATTGCGCATATTTTTTATTAAAATCATATCCATGTGGAAATACATATTGGATATTGTAGGAAATTAAACTTTTATATTCAAATATTGTTGCTTCATAACTAATGGTTATGAATTTATTTTATTCGATTTTTCAGAATTTTTATTTAACTTCAGTAATAAAAATTTGAAAATTTTGTTACGAATCTGTAATGCTGCTTCCCAGCATAGTTGGTTCCGTCATCAGAAAGAATGTTTTACAGTCATTTGCATTGGGCGGAGTCCGGGTGTCGCGTCGGAGGTCCCGGAGCTTGGCGACAAACTTGGCTACTTGACGACGAATTTGGCGACTTTGGCGTCAATATAGATTATACCCGAAACATCGAGAATTTTCCCGATCCGTCCATTAGGAACCGAGATACGCCTCGAACGTTCCTGATTGGTTGAGAGGCTTCTAGCCCCGCCTGCTGAGACCTATAAAAGGAGGCAGCCGCAGCTGCCAACGTAAGGTAGTCGGAATCAACGGTGAAGAGTAGTCGGAAGCGACAGAGGAGAGTAGTCGGAAGCGACAGAGAAGAGTAATCGGAAGCGACAGAGGAAAGTAGTCGGAATCGGCGGTGAAGAACTGGCATTCCAGGGATTAGCGGAGCAGCGACGGAGTCAAGCTAGTGCAGAACTAAGCTGTGCGCTACTGTCTGCAGTGGAGTTTTGTTGTATGCTGCACTTCTCGGCTGAAGATAATCGTCTTCTATGCTGTATATAGTTGTCGTCTTTGTGCTGTCCTGTGTGTCTTCGTGTAAATAAACGTAGTTGTTTTATTTTCTACTGCCGCTTGCTGATTGAGCGTTCTCCACCCCATATATCTTCCACTATCCAAACGAGCCCGAGAAATTTCGTAACAATATGTATTATATTTATATATTTTTTTTCCTTTTTTACAGTTGCATTGGAGATCTTTTTAATTTTCAAAATTTTGCTTGGAACTTGGAGCAATGTCTAAGTAATTTTTTTGCTAAATGATAAAAAGAAAATTTTCTTAAATCTCTCTATTATGAAAAGTCCCTGATTTATATTAAAGATTAAAATGAAATTAAATGGTTTTTATTCAATGATTTGAACATATCATGGATTTTGAATAAAAAATAAATCTTCAACAATTAAGAATGAGATTTTTATGATGAACTGTTTAAGTGAAAAAATGAAATCAACTGCTTAACCCTTTCTAGGGTCATTCAAAGTATATTTCCTACTAAATTCATCAATAGTTGTGTACAGATATATCGGTTGGTATACAATTTCACAAATTTTTCTTTCAAACAGAAATCAAGATGTTTCACTTCCTTATATCACACAAATGTGTCTTGATTTGATGTTTAGTTACTAATTAGCGGAATTAATCAAACTATATTTATCTAATAAATTAAATGAATTCCTTATTTTTTAATCTATTTCAATTCTAAAATTATTTTACTATACCATTACTAGAAAAAAAATTAATCTTTAAAGGATTAATAAAATTAAGCCTAAAATGTGGAATAATAAATTTACCAGTTATGTACAGTAACAGACTTCCAATTGTTTTCTTCAAAAAATTACAAGTATAAAAAAAACCATAGAACACTAAAGATTTCCTGCACATTACTTAAGAATATATAACATTAAGAAACGGAAAATACTACTTTTTATTTAATTTAAAAGAATTTTTTGATGATGAAATATTATTCCAGGAAGTCGAAGGTTTTTTCTCTAGAGCTTTACTTTCAATATTTATTGACGGCATTTTTGATTCTACCTTATTATCGACTATTTACCATAGTAATGGCAACAGAGAATTATGATTTGCTTTTTGACGATCGTTTTTTTTAATCTAGAAAACTTATTTCCATGAAAGAAAGCACTGTATCAAATATTTCGTATAAATTAAATAAGATTTATTCATCTGTCTTGGTTACGTAGAAATTGACAATGAAATTGAACCAGTGAACTACTTTTATAGGCAAATTGAATCATCACATTTACAAAGAAATCAAATTTGTACGATATGTTCTATATATGAATTAAGTAAGTAAACATATTTTAATAAAATACTCGTGATATAACATTTTTATAGTAATTTATTTAAAAACTTTATAATTCAAAATGAATGTTTTTTGATTTAGGAATGCATAATACATATTTTTTTGTTGTGAATAAATGACATCCTAGTGTATTTGTCTCAAAGTAAATATTTTAATGGGATACGAATACAAGAAAAGTGATATGAGCAGCTCTAACTTGTTTCCTTTTTATTTTTCTCTTTTTAGTAATCTTATTTTAATAAGGTTACTAAATATCTTGGTTTACATCTTGAGGATAAAATCTTGATACTGCATTTTTGGAGTCTTCTTCTTATGAAATCTTTTTATACGAAGATTTCATTGAATGAAATGATATGAATATTATATTTTTCTTTGATTCTAGCTATAATCAGGAAGAAAATAGATTGCTTCAAAGTGCATTATATATATTTTTTAAGTTGCAACAATAATTGGACAGGAACTGCGTGTAATTTAGTCGCTTTATAGAGACAGATATTTCATCTATAAGATTTATAGCAAACTCTGTACGCTCTCAAATTTTAAGATCTATATTTTTGGCATGATTGCGATTTGTTTGCTAGGAATAAAATCACTCCATGACAAATAGTATCTGTGAGGTATCAAATGTATTTATAGCTGTTTATATATAGAGGAAGCACTGTAATAACTTCAAAATGGCAATTGCTTATAAATTCAGGGAGAAAATGTATATAAGCTTTCAAAACTTCGCAATAAAATAATTATTTTGATATCTAGTAAACTAGCTACATGAGAAATGTTTTCTTGATACATACTTTGTAAACTGTAAAACTATAGTTTTTAGTTTATTTACAAAAAACCTTTCTATAATGCTTTTCTAATACTTTCGCATAGTTCTGAATACTACAAAGGATGTATCATTTATTTCATTTTACTTTTCAGCTATATTTTGTTAATAAAAAAATATGTAAATACACATTCATATGTAGATATCATGTAGCCTTTAATATTTTTATATTGAATAAATGATATTTTTAGGTGAAAAGTCATATTTGAGCATGCTGTGCTATTTTAATGTTTAAAAATACATATAGTGATGAAAATCAATAGAAACTCTCTATTAAGTTTTAAATAGATAAAATTTAAGGAGTTGACCCAGTTAAAAGATACGTTGAAATGAGGCCGATACAAAATAAAGCATTAACAATTCATTAGAAAATAATTCTTATATTAATTTCTTCTTGTACGGATTTATTTTAATTTGTACAAGAATGTCTCAGATTATCAAATATTTGTTATGGATGAAAATCAGTTATGATGAATCAAATCTGAATATGAATGATATGCTCAGTAGAAATTTTTGTTAAGTGTAGAGAAATTTCCGAATTAAATAAAATACTTTAATTCAATATAAATTTCAATTACAAGGGGAGTGATATCCATTTTGATGTAAGTTTAATTAATTCTCAAAATTACCTACAGTAAATATTCACAAAATTATTCTCATAATCCATTCTCAAGTGAATGAAGGTTTGAAAAAAAATTATAAAAAAATTATCTTAAATAAACGTTTATAAATTCATTGTTTTTTAGCCTCAGCAGATTAGTTTCATTTAAAAAGCTGATAGATTTTAAATGAGCTTAAACATTGAAAAATCTTGACAATATAATATTAAAGCTTCTACTTTTGAAACATGTTTGGAAGGAACAAATATTTTTAATCAGTTTAATGGCTGTTTAATTCAAAAATTCAGTAAAATATTGCGGATTACTAGATACAGAATATAAAACAAAAGAATGTTTTCTCTTGAAAATCTTCTATGCAGAGTTTTATTTACTTTTTAATAAATATAGAATATTATTTTGGGATAACTACATGTAAAAATTTAAACATTTTCTTCACATGTAATGAATTACTTATCTAAGCTTCAAATAATCATTTAGCTTTTCATTGCCCGTCAATTTAATTTCAGTTTTTCTTGTTAATTTAACTTGACGTTAAAATATTCATAATAAATATATATCTATTAAAATTATATATCTCTATAATTTATTATATATCTCTATAATTATTATATCTCTATAATAATATCTATTAAAATTATATATCTCTAAATTATATATCTCTATAATTTAGTATTGGCTGTTTTTCAAACGAAAATTCAATTTAAATAATTATAGAAATACTTCAGGATATCCACAATTTCAAAATTTTATTTCAAGTGCATCACAATTATTGACAATAGTGATCTATATGCGTTATATACCCAGACTAAATATTAATTCCTTGTACTTTCTAGCAAGAACACTTCTTTTCACTTTCATTGCAAACCGGTTTTGTCCACTTTACGTAGATAAATCTTTTCGGTACAAAAGAAAGACAATCTCGGTTGGTGGAATTTCAATCGCGCTGCACCTAGGATTGATTAATTTTATTAACTAGCAGAACACTTTATCTTGAAGGTAATTTAGAGCACTTTATCTTATAGAATTAGTTAATGAAAGGCTAACTTTTTTTCTTTCTGTTATATATTTCTAAACTGGGTACATTCCCTTCTTCTTTTCGTCAAATTTACCATTCGAATTGGCACCAGTGAAAGTATATGTTCGCAATAAATGTAATTTATTGTGTTTACTTTTCTTAGAGATAAATTAAAAGTTTGCTATCTAACAATAATAGTTTTCTCTGTCTGTCAGATTTTGTTGTTGAAACATTACTTAGTCATTCCAGAAATTAATTGCATATTCGGTTTTACTTAAAGTAAAATAGAGTTCTTACTCCTTATTCAACCGCTATTTTTATTCATATTTGAGAGTAATTCGTACTCGATCAGCTTTGATTGTTGAAGAGACTAAGTCATTCTAGAAACTAATTGCATTCATGATGATGCCGTGTCCGCGTTACCACGGAACGGGGATGCAGTAGCTTCTGAAGGTAAAGACCCCTGAGCTCCCGAGGGCAGAAGTCAGACTTCTAGCTCACTTTAAGAAGAAACTCACACATTCGCCTGCACAACCCCTTTTTACAGGAGGGCACAATCACACGCCTCACAGATCGAACACAGACGAAGAACAACCATGCCCGAATCAGGATTCGAACCCGGAACGCCCAGATCGCGGGGAAGAGGCGCTACCCCTATGCCCGGACGCCGGCAACTAATTGCATTTTCTGTCTTATTTAAGTTGAAGTTAGATTCTTATTCATCCTTGTAACATTATAATTCATATTTGGGAATAATATGTTCCCTGTCAGATTTGGTTAATGAACAGACTACTTAGTCCTTCTAGAAACTAACTGCATATTTGGCCTTATTTAAAGTGAAATAGGATTCTTATTTATCTCTCTATGTTTTGTAATGTACTTTAAAGCTTCAAATTCCAAAGGTACTTTAAAACTTCAGCACACTTTTTATAATTAACAGTTCATAAAAAGGTTTCAGATTAAAAACAAAATTAAAAAATTGAATTCCTTGTTAGACAACAATGTAGAATTATTACGTGAGAAAACATACATAGTTTAAAGCTTCTATATAACTGGTTAGTCATACTATTTGCTTTCTTTCAAGGATAGTAAAATGAAATTTTCTACAAAAAGCGATTTTTTACTGAAAAGAATTACCGGTAATTGAAATTCTATTTGCTTTATAGAAAATTTTCAATAATATATTTGATAAATAAGATGACATTTTGACAAAATTAATTAAAAAAAATTGAATTCAATTATTTTGTGATATATTTGAATGAAGCTTAATATTTTACAACATATTACAAGCTTACAATAGAGATAAGGGATTAAAAATGTGATGATTTTCATACTAATTAAGCATGCAATTTTAATTCTTTAGGTATTTATAAATTTTTAATTAAAACAGTCTTTATTTTTTACTTAATTAACCTACACCTATACATAAAAGAAATAGATTATATTTGCAATTTTTTAAAAGAATATTTTATTAATTTTCCTTTTAGGAATATGTGGAAAAATTAATAATATATAATTTACTTCTTAACTATTCATAACTATTACTTTTAACTATTATCTTAACTATTCACTCTTTTTCTTTTGTTGAATAATTCAAATTGTAATAATATTCCCATAAAAAGGATATTTAATATTTTTTAAAAAAAATATTGATCTTATTTAACAATGCATTAAATTTGAAACGATATTGTTAAATGCTTTTCTAAGAACATGTTATAATAAAGATGATTCATTTTAGAAAAAAAAAAAAAAAAAAAACTTGTTATTATTTCAGTCTTTCATCCAATTATATATCAATTTGATAAAGTGTAAATTAAAAGATGGGATTATGAAAATTAAATTAATAGATATCTATTAAATTTCTTTAGAGTTTTTAAGGCTGTAATTTTTTTTTTTTTTTTTTTTTGCTTATGGAAAATTAACATTAATTTTTTTCTAAATAAAATGAATTCTATTTTAATGCATTAAACTATTAAATGATATAAGTTACATTTAATGCATTGCGAAAAAGCACTCTTTATATAAATATACCGATAAAAATATATTTTGCATACAATTGAGATAATGAATGGCAAAATGAAGTAAACATCTTTCAGGATAGCTTTTAATTATGAAAATATTCTATTTGTGAGAAAGCTGCTTTCCAATCCTAATTATCTTAATATTGATTGTCTAAAAAACGCTTTAATTTTTGTTTTAATTGGATGGTACAAACTATATTTCAAACCTATACTCGTATCTGAAAACTATTTTTGTTCAGGAATTCGTTAATTTTTCGCTCATCTTGCACAAATATGTCTGCAGGATGATGATTACATAAGCCTGAAAAAAAAAAAGAATTTTCTGCAAATTTATCTGAAGTTGTTCCACGATTTTCCTTAATAATATCAGTATCTATATTTAACTTAATCTTAATTGGTGTGCCAGGTGGCATAACGGAATTCTAATTTTGAAATCGGAACATGGCCGTCTCTATATTGTTTGAACTGCAGACATGTAATTGATTAAAACGAGGCGACTGCATTCTATGCCACCTATAACAATTCATTTGTTCTCTCGGCTGATTTCCGAAAAGGGACACAAGATTTCAAAACTTTGCTCCGTTCACTTCGAATCATAATTAATAGACAGATGATTACAAATCATTATTTGTTGCCAAATAATGCACGTAAACGTTTTTATTATTATAATCTTTTTTATAGTATTTAAAAAAAATGACCCTTACAAAGAAAATGCATTTTGCTATTGAATTTCAAACATGAGCTTAAAATTAAATATTTCACTTGCTAAATTATTTAGTAATTTTTTTTAATTTTTTTTATTTTCTTGTATACGAAATAACACAGATAGTAATGTAATAGACAATAAAATTAGAACTCACGATTTTTACCATTTCGGAACCTTTTTCACGTTATGAGAGCTCAAAGAACACAGTTTTGGCTTTATGTCAGTCTATCTGTCCGTCAGCCATTTTGCTTGAATGTGAACGCAATAACTAAAAAGTGTTTTGAGTTAGACTTCTAACATTTTGGCATGTGGTATTACGATTAAATTTGTTGATTTCTATAACATCTTGTAAGAAATTCATTCAAATATATTTTCTTCATTTTTTCTGCGTGTACTCGATAACTATAAAGCGCAAAGAGCTAGATAAATAAAATTTGGTACATAGGTCTTAACATCTGAAATATAGATGCTTATCAAATTTTGAAGCAAATTAACCAAAATGTTGACCGTCTGTCTGTCTGTACTTTCGCATGCATATAAAAGCAATAACTCATCACCCAAAGATTTAAGTAAAAAAAAAATTCGATTTATTATCTTGGAACTACCACTGCATTCACTTCAGAGATCTATATTTTATAACTGTGGTTCATCAATGTCATGTAGTAGCGAATAATAAACAGTCTTACAACTCAAAGTTTTATCCAAGGCCCATAATTTTTTGCAGAAGAAAGAGGATAAAATATTTACTTGAGAATATAAAAACTTTTTTTTGGCTAAAATTTTTCTTTACTTTATTTGTAGTATTGTTTCAAATTGTTTCCATTTATTTTCTTACAGCTTTTCATTTAATAATTCCAATTATTATTTTTTAAATATACAGTTGGTTATCAAAATAATGGAAACACCTTAAATTTATAAAGAATCCTTTATTAATATGTTGTAGGAATAAATAAATCAAATTTTTAAAAATTTACCTAAACACTTGCTCTGAATCACTTTAGATGATTCAACAAGCATGTAATGGGATTATTGTTTTTCTGTTTAGAATCTTATGATTTGAAAATGATCAGAATCTTGCAGAACTTCCAATAAAAATAATCGAAAATCTGGGAATATTTCAATCGTCAAGTGTCAGCTAAGAAAATATGTGCTTGTTAAGCTCAAGAATAAGAAGTTAATAACAGTTAAAGTTAAAAAAAGTTAGTAAAAGTTAAAGCTGAAAAAGATAAAATTAAAAAAGTTAGTATAAGTTAAAGCTGAAAAAGATAAAATTAAAAAAGTTAGTAAAAGTTAAAGTTGAAAAAGTTAAAATTAAAATAGTTAGTAAAAGTTAAAGTTAAAAAAAGTTAATAACACTTAAACTTTCAAAAAGTTGATAAAAGTTAAAATTAAGAATTATTAAAAAATTAATAAAAGTTAAAGTTAAATTTAAAAAAGGAAGTTAAAGTTAAAGTTAAAAAAGTTGATAAAAGTTAAAGTTTAAAAAGTTAAAAAAGTTAGTAAAAGTTGAAGTTAAAGTTAAAAAAATTCTAAGTTCAAAAATATCTGAAGATTTAGACTTTAGCAAAGGCTTATTTCACATAACTCAATTTACATGTAGATTTCTATTTAATTCTCATAAATATGGTAATAAAATGGCAAATGTAATTAAAAGTGTCTGGTCTCTCGTTTAGAAAAGTTAAAAAAAATTTCAAAAATCTCAATTTGGAAGGTGTTAAATCATAAATATTTCATAACTTTATATAACATGTCTTTACTCTCCAGAATTAATCCTGAATATACCAAAATTAAATTCCATCTAGACACATTTGTTGATTTAATATTCGTATAATAGAAGAAAACACTCTCAAGAACCCATCCAGCAATGGAAGACCTGGACCACTGCATAAATAAAGAGGAAATGTATTTCTATGGAGATAAGTTTCCATTAAGAGTTATTCTAAGAAATTAATGATTTATTCTTTCTTTGTAGATAGATCATGAATGGATAAATAAGTTGATACAACTTTACTGTTATCATCCTCGTATCTATATCTTCATATATTTTAGTTATCTGAAATATGTAGTGCCTTTATTTCCTAATTATAATGTGAAAAAATAATTACATTTAATATTAATATTTTTTTTGGTATAATAGTTTAAACAATAATACTTATTTGACCTTACTTATATAATACATACTTATTATATAACTTATGCAATGATTTTCTAATTGCCGAAAAAGACATTTAACAAACTTCAAATTACTAAATAATAATAAGAAAATGCAATGCAAGATTTAAGATTATATTGAAATTCACACCAATTTCTTTTTTCTTTTTCTGTTTTATGAAAATTAATAACATATCCAAAGAAACCAAAAAGTAAAATATGTTGAATTATTTAAACTTATCTTCCCACACGAAGATTTTTTTACTCCCCTGAAAAGAAATATTCTTGTGGGTATTCATACAGAATATTCAAAAGAAGAGCAAATTATCTTGTTCATGGATAAAAGGATTCCATCTCGAAAACGAATTTTCCTATTTATTGAAGCAGTAAACATCCAAAAGTAGCAAAAAAACCTTTTTTCCGTACTTAATTGCCATTTTCAGAACTACAAAAGAAATGTTTGAATGTTGGAAAACAAGCGAACATTTCAATGGAATGGCAATTCCATAAATGCTCGAGCATTCACTCGAAAATTATTACAGTTGAAATATGTATAAATGAAACGGCAACTTCAAAAAGGCTTCAAAATCTGCAGCTTTTTATTTTTCGAATTTCAATATTTAATCTTTTTCTCAAAATGGCTTGCATAAAAGGACTAGTTTGAATATTAATAATTCTTTTCAAACATTTAAAGGACTTCAGCCAGGCAAGAAATGATTAATTTCTATTTATGTCACAATTTTCTTCATAAATTCATTTGAAAATAGAATATTCGAATTTTTTTGGAACGTTAGATTATTATAAAATTTAAACGAAAATGAATCGAAACATTTTCAAGTATTTTGATTTAATTTGATTTGTTTTATCTTTGACGAATATAGGATGCATTTCCCTAAAAAGGTATTTATGTACTGTTCATGAGTACATGCCCTGTGTTCTTGTTTGCAAAAAATAGAAGATTCTACGCAAGAAAAATTAGGAAACAGTTTTTTACCAATAAGCAATTCCACATCATGTTACGAATATTTCTTCAAGACAATGAACATTATTTTCTTGATAAACGACTAATATTACAAGAAACTCGCTGGGTTTCCGCGTGATCGTTAAAATAAATTTTCTCTGCTTTTCCTCGGGAGTTGCTGATCGCTCACACTCCACGTGAACGTCTACTCTTCTTGATTGCCAAGCAAACAAGAAATCTTTTCTGTATAACTTTAAAGATAACGGATAGGTGCTGCCATCTGGTGTTAGGAAGAGGAACTAATCCTGACATATTTTGCAAAGATGGGATGTTCTAATTGATTTTTCCTTTACAATGTACTATGCACGAAGTTTCAAATTAAACTTTGAGTTCTTTGTTTCATGACACTTCCTACTTTAACATTTTCTGAATATAATTATCAGTTAATTATTAAATGAAATTTTGTGCTAGAGTCACAGCATCCACTTATATTGAGTTTGAGAAATCAACATGTCTCAAGATTAAAAATTATAAATTAGGCGAAATAAAAAAAATCTCCTTTTTATATGGGAATAAAAGTTTGTTTTGTTACTACTGAAAATAAAATAAATTCTGTAGATCATGTTTCAACTTATGCGACACTGACGTTGATTATTTTACAGGAAGATATTTTATTATTAAGAAGTGATATTCGATTTGATTAAATTTATACAGATGAATGGAAACTTACTTTTATTGCAGAATAATAAGGGGAAATTTTCTCTTATTTTAAGAAGAAAACCCCGATTGCTTTTAAATAAAATTAGAGAAAAAAATCTTCACAAATTCAAGAAACTTTTTTTTTTTTTCAAATTCTGATTTACATATCAAATTAATTTTTCAAAAAAAAAATTGCACCACTATATAAGAAGAATAAAAGTTAATTTTAGTTTTTTTAAAATTATATTCATGCAGGGTCTTTAAACTGGCTAAGTTTCTAAATTACCAGCTTAGATTCCATAATAAAAGATGGTATTTAGGTGGAACGATTTTGCCTTTTTCTATTAATATTAAAAATAATGTTAAAAACAAATTTAAAGCAAAACTACAACTTTAAGGAATATAAACAGAAAAAAAATAATGTATTATAAAATATTATATTTAATATGAATATCGAAAAAAATATTAAAAAGTAAAATCTCATATAAAAAGAATAAAAAAAATCCCCACAAAGGTACTTGCTAAAAATTGAAATAATATAAAATTCATTCTCAAAAATACGATAGTGAACTCGCTGAGCAAACTTCTGTTGTTAAAGCTGTTAGGAAATTATAATTATTCTTAGGCGAAACACTTTGCAACTATATTAGGAAGTTTAATGTTTCTGCCTGTGTATGGGTAGCAAAAAAGAACAAGGATGGCCACATTTTTTTAAAGAGAGTTTCTTAGCTAGACTTTGGCTCAGTTTAGTAATATTAACGTCCCGTTTTAAAGCAACACTAGGTCTAACTTGGGACGGACCTCATAATCTTGAACCACGGCCAGATGACGAGGACGACACCTGAGCTAGCACCCCCTCTAAAAACTTCCGCACAAGTGGAATGACTTTTAGCCCCAACGGATTTAGAGTGCACCACACCCGTTTACTAGACGGTTCTTCGGTAGACTCGAGTATCGAGCTTGAAACCCTCCAGTTTTGAAGCCGACAACTTATCACCAGCCCACCACTGCCCCCTAGGAAAGAAAGGAAAGTCAACCATCTAAATCTCCGACCCGCCCTAAGGCACACGGATTTAAACCATAAAACTGAATGACCGGACCGCCGCAGCAGCAATTGGCGGAACTGTGGTTGAGTCCTAAGGGCCCTCACCGGCCACGGTACAACCCTCCCCGAAGGAAGTACGTCCCGTCATCGATGGGAGGAGCCAGATCCCCCACCTATTAGTGTACCTTCCAGGGTGGTGAGATCCAACCACCATGCCGGAAGCATCTCATCCCATTTCGAGGTGCCCCCCCCCCGAGGGTAAAGGAAAGAAAGGAAAAATAAATGTAGAAACTCAAAGGGAATGAATGTCTTAAATGAAAATAAATTTCTGAGTTTTTTTTGAAAGTAAGGCATCAGCACTTATCAAAAAGTTCACAGTACTTCGGTGGACTCCGGCATCGAGGCAAAAAACCCTCCAGTTTTGAAGCCGACAACTTATTACCAGCCCACCACTGCTCCCTAGTTTGAAATCGAGGAAAGGAAGGAAAACAATTTAATGTAGTAACTCAAAGGAAATGAATGTTTGAAATGAAAATAAATTTCTGAGTTTTTTTTGAAATTAAGACATTAGTACTTATCAAAAAGTGCACAGTACTTCGGTGGACTCGGGCATCGAGCCTGAAACCCTCCAGTTTTAAAGCCGACAACTTATCACCAGCCCACCACTGCCCCCTAGTTTGAAATCGAGGAAAGGAAGGAAAACAACTAAATGTAGAAACTCAAAGGGAATGAATGTCTGAAATGAAAATAAATTTCTGAGTTTTTTTTTGAAATTAAGACATCAGTACTTATCAAAAAGTGCACACAGGCTAGTAATAATACATCTGTGATTTCTATTTATGGAGATTCTTTATTATAAAATACTGAATAAACAACGCTAACCAAAAACAAACAAAAAAAATTTAAAAAATATTAAATATATTCTGAAGTACAGCCATCTGGTTCGCAGTTATTTATTTCTTATTTTGAAAAATGAGAATTCCAACTCATTTATCAGATTTTATTATAAAATCCTCCTATATCAGTGTTTTATTTTAGAAAAATATTTCTTTGGGATTTATATAAAGAAACAATCCGTTTGTAGATAGATAAATCATAACATGTTTAAAAGTAGAAGAATAAAAGTATAAAAATACACGGTTAAAAGTAGAAGAATGTAAACAATATAAAAATTTCAACCGAAATAACTGAAATGGATATCGAAAGTAATCTTATAAGCTCCGTCTATTTTCCGAGGATTTTCTTCTGATGGGCATTGTTAAAGATTCTAAAAACCTATATGCTTGGAAGTATCATATATTTTATCCATTCAAAAATGAATATCAGACGGGATTTTACTTGCTATGAGAACAATGATATTCATATTTTTTCATATCAAAAGCAATATTACTCAGCTTCTTCCATAGGATTATTTTTATTTCCTAAGAATTTGAAATTAAAATAAGGTATCGTGAGAAAATACTCAGTTTACCAGACATAAAAAAAAGGTTTGATCTTGTACCAACACCTCCTAAAGTATCATGCATGATCTTTTCTATAAAATTCATGAGAAATTGTAATTATTGCATTCCAGAATATATTTTAACTAGTTTTGCATCTTGTCAGAGTTTACATATTTCACGCAAAATGTTTTTAAATAAAAAGGTTTAAACATTCTTAGTCGTGACCATTTCTTTTAAGATTTATGATAGAAGTTATATAGATATTGCTCTCCAGAATATCTTTTTATTTTAGATTTTCTTCTACTGAGAGCTTCGCATACCTCATGGAAAAATGTTTTTAAACAAAATTTCAAATGCATACCTCATGCAAAAATGTTTTTAAAGAAAACTGTTAAATTATCTTATGCATGGTCATTCATTTTTTAAAAAAAGAGAGAAATAATACTATTAATTTTCCAGAATATTCTTAAATTAGTTTTATAGCATTTATAGATATTTCATAATATAATTACTAAAATAAAATTTTAAAAATCTAATTTGTATATGAAGAAGTGTTATAAAGATAAAACTGCTTTAAATTTAATAGTATCAGCATTTTATAACAGCCAAATGATGTGTTTACTATAGAGAAAGTATGAAACTACATCACTTTCCTCGTTGGGCTGTTGAGATTAGCAGACTACTTTGGATGACTCATTCCAGCCGTCTGTTGGCTTTGTACTTTAGGAGGTGTTGTTTGTACGCATATAGTACATATCATTACCACTCTGACCGTTTGCTCTATTTTTAAAATAGTTTATGTTACCAAATTTTAAGCTAGGATGCGTTTTGGAGGGTGAGAATGTGCACTTCTGTATGTGATTTTTATTTAGAATTTTTAATAATGCAAATTAAAAAAATTTAAATCATTTCATAGGTATTCTGATGATGATTAGGTATATGCCAAAAGTGGCGTTAGACTTGTAAAAAGCTCATAATTAAAATAAAAAAATAGCTATCAACGGAATAGCTTTTCAAAAAAAAAATCTTTCATATGCTACTAGATGCAAGAGAAGCTTAAACCAGCCAAAGAAAAAGCTGAAGTAGAAGAGCCTACATAATATTCCACAGCAACAATATCATTGAAATATAATTAGTAAATAATAAAATTTACCAAAAATAGGTAGTTTAAACTTTGAAAACCGAAAAATAAATGAAAATAACTAAATAAAAGCAAACAGAAAAATATAAATAATCAAGTGAAAAAAAATAAGTAAATAAATGAAAAAAGTAAATAAACAGAAAAATAAATATATATAGTGTTTTAGTCTAAGGTAGAGTACATGATCAGGAAATAGAGTTGTTTTTGATTTTTTTTCCTTACACTCACAAGATACTGTCCACTTTTAACAGTGCTTGACAAACTAGGATAAATTATTATTCAATTTGGAAAATCGTGCTTTCATTGTGATTCAGAAAATCCATGATATTTTGAGCTTCTTAAGTTAATTTGTTATTAGATAGAATTTGAGAAATATTTTGTTGAGGTTTAATAAATTTTCTCAGATGATGAAAAATAGGGCAATGCAAAATGTGGTGTGGAATGTCATCATAATCATTAACACATCTACAACTACAATTTCCCAAGCTGAATCTTTTAAGATAATGTGGGCAAAGTCAATGGTTTGTAGTTAATCGGGTTAAATATTTATTGTAAATACATCTACTTCCTTTTACCTGAGAAAAGTTAGTGAAAGTAAAGCGGCCTTTTTCATTATTTTCCCATCTTAATTGCCATTCATCGATGAGAATTTTACGAAGGCGAGTTTTGATTGTTCTTTCAGATTCTCCAAGGTGATATTCTATTGCAAATTTAAATGAAGCAGCTTTGGCAACCAGAGCAGCTAGTTCATTACCTTTGATGCCAATGTGGGCTTTAACCCAGCGTAATGAGATATTAACATCTACCAGACTTTTAACATCTTCTATCGAATTATTTTTTATGTTGAATTTTTGAAGGGCTTTTAATACACTAAGGCTGTCCTTGAAGGCTGTGTTTTTTAGGTATAACTTTCGACAATACTTCCTGACAACTACACCTTATAACGTTTCAAAATTCAGAGAAAAGTGATAGTATTTTATTCATTTTTGTCCAATCAATTTGTCTAATTTTTTTCAGACATAAAATTTTTTTTTCAATTTTTTTTCAACAATATTTTTCATTTTTTACCATAAATTTCAAAACTTTTTTTATTTCTACAAATATCAAATGGCCTCTTAAAATCCAAAGTTTACCACTGAAGACTCTTTGCATTTTAATGCTTTTTGTGCAGTGCTATAATGAGACTTTACTTTCTTTTATTTTATATTCTTTGCGTTATTTAGCCTGATCGTAATTGGGGGACGCGGTGGCCTGGTGGTAAGATCTCGACTTCGGAACCGGAGGGTTTCAGGTTCGATACCCGATTGCACCCGAAGAGCCGTTGTGTAAGGGGGTCCGTTGCACATTAAATTCGTCCTGACCAAACGTCCTCCCGCTGGTCTGGTGTGATGTAGAGAGAGGGGTACCAGCTCAGGTGTCATCCCCAGCATCTGTCCGCGGTTCAAAATTACGAGGTTCGTCCTCAAGTAGCCCCAGTGTTGCTTCAAGCGGGACGTTAATATAACTAAACTAAACTTAACCTGATCTTATTTAGAATGTTAAGAAAGTCACCTAGTTTGATGAAATTATTTTGCTTGTTCCTTTTCTGTTAGAATATTTGAATACTATTGATTTTTTAGTATATTTTCATTCTGCTAACAAAATAATAAACATGTCCAGAAAACATAAGTGATTAATGCAACATCGATTTGATTTAGAATTAACCTGGCGTTTCAATACAAACAAATACAAATGGAATCGCATGTTGGCGGATGATTTGTTTCAGATGAGGAACAAGATGGATGATTTGTTTTTTGTCTTTGATGAGGAATAAGAAATTTAAGTTCCCTTACAAATGCAGGCGATATTGAAATAGAATGAAGTACCACAACATGCACCCTTTTTCAATCAAATATGACATAATTTCATTCTTTTTGGGGTGTATTTAACATACAGATTGGCTGAATGATTATTAAATTGACATATTTTAAATGTTGGAAAACATTTTATTGAGGACATTGTAAATATGAATATATGTTTAATAGACAATGCTATATCTGAAAAGCTAGGTCGTCTCTAAAGGAAAAAGTTCTCAATACAATTAATATTTTTTTTCTGAGAAATAAAATACAAACAAATCAAAATTTATAGCAAGTCGGAAGGCGACGGTAAATTCTACTTGTTCCTAAATAATAATAATAATAATAGAATAAAAAATAAAAAATAGAAAATTTCAATTTCTCCATCATTCTATTCTCCAGTTTTATATTATGAGGATGAAAAAGATTAGCTAAAACTAACGAGAATTTTACAACGGGTTTCCATATTTCAGCATGTATAGGAGAAAAAATGTAAAGGATATTTGAAACTCTAGTCTATAACACTGTAGTATGCTAAAGTGACATCTATCTTTATATTATTTTTTAGCAGTAACAATAACATACAAAATTGAATTTAATAGCTACAGCAGTGTAGAAAATTTAAATTTAATATCATTACGTTATCATTGTTATATAACGCAGGCATATGCAAAGTCTGGAGGCATTTGTTGCTTTTATTTTTAAGTGGATGTGGGAGCATACATATTGCTGTTTATGTTGAGCTGAGGTAATTAAAAAAAAGTTATAGTAAATAATTCGATCAGAAGTTTGCTATTACTGAAATATTCTGGGAACTATTGTATATATGATAAAATCCAATGAATATTACGCAGCATGATTTTAAATATATATTCAAATATTGACATTATTGATACAAATTTTTTGAAAAACATTTAAGTTTCGTAAGAGTGTTGTTAAAATTGTAAAAAAAAGCTTATAAACTCTATAAAAATCTATTAAAGAATAAACATAAGTTTTATATTTCAAAAGTGTGATAATTAAAACTGAAAAAAAAATCGAAAGTACAAAACGATTTTTTTGGCAGGAGTTTAATAAATTAAAAGTAAAATAATAATAATAATAATAATAAATAAAATCAAACGATAAATCAATAGCGCCATCTGATTGTGATGTCATTCCATAGAAACGATGAACACATATATACATTTATTAATATTAACTTAATAAAGTGGAAAAATTTTGCATGAAAGATAAGATTCATTTCTATTTTTCTTTAAAGGAAATTATAAATTCTTATAAGGAAATTATTTCTTTCTTTGCAGTTTGCTTTAAGAAACTAGTATTTCATTTTATTATTTTTAAAAATCTCAGAAAAGATCAGAAATTCAGTTTTTTAATATTTTAATGCTCGATATTTCCAAGAGGGAATGTATCTCAAACTTTTTGAGATATAAATGTTGCTATCTTTGTAAATTACCATCTGAAGATTCTTAATTTGAATTTTGTTAACCCTCTGTTGTTTTGTATAGAGTATTATCTACATATCCTTTTGTAATTATAATTACAATTTGACGCTACTTCAGCTGTTTTTACTACTGTTAACTAACCCCCAGGGGGGCACCTCGAAATGAGGATGAGATGCTTCTGGCATGGTGGTTGGATCTCGCCACCCTGGAGGATACACAAATAGGTGGGGGATCTAACTCCTCCCATCGATGGTGGGATGACTCCTCGCCATGGTACTTCCTTCGGGGAGGGTTGTACCGTGGCCGGTGTTGGCCATTAGGACTCAACCACAGTTCCCGCCATTGTTGCTGTTGCTGCGGTCCGGTCATTCAGCCTAATGATTTAAATCCGTGTGCCTTCGTGGCGGGTCGTAGAGTCAGTTGGTTGACTTACTACTGTTAACTCGTATATAATAACATTGCAAAAAATATAATTACTTATGAGCATGAATAGCTTATTGCAATAATATTACATATTCTATTACAAACACTAACAATACATCAATAAAATAATGAGAATAATTATTGACTAATATTCTCTTTGTATATTTTGTTCATGGAAAAGCTTCTATATAATGCATTTTACCTGCTTTTGATATTATATGCATTAAGTAATTACGAGAATTTGTATTGTCTAAAGTTGTTTCTAACTAGCTTTCTAAGGCGACAAGCTTATTCGTTGATAGAATCTACACATATAAAACTTTTACATATGTGGCACAGAAATCAGTCTTATTATTTGATATGGAATGGCAGACAAAATACAATTATTGTATTGAAAATCCTGCTCGCAGCGCCAAAGCTTTATTCAGTGAGAAGATGTAAAAGAAATCAAGGAATATGCGTTAAATAGAAAGTTTAATTGAGGGGAGAAATGGGCTTAAGGTGTACGTACACACTTGAAGATTTTTTTTTAAATTTTAACTTTAAAAATCCAGTTTTTTCACAGTAGGCCATTAATATTTGTTTAAACTCATTTCAGTGAGAAAAAACCATATTACACTCATTATTAATTAATTAAATAATATTTAATGAGCCAATTAGCCTATTTTTTGAAACATGATAGCTTAAATTCTAATTTGCACAGATACATAATTCTAGTTGGAAGTTATGCCTAATATGAGTCTTCATGTTGTCTGCCTCAATCAGGTTATAAGAATATATAGTTTTTTTTAAACAATTTTTTCATCAACAATGAATAGAAAAAGCGAGATTTTTTCTGTCATTTTAACTTTTAAATAGCTATAAAAAATTTATTTCTATCAATATAACTTTGATTGAGGCTCAAAACATCCGCTATTTCATACAGATTATTCTGATATATAAATAGTTGTATTTGGTTCATTTCTTGTTGAGCTATGATTGTTTGAATGAAGCAACATAGTGGAAAAATACCATTCTTCATAAAATGAGTTTTAAAAACACCGTAACTAGAGTTTTTAATGAAAGCCCCTCAAGAAAAATAATTATAACTCGAGAAATATTTCGAATATTGACAATATCTTGGTATCGTTTGAAAGCTAAAGGATCTGACAACATTATTAAGCAATAAAAAAAATTTCGATATTTTGAACGATTTTCGAAGTTTCAAGTGTGTACATACACCTTAATCGTCACTAGATGGATACTCACCATGTCTTGGTCTGCGGAAATAAATGACCATATCTTCCAAAACTATTCATTTCAGGAAAAGGTTTTTATATTATATTAAAACTCAAAATATTATCTTTTTAATGATATCCATTTTATTTCTGTACAAATTTTCTTTAGGTTTAATAAATTCTTCAAATTTAATTTAAATGTTATGATGCTTAATGTTATGATGCTATGAAATTCAAACCTATCCATGAAAATGTTTGATCACGTACATTTGCCAGTATTGGAATTAAAATAAAAAAAATTTACATTTTTGGACATTAATTCCGAAAAAGGATTTTCCTTCCACTTTTATTTCGTAGTATATGCAATTTTGATTTGTGCATTCAAAAATTTGTTGCAGATTGATGAAATTTAATTCTTATTTTTAAATTGTATCAAATGAACTAACATTAAAAAAAATGCATTCAATGTTAATCGTTTAATAGTATAAAAGAATTTAAGAATGAGAACTTTAAAAAAATAAATTCCGTAGTTAACTGGTTAAAGTTTCAGCTTTACTCTATAAAGTATTTTGTAAAGCTGTATTCCATATTTCAAGCAACCATTTCATTTTATATTTATAATATACTAGTTGCCTTTGGCGACCAGCTGCTTCGCCAATCTTAATGTTCGTTAAAATTTTAATAATTAAATATTTTATGCAATTCTTACTTTAATAGTTTCTTCATCAAAATAATTTAAAACTTCAAGTTTTGATAGTCATATAATTCACCCATAATGTTATAAAGGTCTTCAGTCATAACGTAATATGTATTTCTCTAATTTTCTGTTACCTCTCATAGAATTTATGCTTTAAATTAAAGTGGAAAGAATTAATCTGCAATTAATATCATAATATTTTTTACTGAAACAAAGCATTTTTTATAATATGATTACTAATAACAGAGTCACTGAGCGTTTACACTTTATGGGCACAAAAGAATATCTTTCTTAATTTATGTAATATCTCAAGAATTGGTCAACAAAATTTTCTTAGATTCATCATGAGCACGTATAACTATTCATTCTGTTATGTAAGTACTGTTTTCGCGTTTCTTCATATTTAGTCTGCTTTATTAAGATTCCATGTCATTGACGTCCGGCCTTGAAGACGAACTTGGTAAACATTTGAAGACCAAATGAGAATTTTTGAATAAGCTGGAATTTTAGCGATTTTTCTATTAAGAGTCAAGATTATTATCCTTTTAAATATTGAAAGCTTTGAAACAGGAGATATAAAAATGGAGGCGTATACACGAGCAGCAGTAATTGAAATATTTTCCTATTTAGCGTGTCTATTTCCAAAAAAATTCTAGGAATTTTATGCTATTGCGATTTTTGAGGATAACTATTTGCTATGTTGCATTGTTGATGTTTTTGTGTACGCATCGACTGTTTTTTGCTACCTTGCTTTTTTGTGAAATAAAACTTTGTTTCCTGTTATTTAACTTGGAATTTTCTCACACTGGATGGACTTGAATCAAGTAGCTATTAATGATAACAGTGTTTTTAGATTTTACTAAAATACACTTTACACTATTTATTGAGTTTCTAGTGATTATAATTACATTTAATATTATTAAGAAAATAATCATTAATTACTTACACACTTTGTATTAAATGGAGTTTTTAAATTCGATAAAAAGGAAAAGAAAAGACATTTATATGATCTTTAGAAACGCACTAAAAGATCTTTTTAAACTGTTCTTTGAAGGAGGTGTCTTTAATAATATACCAAATGAATGGATGACAGTTTTCATTAGATTCAATTGAAATGTAATTGCAATAGAATTCATTAGAGACAACTTAATTAAATATCATGAAGTTCAATGTTAGGTAAGTTAGTTTCAAACAAATTTTCTCAATTTTATTTACAAGAAATGACTTTTAATGAATATATTTTCTAGATTGTAATTAAGAAGTCAGATTTAGATATAAACGCATTTTGAAAGGAATTAAATATAATTTTAAGTTATGAACTGGAATAAACATTATGATATTTGAGACTCTCTTTGATTTTCCTTTCTACTGGAAACGAAAATTCTATTAATTATGATTTTCCCTTGTAGAAAGTATCTAAATTGAAGAATGAAATGAATATATATTAATTAATCTTTTAAGTTAGCATTCTAATTTCTTCAACATTAGTTAAAATTACCAATTTTTGGAAAAAAATTAGTTTTGTTTTAATTACAAAATTCTGTCATTAACTGTTATTTTGATTCTCATTTTAAATGAAGAATCTTCTCTTTCTCTTTAATAAAAATTAATAAAATATATTTGTTGGTGTATTGAATAAAGCATAAATTGCAGTTGATACATAATCTGAGATTAACTTTAGAGACTACCAAACATGATATTTCTATGTTTAAAATTTTAATATAAGGTAATTTTTCAAATGTCAGTATTACCTTGATGTTTTGAAGTGAGTTATGATAAAAGAAATTCAAAAAAAGAAAAGTGAAATCACGATCGTAAATTTCAAGTTATCATGTGAGAACTTTATTATTTTTTAAGTCATTATTTATCTTAATTAATTTAAGTCATTAACCAGTTTAAACCGGTTTGAAACAATCACGAGACTTCTCTATCGGTCTCTATCCCTTTCTTTCTCTCCCTTTCTTTCTCTCTCTCTCTCTCTCTCTCTCTCTCTCTCTATATATATATATATATATATATATATATATATATATATATATATATATATATATATATATATATATATAAAATGATATTTTTTTAAACTTTCATTTTCAATTTTTCTAGCTGGCAAATAAAGTTGTGGAGCTCGAACGATTTTGAGATGAAATAACAGTTATGATGTCATAGCTCTACGCCAACCTTTTAAAAACGCATCTTCTGTCAAAGAAGTATACCTAATAATAAAGCAATACTGCTAAAAGCAGGTCAACCTTTTAAAAACGCATCTGCTTTCAAAGAAGCATGCATAATAATAATGTAGTACTGGTAAAAGCAGGTTAAAAAATATATGCGAATAAAAAATGATGATGAAAATGGCCATTTATGCTTTATTCATTGTCTACGCAATATCGAGCTTCAAAACCCCCTAACCAAAACAACATCATACTTTCACATGATAACAAAACAACATCATGTTCTCATATAATAATATGTTAAGAAAAATATTTATACTTGTTTTATGTTGAATTAAAAATGATCTTCATTTTTCTCTGTAGATATAATTAGTATCATTATTATATCTATTATGATGATTTTTTTAAATGCATATTAAATTTAATGCTTACTTATAGTAATTTACCCTTAGATAATAAATATTATTTTCTTTTTATGTCGTTTATCCTTCAGTGTCAAGTAATTTAAATACATTTAAAAAATAATACTACAAAAGTACTGAATGCAAATTAATAGACTTACTCGAAAATTAGGTACCGAATATGAAATTTAAATAAAAATTATCCTCTGAAATCACTAATAAGCTCAATATTATAGTGATTCTCAGATTATGTAATAAAAAAAAAATCGATTTTTCAGGGTCAAATTGATTTTTAATCACATTTCCTTTGAATGGCAACTATAAAATAACCATTCGGTCTTGTATTATTATATGTTTAGAATAAGAACATTTTATTCTTTCTTCATTTCCGTTAGAAAAATAATTGGTATAATAAATTTTCGACACCAAAATAGATTAAAATAAAAGATTCAAAACAATACAGATATCGATCTAAAAATTTCCTTAAATTTTTTTTCGTAAGGAATTGTAATTTTTCCCAATTAAGGAAATTTCTAAATTTAAATTCTTGGAATTTATTACTGACCTAATTTGATTAATTTCAGTTAAGTCATGCCTCTTTTTATAGTTTTTTTAAAAATGTTTCTTTTCAGAATGAATATTTATTTAAACGCACAAATTTCAATTATTTCAGCGTTCCTTCTCTCGCCCTCTCTTTCAGCCTCGATTGCTTGGTAGTAAATTGCCGGCTTCGAAACCGGAGGGTTTCAAATTCGAGACCCGATTCCACCAAAAAACTCTCTTGCAATCGTGGCTGGTGCATGCTAAATCCATCGGAGCCAAGCATCCTCCAGCTGGCATGATGTGGAAGTTGATAGAGGTGGTGCCAGCCCATGTGCCCTCTTTGTCATATGATCGTGGCTCAAAATTACCAGGTCTGTCCCAAAAATAGCCCAAGTATTACTTTAAAACAAGACGTTAATATAACTAATCTAAGTTCTCCCTCTCTCCAAAATCTGATACGATATCCATTTTCTTGATATAACCACAAAAATATTGTTACGTTATTTCATCATTCCCTTCGGTATTACAGATACATTTTTCTCACAAGGAAATTAGAGATCGCTTGACCTAGTTGTTGAAAGCTTATTTTTTCAGCAGGATAAATTAATATATGCAATAATAGATGCAGGTGCATAGCGAGTTATTCTTACAGGTGAAATATGAAGTAGCTGAAGATTATCATTGACATATAAATTCCATACTTCATGAAACAATAAAAGTAGTCTTAAAAATCAGGTAAAATGAAAGAATTAAAAAATTGACGATTCATCAGAACGGAGCAAAGCTAACATCGGAGTTTAGTTTAGTTATATTAACGTCTCGTTGTAAAGCAACACTAGGCCTATTTTGGGACGGACCTCGTAATTTTGAACCGCGGTCAGACGATGATGACACCTGAGCTGGCAGCCCCCTCTCCACACCACACCAGCGGGAGGACGTTTTTCATAACGGATTTAACGTGCAACACACCCCCTTACACGACGGTTCTTTGGCTGAGACAGGTCTCGAACCTGAAACCTTACGGCTCACAAGCCGAGACTTTACCACCAGGCCACCGTAGCCCAGCTAACATGAGAGACTAATGCGGGATTTACGCTCGGTTAGTTATAAGATTACCAGTAGACAGCGCATGCGCAGAAAGGGACTGATTTATGATTGCCACAATATCTTAAGATAGATTCAGGCATTCCATGCTTGGCTATAAATTGCCGCTTTGGCGTCCTTGAATTTTACTTTCCCACTGCATATTGTATTAAAATGTTGAATATTTATACATAGAAACATGGTAAAATAAAAAAAGGTCAACATGGCGAAATTTAGAAAACTGTAAAAAGATATGGCAAATAAAATTAAAAAAAAAGAAAACACAACCTCACATCAGAAAGAATAAAAAGCAAAAATTATAGGATTAATCTATAATAAGTAATTAATTTTTTCTCACCAAAAAAGCAAGAACTCGTAAAATTTTACAAACGCATGTGCAGTAAGACAAAATTGACAATCACAATCGATGATCGAATTCAACGGATATATAATCCTTTAATATATTAGATATATGCATCTTTTATAAAATACTTAATGCTCACGATTCTTCCAAGATAAAGATAATTTCAAAGTATTAAATTGTGATAAATATGAAATCTTTGATATTTTAAAAGATTTGTGATTTTTTTAAAGCTTTATTAGTGGTGTAAAAGAAACATTCTGATCTTCGTACGAAAGATTTTCTATCATATTTCCATTGATTTATTTTTTACTAGCCGCCTTTGGCGACCAGCCGGTTCGCCAATCTTAATGTTCGCTAAAATTTTAATAATGAAATATTTTATGCAATTCCTACTTTAATAACTTCTTCATCAAAATATTTTAAAACTTCAAATTTTGATAGTCATATAATTCCCTCACAATATTATAAAGGCCTTCAGTCGTAATGTAATATGTATCTCTCTAAGTTTCTGTTAGCTCCCGTAAAATTTATGCTTTAAATTAAAATGAAAAGGATGAATTTGCAATTAATATAATAATAATTTTTACTGAAACAAAGCATTTTTTTTATAATATGATTACTGAAAACAGAGTCACTGAGTATTTAAACTTTATGGGCACTAAAGAATATATATCTTAATTTATGTAATATCTCAAGAATTTGTCAACAAAATTGTCTCAGATTCATCATGAGCAGATCGATTAATTAACAATGTTTAATTTTAAATGCATCAAACACTAAGAAAATAAACATAATCGTTTAAAAAAATCGGTCGAAAACAGGTTAAAATAAACTACTTAAAAAGCGATATACTTAAAACTATAAGCATATACAAAAAATATATAACTAACATAAATACAATTTAATTACAAAAGCACACAACTAATCTAAAAATAATTTAAATCAAGTCCGAATCCGTTGAAAATCCGTTGAAAACAATCAGAACACAATGCGCATGCGTGAATTTTCAACGCCAGCTACGGTAACGCAAATGCGTAAATTTTTCTACGCCAGTTGGGGTAATGCTATGCAGATTAGAAATTTTTAATTTCCTTTATGCTGTTTTATTTTAATTCAAAAGTACTTCAGAATGAATCTGAAAGATCGATTAATTAACGATATTTAATTTTAAATTTACTAAACATTAAGAAAATAAACAGAATCGTTTGAAATAATCGGCCGAAAACTGTTAACCCTAGCCTCATTAGTGTGGGGGAAAAAACTGAAGCCTTACTCATTTGGCGGTGGGGAAAATAAAGATTTTTTTGGCGGGAAAGTTAGTTTCAATTAATAATTAAAATTCTAATTAAAAATTCAAAAAAGGGGCCCCGGGTGCATATTCACGACTTTCAAGGTATACCAAATTTGGTAGCTGTAGGTCAAACGGTCTGGGCTGCAGAGCGCCAACACACAGACACACACACACATTGAGCTTTATATAGGTATAGATTACGTTTTTACTCAGCTATTATGTTTTATTTATGCATTACTTACAACTTCTTTATTCGCCCTATTACATTTTATTTTTAAAATTTTATATATTTCGTTTCATTTATAATTTTTCCATTAAATTTTTATTGTTTAGCCACATTTCCTTCAAAATTTTCTACTGCTCTTTTATTCATCTGTTATGCTTCATTCATGTATTCTCGATCATGCTTTGATTAATTTGATTTTTAAATTACTTTCATTCATTTATTATATCGGTATTCTTTATGTTTGATATGTTATCATGACATTATTGTTAATAAAACTAAAAATGTCGGAATTATTTATCTTTTATGATTATGTGCCTTCAGTTTATGATTTCTCAGGTAACTCGCACACATTTAATTTAACAGAATCCATAATCTTTAGCTTTCAACAATGGCAGAAACTTACGCAATTCAGTATCATTTGGAACAATAAAAATGATTTGAAATTTGTTCAACAGTGAAATCTGTTACTAAAAATTATGCAAAAAACTATTTTTTATTTCTGGGAAAAGTTTACTATGAATAAATTGGCATTGTTAAAAAGCGATTGATTTTAATTCTAAGATGATGTAAAAATCAGTTTTCCATGATAGCTGATTTGTGTGTTATTGAAATAAAAAGTAAAATCTCAGTTAATTTTTAATTAATTAAAATTGCAACTGGAATTTTAAAAATTTCCCCGAGTTGTATATTCCCAAATTTTATGCATAGTGTAACATTTGGTAGATTTAGTCTTATTGACTAACACACACACACACACACACACACACAGAGAGAGAGAGAGAGAGAGAGAAACAAACGCAGACAGACAGACAGAGAGAAAGATGATAATCATATTTGGAGTAAGTCACTGTAGATGTTTTTGTAAACATCCCTGAAGCATATATACAGGAGTCTTTTACCTAAATATTTCAAAAATTTGATGTAACAACCATTTTTCACGTCATTTCCCTCTTCTTACAAATAAAAATTTCGAATCTTCAATTAAAAGGAATTTCCGATTATTTAAAACATGTTTTTTAATAAAATAGATCAAGATTTCAAGTATGAGGGGATTTTGATTGATTTGAAACAGGAACTCATAATTAAATCATCATTTTTGCTGTTATATAATCCAGGTAGTTAATTGTATAAAAAGTATATCAGATGTTATTCCAGAGGATACAGGGACTTGACTATTAACTGTAGTAAGTGTATAAACATTGACTGAGTGTTAAAAACGAAAGCTTTGAAATGAGGGGATATTTGTGGTTCATATTTCAACATCTTCAGCTGTTTCAGCAATACAGTCGCTCTAAACGCCGATCGGGTTTTAGTAAAGACACAGTGAATTACGACAACGCTTTATGTGAAATATTTCCTAGACAGTTAGATTTGTGCGGAAATATTTCCTGGTATGCATAGATGTATAGACATATAGTAAATTTCAGCTGCTGCGTAATCATTCGGCTCTGCTGAAATGTGTCTGGGTTATATATCTAGACGCCGTCCATCCGAAAAATTGTTGATGTCAATAAACTTATAAGGTGAATATAACAGTTTCCTTTATGTTATTTTTATGTGACTACGAAATTTTGATCTTAGCACAAATTAATTCTTTCGGTCAGTTTGAAACTGATAAAAATTATTTTCTAAATGCACTGTTTCAACATAAATTGAATGAAAATTTGATATTTCTGTTTTTTTTTTAGTTACTGAACAAATTAAACTCAAATTAATAAAACAATCCTGAAATATATTATTTACATTGCTTTTCCTCCTTCCATCATACATCTAATGTTAAAATTAATTTGTAACCATGATTTTTATTGTTGTAATGATATTCAAATAAATATTATTGTATCATTAAATATTTCATTCTTTTGCAATCATGTCAAAAGAATTAACCATTTTAACTTACTAAAAACTTTTTCATGCTCTGAAGCTTCGAATTTTCTTTGCTTCTCCTGTCCTATAGTGAAAATTTTCAATATCAGCGAAGCCTTATAGTTTAAATTAAGGGTAAATTAATGCAAAAATAGTAAAAGTTGAAATCGTTCATTAAAAAGCTTTGAATTATTTTAATGAGGATTATACAGTACCTTTTCATGATAAAAATAAAGATGGTGAACTGTAATGTTATTGCTCACGCCAGTTTGTGTATGCAAAGAAATAATGCTAAATGCGATGATTCTTTTTATACATATAATGTAAGTTGAATGATATTTTTTCGTTCATTTATTTTGTTTATTTTTAGTTATAGTTCTGCCTTGTTGTTTATATAATTATTTTTATTTAATAACATCTTTATCTTTATTTTTGTTTAATTTTATAGTGAAGATGGCTAAATCTAAGAAAAAGGTCTATGATGAAAGGAGCAATTTCTGTTAATTATTTTAAATTTTAAAAAGGATAAAAATTTAAATTATAAGATGACATTTTTCTCTCTTAGGAAAAACATTTCAATCATTCAAAAGAAAATCATTTTCTCTCCTACGCATCTGTCTCAACTAAACGGTTTTAATAAAGAAATTTAAAAAATGTGATTTAATTAATTCATTTAAAGTTTTAAAAACATGTATTCGCGCAAACTGTGAAATACGAAAAAATAATTGTAAATTGTTAAAAAATTGTTTTGATTAATATTTGAAAAGTATTTCAATAATCTCAAAACAGAATCTTCATTCCTTTCGCAATTAAATTAAAATCCATAATAAAAACATAGAAAACAATTACTAAATGAAATCTTTACAGAAAATATTAATTAATTAAAAATTAAATTCCTAACGAATTAATAATGAATTAAACTTTAAACAACTAAAATATGTTTTCATATTTTAGAAAGGTATGGAATTGTTTAGAAAAATCTTAATATTTAAAACTAATAAAATTCAAAAATCCTTACCCTGTTAGTTACGTTTCAACTTTCTATAATTTTAAATCTAACAAAAAATTATTTTTAAATTTTAATTATTAGTACAAAGTTATTTTAATTAGATAGGGATTATTTATCTAATTAAAAAAAATTAATTCAATTTTAATTATTTATAGAAAATTAATTAACAATTTATTTTGAAGAATAAAACTATTCAGTATATCTGACCTTATTCAATAAAAGTAATCTAAGCAAAATCCAGTTAATTAGTTGAGTATTCTTTTGTAGATATGAATGCTAAAACGATGATTGGTACCAGCGAGTCTTCTATTTGCAAAACAATAAGCTGTGATTATTTCGTAGATTTTAAATCAAAACTTAATATCAAAATATTGGCGATTAATTATTCGCATTTTAAACTCCAAGGCATTTTAATAATGAAACACATAGGCTTTTGATGATGTCGCTTTCCTTCGAAATAAAAATCAAATTTCTCATCAAGCATAACGAATAAATTAAATTCACATGAACATTTTGAAATTAATTAATTCTTATTCGTTGAAGTCTCCTCCCTCTCCCCCTTTGTGTGTTTTGAAGTTGGGTCTTCACAATTTGAAATATTCTTATCCTTAAAGCTAACCATCTTAAGAAACAACAAAACAAACCGTCCAGCCATTTTCCGAGGATGGGATCACTAAGACATCGTAGACGAGCACTGAGGCTAATACAAAGCGACCTTCATTAAAGTGCAGCCTATTCATTCATAATTATAGAGGAAGCGAGAACCTACTTACTTATGCTGAAATTTCTCATCCCTATATCTAAGATGTCCCCCAGTAAGATCCAGCTTATGATAGAGCAGACGACTATATATATATATATAAATCTGGCCTCCTTCGACAGTTATCTAGCTCACGATTGTCAGAAGGTTGCCAAAAATGTCGATGAAAATATTTTGTATAGTTTAGTTTTTAAGAATTTCTGGCCGAAATATTTTTAAGCAAATTTTGGTAAATATGAAACTGATTGTGTATTCGAAGTCTTAATTGCATTTTATTCTTTGTACTAAGTAGAATCCTAATATTTTGACTGCTATTTATATACATATATCACAGATTAAAATATCAGTCGTACCGTCCTACCGCTCATTTAAAGTCAAGTCACTCTGGAGCCGAATTTGTCGGAACCTCTTCAGCCTTATTGGTAATTAAACTGAATTGAGACGGGTCTCATCTCAATGGAATGAAAGAAAAGGATGAGACGAGAAAGGAGAGACTTTGGTTTTCCTCTGTGAATGATGGCCGGATCTTGAATTCTATATTTAGCAATTTTAAATCAGTTTGGTTTTGAAAACCTCAGAGGATTTTAAAATGTTTAACCTGCTTTTTATTTAAGTTTAATGTTAATTGTTGTCCATGTCTGTGAATAAATGTCTTGTGTGCTTTTAAAACCATGTTTTCCTTTTCAAGACATTACACAGTGTTTAAAAATGGGGATATTTAAACTTTTTTTCTTCGTTGCTGGATTCTGAATTGTAAGCATAAAAAAAATTAAAAGCTTTTATTAAACTTTTTTTTATATCGTAGGCTATGCAAAATTGTAAAAGAAAAAAAAATCATGATGAAATATTAGTTAACAACTGTGGAAATTGATGAATTATATTACTTTAAAAATGTTTTTAATAATTTATTAAAAATTAAAAAAAAATATGCGATAAACATTTGGGATAGTTGAAAAAATAATTTTTGTTTCTATATAATGAAAAAACAACAACAACATTGACTTAATATTCTTCGAATGTATTGTGGGAAAACTCTAAACTTTCATTTAATTTTTAATTCATTAAAATTCTAATTACAATTTTAAAAATCAATTTTAATTCTAAGAGCGCTTTTCACTCTTCAACATGTATACAAGTCTGTTAACCATAAATCTGGATTTAAAGTTCCGACATACACATATACACATTCATCTTTATTAATAATGGATATAAAAATGGAGATTCTGTTTTGCTTCCATGTTGAAGCCATCTCCTTTATTTCAATAAAGTTATTTAAAGTAAACCTCTGGCGGATAATCTAATTATATAAATGGAAACAGCACGAGGAAGCTTACGTGATGGAGAAAACTTTAGAGGTACCGGAAGTGAAAGAATTGCTTAGGGAATTTTACAAAAGTAGTTGAAAATAACTTCATTTGAATTTTTCTTTATTTTATTGTATGTTGAAATTTGCTCTTGTTTTCAAAGATAGTAAAACCTCAAGTAAACAAAGGCAAAGAACAGAGTCAAGAAAGAAATTGATTTTCTTTTATAAAAGGGAAAAACGCTTCTTTTAGTGTGCAGAATCGAAAAATGAAATATTTTTTATGAGGGAAAAATGTTCTTTTAGTGTTAAATTGATTTAGAAACATGTATTCAAAGAGTAAATAATTATTATTTTCGAAATATGTATTCTAAAAAAAAATAATCATTCATTAAAAAAATAGTCAACGAATAATACGTTAAAGAATAATTCGCTTATATTCCAAATATATATCTTAAAAATAAAAATGTATAGAATTATTCGTTAAGAAAATAATTGGTCTAAGAAGAATACGTTAAAGAATAATTCGTTTATTTTAGAAATATGTATCTTAAAAATAAAAAAAAAGCAAAGAATTATTCGTTTAATAATTCCTTAAAGTAAAGAAGAATTCGTTTTTTTATTTGTTTGTTAATTGTTTCTGTTCGTGAATGAGAAAAATCAATTATAAGATCCAATATTTAAAAAAAATAACTCTTCTTAAATCATATTATTTTGAAACAGAACCATGTAAGTTTTATGATTTCTAAATATACAACATCAAATTAGCTGAGCTGTTAGAATATATTACTTGTATGCTTTTTATTGCTTTTAGAATTTTGTAAAACAATAAATGTAATAGTTTTGATTCTCTGTGATAACCGTTCTTGAAAGATAGCAAATGATACGTATAACTTTCGCGTTCATGGTATCTTGCTAAGCAATTTCTTTCACTCGTATACATTTTATTCATAAATAGGTTTTCTTTCTTTTTAAATAATTTTTTTTATTAACGTTTTCCACGCTTTCCGAGGAATTTTTTTTTATACTAATCATATTTTATATTCTGAAGAATGATTTGAAAAACAACCACCTCTCAAAGTTATGATTAAAATAAAGCAATAATAAAGTGAATATTATTAAATACCATATATATATATGGCTTCAAAATTGTGCTGATAAAAATTGTGAAGATAATATTATTATTTATTTTTGTAAAAGATTTTGCTACGTTAATGAAATTCTTTCGTATATTAAAGCAAAAATAAAGAAGCTGAAGCATGCATTCAGGAACATTGAACTAAGCTGCCTTCTAAAATAAGCAGACAATAAAATTCCGCAGGAATTCATTTGAGCAAATCAGCTTAACATATTTACTTAAAACTACACATTTCTTAGAGGGTCTTGGAAGACGGCATGACTAATTAATCTCAGAAAGTAAAAGAATCAATGAATGTTCTTTCTCAGTAGTACATTGAAGAAATAATTGGTCTTGTTCTAAGTATTAAAATTGAGTTCACTTTCAAAAGGAAAAAAAAATAATAGGACGGAAAAATTCATTTTCGTTTAATGAAGGAATTTTCCAATTAAGATTCAATTCTAGGAAGTTTGCTGATATAAATATGTTGCTGAATCCCAGAAACTTTCTTCCATTAATTCTATTAAAAGCAGATTTTTGCTATTTGGTAATGCTTTCAATTTTTAAATATTAAATTCATTAGTTTCACTTCTTTCAAAGACTTTTTTAAAAAAATAATTCAAAATTAATAATTATCTTCCTTAAAATAATTTCAAAGACATTTTCCTTGATATTAAAGTAAGTGGGTATTAAATATGGAGCTAAAATATAATTGCAATAATTAAAATATAAAATAAAAAAATAATAAAAAATATTTATAATAAAAAATATATAATTTTAATCCCAAATATCTCCACAAATATTATATTTAAATCCATGAAATATTTTCCTATGTTTTCATTATGACATAAAGTATATTTTTTGGCCAATCTCCTTTATTTATTGAGAAATTTTTTGCAACTTCCTTATTTTGTTGCTAAAAACACCTTAAAAATTAGTCATTAGGCAATTCATTCAGCATACTCACTTTATTAAAGATGCATGCTACTTTCCTTTCCTTTCTATACGAGAACATCTTTTTGAATTTAAAGGGCTTTACCGATCATCCTGTTAACATATGATATTTAGCTTTTTAAGGATAGAATTTTTAATAATAATAATAATAATAATATATATATATATTCATTTTTACAGATGCGAAGCTCTTTACCGTCCAACAAGGTCATTTGCTCAAGGGCGTTGTGGATGAGGGCGTTAAAATAAATCAAAATATGTACCGGATGGACATTCTAGAAGATATTGTGCTTCCGTGGTCCAAAAGACACCTCCGGCAATACAACTGGATGTTTCAACTCCGTACCAGCTAAGAAGGCCAAAATGATTTCTGCATTTAGCTGTGGTTCAAGTGTATTGAAATGAATTTTTATAGCGTTAAGTATTAAAATGTATATTCATAAGTGCTGTTATTTTCAGATGAATTTTTATAATTTAATTCTTATAGTCTAACATCAATAATAGTTTTTTCTTGATTTTATACATTATGTAAAGAAAGTTCTTCAGTAATAAAAACTTCTTTGTCAATTATGTATTTATGCTACATAGAGTATCCGAACAATATTCGGACATTTTATGATTTATTTATTTTTCGAAATTTTTCAGAAAATTTGGATTTTTTAATTTTGACTGTGTAAAGAATGTGCATTAACTCATATTTTGCAGCAAAACTCCGTTGGAAAACCGAGCAGAAATGGATGAAATGCGAAAGATTTGGAATCTCAGGCCTAGGTATGAATGTACTCAGGTTTGCATTTTCTCAAATGAAATCGATGACACGTAATATTTAAAAAAGTATTCTACAACATTTCATTTCATATTAAATCTAATTTCCTAAATCTGTAATGTATCATATATTCCATTATATTTCATGTTTTCAAAATTCTATTTTTATGGGTATTTTGCAATAGCCTGTCTTGTTATGGATTCATGAATAAAAGATACAAAGCTTAAGGAATTTAATTTACTTTTATGGAGATAAAAATTATTTTTGATAAATCCGGAAAAATATCTCAATTTCTAAAAAAAACAAGATTTTTCGAATTCTGTTTAGAGATTCATTTTATCCTTGAATGGAATTTTTGGAAGAATATTTTAATTTCTTTTATACATTTCCTTTACTTTCTGGAAATATTTTGAATATTCCGTTTATTTACTTTAATTTTACATATAAATTGGATATAACTAGTGTCATATCTCTCATAAGCTAATCGGAACTTCAAATAATAGGTTAGCTCAAAGTATTTCGTATTCACATAGTGAACGCCTCCAGCAAGTCATGTAACAGAACACCACCTTTGATCCTGTGGGCCGCGGTGGCCTGGGAGTAACCGTCGTGTAAGCAGGCCTGGTGCACGTTAAATCCGTCGGGGCCAAGCGTCCTCCCGCTGGTGTGGTGTGGAAGTTTGGAGGGGGTTACCAGCTGAGGTGATGTTTCCGTCCTCTGATCTCAGTTCAAAATTATGAGGCCCATCCCAAAATTGTCATTGTGTTGCTTTAAAACTGGACGTTAATATAGCTAAACTAAACTAAAAATTTGATTCTGTTTAAACTGGGACAATTGTTGACCACAAGTGGGAAACAAAGCAATCTAAAAACTTTCTTTCCTACTCAGTAGCCCGGAATAAAAAAAATCACGCATGGGTAAACTTTAGGAACGATGAACTGTCAGAAAATAGCTTAGACAATGATTAGTCACAATGTATTTGTGCTTTATACTTAGCTTTAGTTGCTTTTTGCTTATAGTTTTATCCTTAGTTACTTATAACAAAATATCGTTTACTTAACTCTTTGCCCCTCTTAAAATGTTTGTCTGATGCTGTGCCGTAAAGTCAGTTTCAGATTTTCCTGCGAAATGTGAAAATGTTAAAAAAAATATTAACCAAGCTACGTACTGACGTATGAATGTATATATTTATTAAATGCATTGATATATTTACTTGGGAAATATATTTTGTTTCACAGCGTCAGGAGAGAAAGAAGCCTGCAATAAGAAAATAAAATACTTCGGCAAGGAATTTTGATTCATGTTTTGTTTGATACAATGCTTTTCGTTGGATAAGGAAAAAATATAACAGGAGAATTAAGTTTGTTTTTGAAGAATCTTAACAACCTTAATTGCATTAATTTTTCAAGCACTTTCAGAAACATGCGGTTTTAAAGTCACCTCCTGAGATAAATCTTTTAACTTCTATGTTGAGTTTGGTTTGGTTAAAAGCGTTCGGTAATTAGATATATTCTTAAAGTTTTTTTCAAGAAATTTAAGATTCGAAAAGAAATATTCATTAATAGCTTTTTTATCCTTAATTGCATCGAAGACTGGGTTTTCAAGCTTTTGATAAAAATTTTAATTGGATGTTTAAAATATAAAAATTCTGGGAGTTGTTATAATTGATTTAAAATCCTTCCCAACTTTTTAGTTTACTAAAGAAGCTAATAGCTGTTTTTCATTCTATGGAAATTATTTTGCTTGTTAATTTAAAGTTAATTAGCATACGCTAAAACAGGCATTATTTTATGAACTAATCAGAAGACCGAGAGGATTTAAAACAAATATTTGCTTAGAGTCTCAATCTTCTGATTTTAATTTAAAGATAACAACATAATAATGATAGCATATGAATGAAAATAATATTAATATATATATAATCTCTCTCTCTCTCTCTCTCTCTCTCTCTATATATATATATATATATATATATATATATATACAGGACTTGCAGATATATATATATATATATATATATATATATACAGGGTGTCCCAAAAAAATGTATACACACTTTAAATAATTGTAAATTTGGGGTTTATTATAATTCGAATAATTTTCATCATATAAAAGATTCTACAAATATCATTCTATTGTCTTGTTATCGCATGTCCTCAAACTGATGTCCGTTCTGCTCCAGACACTGCTGACAACGCGAAGCGATGGAATAGCACACATGACGGAACAATTCCCTTGGGATATTCATACATTCATGTTCAATGGTTGCCCTCAATTGAACAACTGTTGCAGGTTCATGGACATCCTGAACAGTTCTATCAGCTTCAAACTTATCTCTAATTCGAGTGATGGTAAATCGTGTAGGTGGTTCTTTGTTAAACTCCCTCTTCAATTGTCTTTGCACTTCTACTGCATTTTCATACTTCCAGTAGCATTTTAGAATAAATTTCCTTTCTTCAAATTCAAGTCTGTCTGCCATCACTCTGTTCAATGGGTTCAGTCCGTAAAGAAAGAAGAAATAACTTAGTTATCAGCTGCTAAATTGTGTATACATTTTTTTGGGACACCCTGTATATATATATATATATATAATACTGCTTCTCAGCATAATTTGTCTGACATAAAAAAATTAAATTTACAGATATTCTTAATTAATTTTTGATGAGCGTCTTCCGAGCTGGGCAATAAATTTGGAATCATTTGGCTTCTTAATTTCGAATTTAGAAATTTTCGAGAAAAAATGAATGTTTTGGAAAATGCAAGAAATATGGCATTATCACTTTGGGACTGAGATCTGACATTCTTCCAAATAATTCCTAGATTCTTCTGTAAAAATAGTAGAGATCAAGCGAGTGCTAGTTAAAAAATTAGTTGCATTGCTTAAGAAAACAAAACATGATAGAAATTTTACAATAATTTTATTTATATCTTAATGTTCCTTTCAAAATTTATTTTCCAATGCACTATCTCCGTTATTTAAGCATTTGAGGAGTGATACACATTTTGTGCTGCCTTTTGTAAAGAAACCCTGTTCGATGTCAAATTTGGGTTGCAATTTTCACCTCGTCATTCGAATGGCCCAGTAGCATTGAAAGTTTCTTTTTCATGAGACCAAAAAGATGGAAGTCACAAGGTGAAAGGTCTGGGCTATAAGGAGGGTGATTCCACTTTTCACACCTAAACTTTTTCAGAAATCTGCAAGCTCGTTTTGCTGCATGAGGTCTTGCATTGTCATACAGGATCACAATGCCTTTCGACAGTTTACTTAGCCGTCGATTTTTAAGCAATTGTTGCAATCGTTTTAGTTCATAATTTTGTCCTTACTTTTGGTTAAGTTCAAGAAATTGAAAAGCATTTTCAAAACGATTCCCTTTATGTTCTTCCATCAACAGACCAGGCACCCAATGAGCACAAACTTTATGAAATTTTAGCTTATCGGCAATAATTTTATGCTTACTTCAATGAGAAATATATAGTTCATTTGAGATTTCGTCTATATTTATGTATTTGTTTGTTAGACTGCATTCATTCAAGCGAGCAGCGATTTCAGGATTTGTCGCACCCTTCCATCGCGATCAACATCATGAATATATGTATTCCCACCCCCAAACTTGCTGTACCAATTCACGATAGCTGGACGAGACATTGCATTTTCAACCTACGTTTCATGCTACTACCGAAAAACTTCAGGCCGGCATAGCCTGGCTTTTAGGGCAGTCGGATTCGCATCCCTTTGGTTGTGAGTTCGAACCCTATCGATCCAAAACTCACTGCGTGCATGGTGTCTGAAGTACGTATAAGCCCGTCTTAGCCACAAAATCCTCCAAGTCGAGACAACACAACTGGGGGTATTGGATCTGAGGTCATCATTCTCTGATTCAGGTCTAAATTACGATCTGTGGATGAAATGTATGAATGAAGTCCGTCCAGTGAAAAGGTTTGAGATGCATGATTTGTCAAGACGTACTCTTGCCCCTAGAACAGGAGACGCTAAAACTCGGCATAAAATCACTGACCTTGTCAGCTGGCTTGTCTATGACAAGTGCCATAAGAGGCAACAGCAACCGATAAATTTTAGTACAATTACACATTTTTGTCCATAAAAACGCATTTCCAATTGGGACACCACTTGCAACTGTCCAGACATGTTTACGATTGATTATCAGAAAAATTAAAATTGTCACGGGAAAAACGTTACGTCACGCTATAAACATAAATGAATGAAGTGATACGTCAGCGACCTGGAAAAAGGGTAGTGCGTTTTCCCTGTGATCTGGGCGTCCCAGGTTAGAGTCCTGATGCGGACATGGTTGTTCTTCCCCCTGTGTTCTTTCTGTGAGGTGTGTGAATGTAAAAAGGGGTTCTGCAAGCGAGTGTGTGAATGTCATCTTCATATGAGCTTGAAGTCAGACGTATCCTCGTTTGCTCAAGGATCTTTACCCTCAGAAGCTACTGCATCCCCTTTCTGAGGAAACGCGGATACGTCATCATCATCAATGAAGTGTTATCACATAGTTTCATCAAAATAGCGTTTGATTAAAAATTTTTAGGAAGAAGTGCAACTAACTTTCTGACTGACCTATATACATATGATCAAATCTCTGTCAGGAGACGTGTATCTGCTGTGAGCTCTAATTTTAAATCTGAACGCTACTAACGATGTCGAATCAACAGTTTGCTGTCATTTGGTGTTATAAATCTTATCGTTCCCATCAGTGTTGTATATTTTTCTCCTATGTACCTTTGTGTATATCTCGACTATATTTTGTTACTTGTGCTTCATATTTTTTGTGGAATATATTGCCATTAACCATTATTCAGCTGGTTGCTTTAAATTCACTCGATTATTTTCCGTTGGAATATTCATTAAGATTCCAGATCGATAAAAAATATGATGGGAAAAACTAAAAGGAAACTAAAACTATACTAAAAGGAATTATAAAGCAAAGGTCTTGTAGTTCAGAGGTTTATCAAATGATTTGCTTAAAATTTTTCAGATAGCTTAATAAATATATTAGATAATTCCTGAAATAAAAAAATAAGTTGTAATTCTATCAGTACTATAAATATTGGAGTTCGATTCATAAATAAGAAATTTTCAATTTTTTCACATTATGTAGCACTAACACTACTATAAAATATTTTTAAATCAATAGAATACTTATTCTACAGTTCAGGAACTGGAGAACATATTGATAAATTATTAGAACCAAATTTGAACAAAAATTATTTATTAGAATTTAAATTATGAGATTTTCCGTAAAGAAATTCTATCAAAGATTAGAATTTGAGGAAGTCTAAAATAGCATTAAAGCTTATATAAATGCAAATATAAAAATTAGTGTTTTAATGTTTTAAAAATATAGACCTAAAAGCAAAATTCCAATGGTTTTATAAAGAAACCTGTTCAAACATTAAGAATATTAAACAAATAGAACATTAATAATCTTCCAAGAAATTGGCTTTCAATGTAGTTACCTAATTTATAATATTATAGTTTTTATCAAAATTAAAAATTGAATCATTAGGCATCTTCAACCGCTTGAACGCTAATTTAGAAAACCCAGGACTGAAATTCATCTTGTAAAGATTTATTAATTTTAAATAGTAAGCTACAATAGACAATATGTAAAGTTAGAATTAAGTTAGGTTAATATAAATTTCTCATAGAATATTTAAATGCAGAATTACGAAAAAGAACGATAAAAAATTAATACAGTGGTGGTCAAAATTGTGGGCACTTTTGAAAATCATTATGTTTTCTAACTTTGTATGCTAGAAATGTAACGTTTCACGAAATGCAAATTCTTAGATATCATTTTAAAGAGAATTTAATGCTCATTTCAAATCGAAAAGCAAAATTCAAATATTTTCAAAACAAAAAAGTTAAGCGGCAATAATTATCGAGACATATTAGATCCTGATAACTGTGGTGAGTTATCAATACTTAGTAGGGTAGCCTTTATTTTTTATTATAGCTTCACACTGATGTTTTATTCGACTGACAAGAATTTTAAGTTCTTCCTTTGTTATTGCATGATGCCAGGAAACAATTATAGTCTCATTTAATTCTCTTTTATTTGATGAACGCTCCATATGTACAAGAGTTTTCAAACAGTGCCATAAGTCTTCAATAGATTTGAAGTCAGGGCTGTTTCCCGGCCATGATAACAAATCAATGCTGTTTGTACTGAACCACACTTTCGATATTTTTACTGTGTAGCAAGAAGCTAAACCCTACTGAAAAATAAATGATGCATTGCTGGGAAACAGATCGCTGATGGAAGGTGTAAGTTTTGACTCTAGAATAGTGTCAATGTATTTTCTTGCATTTATTGTCCCATCGATAACATGAAAGAGACAAATACCATCTGCTGACATGCATGACCAAATCATAACTCTAACTGAGTTCTTCACGGTTGCCTGAATGCAGTCAGGATATAGGCTGATCCTATGTCTTACATAGAAGGCATATGTAAGACATAGTAAGTCTTACATATATAAGACATAGGCTTATTCTATGTCTTACATATTTTTGCCATCACTGTCGAATAACAATATTTTTGTTTCCTCACTCAGGGTGATTTGTGATCATTTGTCCATTTAATGTGTTCCTTTGTTCACTGTAATCTTTTTATATGCTGCTGTAAATTGAGAAAATGATTTTTTCGATGAATTCTACCTCTTAGTTCAACACCTAATAATCTTCTCCTGATTATTCTTGAACTGAAATAAATGCCAGTTTCATTCAAATGACTTCTGATGGCCACTGATGGCATTCTTCTATCTTTGAGACATAGTCTTTTTATTTTTCTGTTATCAACAGATGTGGTGCACTTTTTTCAGCCATTTACTGCTTTGTTTTTTATTGAATTTGTCTCCTGATACAGTAAACAAAACTTTCGGACTCCAGATGCAGTTACTGAACCATCCACCTGTCTTACAATTTCAACATAGGGAAGAAAATATTCATCTAACATAATAATCTGAGTTCTCTTTCTGGATCTCCATTCTATTCTTTTATTTGATGTCATTGCTTCTTGACTAAATATTAGAAATATTTACAAAAATTCCAAATGTATATTAAAAAGTTTAACAAAACTTCCAACTTGCAGTTTGATTGCATAAAAACAATTTTCCTTCTTCAGAAAAAAGCAAATAATGACTGATTCCAAATTTTAATATGATTTCAGCTTCTACTAGCAGTTATTAACATTTGATTGGTTCTCAGAAAAAGATCATTAATTTGTCATTTGTAAAATTAGAAATGACAATCCACTTCATCAATGTCTTTGTTATTCATATTAAAGTAAGAAATAACTTTTTTTGCATTGCAAATATTTCAATTTTGCTTTTTGTATTGAAATCAGCATAAAATGCTCTTTAAAATGATATGTAAGAGTTTGTATTTTGTGAAATACAACATTTTCTATAAGCATACAAATTTAGAAAACATAACGATTTTCAAAAGTGTCGACAATTTTGGCCACCATTGTTTAATCCACATTTTAAGAACTTTTCTTTAATGAAATTTGATACGATTTGTTTCGAAATATATACATATTATTTTATTATATTAATAATACATATTATTTTCTTATTTTAACTTTAGCTGGACAGTAAATTTCTTAAAATAAATTAATATTAGGCGTATCTTTTGCCCGCTCAAGGCTTCATTTAATGACTTCATTTTTTTACAAAATAATTTCAGATTTTACAAATTAAGATGAGATACGCTCATGAATGCTAATATAATTTTCGATTGACTGCTCTCTAATAGATGCTAATAAACTTTTGGTATAATTAAGTCCAAATGACATTTACTGAAATTTGCAGGGGAAAGCTTCCAACCGTAAAACCGTAACCGAAAATGGAGGCGTCGTTAAAGTCCCTAACAACCGATTTTGAAACATCTTAAAGCATAGCTTGTATCGAAATTTGCATTAAAAATGCAAACATCTTCTTACTAGGATTGAATTTATTTCGGATACTAATTATTATTGCCTCAATTAGTACTTAGCTAATGAACATGTTTGAAGACTTCATTTCCAAATCATTCATATCATGTGTCTATTTAAAATGCGTTCGATAGATATCTCTGATTCTAAAGATTCAATTTAATGAACAGAATAATTTTTCAACAGATCATTTATTTTGAAATTTTTTACAATAATTACTATAAATTGTAAAAATTCTCTTTCAGCTTCTCTTATAATGTAACAGAATTCTAATTATTGGAAAGTATTGAAATATGCAACAAAATGCAACTAAATTGCTCTGAATAAAGCAAGAATTCCTTCAACATTTGTTGAGTTCATGCCTTATTCCACTGAATAATAATAAAAACCAGTAATTTAATTTACTAACAATTAACTTCATAATTAGAAACTGCTAATTATTATTATTACCCATTGTACTGCTAATTATTAGTAAAATGAGCACTAAACTGAAAATTTCATTTATGGATTGTTAACTTATACGATAGAAACTTTACACATGCTATGTAAATAATTCATCTATTGTTCCTGACATAACATGTGCGCTTATCTTTGAATAAAAATGCTTTGTTTAGTTCAGTACTTGCATCTTTTCTAATGAAAAAAAGATCTGGAATTTTCAAAATAAATCATATTTAAAATATTAAAATCAGGAAAACTAGATGATTAAATTCAAATTAGTGTTAAATTTTAAATTCGTTTTGTCAGATTTTTAATAAAATCACGTTAATATAATAAGAGCTGGCAGACAGAAACTCATTCTTATTATACGTTTGTTTAATTTAATTTGTATTCATTTATCTCATATGACAAATATTAAATTTAACATTTAAATTTTAATAGTTATAATATTTTTACTTTTAGTCCTTTATTTTCTAGCCTGTAATAGGAAAAGATGTTGAATGTTATCAGAATTATAATAAATATCTTTTAGTGAGGAACGGAAAATAAATAGGTTTGGTGACTGTCTAATTATGATATTTATGACGGAGCGTCGCATATTCCACAGGAAATTGTCTTTTTCAGTTTGTATTGGTGTGAATTAATTTGGAAGGCCGACAACAGTTTCAAAAAAGGGAAAATATAATTTAATTGTTACGGAAAATAATGAATAATTATTAACACATCTTTTAATCCGTCTACAACATAAGTTATATTATAATTCTATTTGGCAGCTCTGATTTAAATCGCTTATGTAGTTTGCAAATAATAGTCATGTCGATATATTCTTTGAGATTACAGCGAAGATTTTTTTAATGAAATATTTAGTAAAATTTGAATTGAAGAAATATTGGCCAAAAAAAATAGATATTAAAATATCACTTTTCCAAATAAAAGTATTTTACGTTCATCTGTTCATTATTCGAGTTAAATGACATTAGAGGATATTTTGGAATTTCATAATAAATATCCAAATACCGATCTTCCATAAACCAATTAATTTCTATTCCCTTCTGGGCACGTATTCTTGTTAAGAGATTGATTAAATCCATCATTATTATGAATGATAGGAATTTATTCCAATTCAAATAATCAAACGAAGCATATTAGAATTGTTCATGTGTCTTTACGAATACAGCGGCTAATGAAAAGTTAGATTAATCTTTCATAAGTTTGCAGAATCATTTCGGACTTAAAAGAGAGTTATAATTTGTGCCCAATACAAATATCCTGATATGCACCCTTTCAAGGATAGAAACCGATAGTAATCTTAAATGTCCTGTTTTGATGCGATTCATAAATGCAAACCCTCAACATTTAAGTAATTTCCATTTCAATATATAATTTGACTTTTGAAATCAATTTATGAAAAATGTTGAAATATGTAAAGCTGAAATTTTGATTTTTTTCATCAAGTATCTAAAATGCTCAAACAACATTAAAAGTATTCATTCGAAATTTTTATTTATTCAACAGCAAAATACCATAATTAATATATTAAACCTAATTTCGAATGCAATTCACTTTTGGTAAAATGAACTTTCTTTTTAAGCATCTATTTCAGTTATTATTTCAGCGTCCCAATAATGGCAGAGCTATTAATTACTCAATGATAATAATTCTGCATATTGCACAGTATATTGTTACAGAACTTTTTCCATTAGGTCCTTAAAATTAACGGGTTCGCTTGTAGTGGATGTATGGAGACGCACAATCAACAGGCCTCGGTAACAAACGACAACTTTATTAACACGAAGTCACGAATACAACAAGCACACAGTCGAGACGCACACAAGCAATACAATGAAATACTTTTCGCAAACAACACAATAACGATAAGCAGCTCGAAGCACTCAGGAAGAGAGTTCGTTCAACTATTAACCAGAGTTTAACTCAAAATATCACCTCCAGCTCTGTCGCAAGGTCTTTTATAGTTCCCGAGACATGGCAGAGAAGGTTATCGAACAGTCAAGCATATCTTAACTCCTACTGGTTCTATCGCCAAAATTCTGGAAGATTCCAGTATTATCTATTTTGGCGCCAAATTCTTCGCCAAATTGCCAAATGCTCGTTTGTCGCCAAGCCCTGGGATCACTGATTCGGCATCCGATCAGGAATCAATAGAGCTGATCGTAAAACAGTCTTTCCAATGATTGAGCTAACCATACTAGGAAGCAACATTACAGATTTATAACAATATCAAGGATAGTACTTACATATATGATCGTAAAGCGGTCTTTCCAGTGATTGAACTAACTGTGCTAGAAAACAACATTACAGAGTTGTAACGGTATCAAATTCAACTTGGCTATCTTGTTCGATGTCATCCAAACCTTTCGATTATTTTAAAATCAATTAATAAAAGAGAGGAACTGAAATATGATTTTGCTCTAATAATAGATTCAAAATTGTATTGAAATTTGAGTTTGAAAATAATGTTGATTTCCCTCGAATTCAAAAGACAAATCCTTTATGTAGAAATAAACTCTTTTTGTTTCAGGTTTATTTAATCAAATAAAAGAAGGCTTTAAAAAGCTAATAGATTTTAAGACACGCTGTCAATTTTTTTAATCCCGATCACTTAAGCTTACCAATTACAACTGAAAAAAAAAATTCTGCTGTTTTGTGACATAAGACCTTACTTTCAGTGACATATACTTTTAAGTAACATGCTTTCTTTTGACACAGAAAACATCCAGTATTATATTTTTCGATAAAATTTTTCTTAGAGTCTTTGATTTTTCATTGCTCCCTGAGGAACTAGGAGTGGACACAAAATAAATGTGACTACCCATTTCTTCTTTCTTAGAAAATAAATCCATAAAGTATGGAATTTCCTGTACGGAAGAAACTTTTTATAAAGTGAAAACTTTTAGCTTTATATCTTTGACATCGAAACTGAAAGCAATGTTTTTTTATAGTTTCATAAAGCTAAAATCTTCTGAAAGGGTAAAATAGAGAAACGGTTTTGAAAGGAGATTTTATTTCACTTAAAAATGTTGAAAACCATAAAGTGCTTTTATCCAAACATAGAATCATTCATTGTTTGTATATAACATTTAACATATATTGAATTACAACAAATGGCAGTATGTGGATGCAAAATTACAGTATAAATGAGTTTGGAGTAATAATGATTTTTATAATGGTGTGGGATTGAGTTACTACTACTCCAAAGACGGAATGTTCTTCCCAAGGGAAAAGATATTCAGGAGCCGTTGAAACTATTAGGGCTCCAATTTCAGTTTCAGAATGATGACAAGATGAGATTCATTTGCTCCACATTGGACATCCTGGGGTTGAAATTTTCTTTTTGCCAAAGTTTAAATATGCCCAGCATTTTATTCATAATACAATCTTAATTCATTTTTAAGATATCATTTTTATGTAATTATTTTACCATTAAACTCAGAATTCAACATTTACTGTAACTTTATTTTGATGTTGCACATGCGCATGTTATTTTGCAGTATTCTTTAATATTCAAGACATTGTCAATTTTTCCTTTTAATCAGTGTTATCAAATTTAAGCATAATTATATTCCTTGTCATTAGTCTGTTCTTTGCAACTGAGTGAAATGTAGCATTTTTTTTTCTTTTTCTTTTAATGAAATCCGTCAATACTATATGAAAATTGATAAGAATAGTCATATGAAATACTGTATGACTATTTCAGAGAGTTATTATGAGATGTACGAAACTGAAGAATCAGAAAAAAAAGTTGCCGAACATTTTCTATTCAGAAAATTTATGTTATTATAACTAAATGTAAAATTAATTTAAAATTAAATCCATATTTAGTTAAGAGTAAGATCTGATCAGGTGTCAATTAATGCTTAAGTATATTAAAAATAATCATATATCTGAAAAGACGTGGGAAATACATTTTTAAAGCATAAAGCTTCTTTTATAAAATCTAGTTCATTCTACTTCAAAAATAATCTTAGTTCATTTCAATAGATGCATAAAATACAAATGAACATGTATTTGTAAATTCTGCAATAAAATGTTTTTTTACGCCATTTCAATATTTGTTTTTTTTTATCAACAAGAAGCATACGAATATTCCACTTTAACATTCAGTTTAAAGAAGTATTCTCCTTCATGTGCTTTTTCATTAACAAAAATCCATAATAGTTAAAATGTAAAAGAATATAATGAAATAGGATTTCATGCATTTTAAAACAAACATACATCTATCTTTTATAACATGGAAATATATATATAATAGGTTCCACTGTGAAGATTAAATATAAATTATTCTGAAAAATCTGACATCACTGTTAAATCATTCTTTAATTCTTTATTTTTGGGAATTAAAATTAATCATATATGTATTGCTACCTATTAACATTCTGTTTGAAGTCATCTTCTATGGAAACAAAAGCTTTTTGCATAAAATATAAGTTTAATGGCATTTATAATAGTTCAATTCTAATAAAATTAATTTTTAATGAATATACGATTGCCATTTTATAGCTGTGAAGTTTTCCCTTTAATCCTTCAATATCATTTTTTTTTATTCCTTTGGAATGTTCTAGATTTAGTGTTTTTTTAATTCTTACATTTTTAATCAGTAAGTTTGAAAGAAAAGGATAGACGATAAAAAATTTGCTTTATTTTATTTTATATGTGCTTTCGAAATCTCTTTCATATTAAGAATTAAGTTTAAATTACGATGGAAGAATAAAACTTAGATTTGTGGAAATAATATTTCTCAATTATAATGAAATAATATTTATTTGTAGGAAGAAGAATGCTAGATTTTTAGAAATAATGCTTATCAGCTATAAGGAAATGATATTTATTTTTAAGAAGAAGAAAACTAGATTTTTGGAAATAATGTTTCTCAGCTATAAGGAAATGGCATTTATTTGTAAAATGAAAAATGCTAGATTTGGAGAAATAATGTTTCACAGATAGAAGGAAATAATATTTATTTGTTGGGAGAAGAAAACTAGATTTGTAGAAATAATGTTCCTCAGCTATAAGGAAATGATATTTATTTGTAAAAAAACGAAGGCTAGATTTGGGAAAATAATGTTTCGCATCAAGAAGGAAATAATATTTATTTGTTGGGAGAAGAAAACTAAATTTGTAGAAATAATGTTCCTCAGCTATAAGGAAATGATACTTATTTGTAAAAAAACGAATACTAGATTTGGGTAAATAATGTTTCTCATCAAGAAGGAAATAATATTTATTTGTTAGAAGAAGAAAACTAGATTTATGGAAAAAATGTTTCTCAGCTATAAGGAAATGATATTTAACTGAAGGAAGAAGAATGCTAGATTTGTAAAAATAATGCTTCTTAGCTATGAGGAAATGATATTTTTTGTGGGAAGAAGAATGCTAGATTTGTGGAAATAATGTTTCTCAGCTATAAGGAAATGATATTTAACTGAAGGAAGAAGAATGCTAGATTTGTAAAAATAATGCTTCTCAGCTAAGGAAATAAGATTTATTTGTAAGAATAAGAAAAAGCAAATTCGGTTTTCAGATACTATTAACACATGCCATGTAAGGGGTTCTTCGGCATGACAAATTTATTAGAGAATATGCAAGAAAGTTAGGGGAGACCGATCTTGCTGATATTTTTTTTTTTTTTTTTTTTACATTTGGATTCTCATATAGTTCTAATTTTCAATTATACACTATGGGGAAATGTTACTGGTTTACAATGCTATTGATTGCATAATGAATTATTATTATCGTAGAGACATTGAATTAATCAATTGAAGGATTAACCTAGAACCGAATTCTCATAAAAGATCTACTGCTTACTTCTAGTCATCACATGTTTAAGAATTACGTCTAAATTGCAATACCATTGATTGCATGTAATGCTACTAAATTGCAATGTCATTGATTTCAAGAAATCTCATGATTGCTTTTAAAGAAATAAATTTTGGCCAATTAAAGAATTAACCTTGTTTTCTTGAAACAGAGTGAGTGGAATACAAAAACATTCTCTTTTTACCTTTACTACTCTGTTTCAGCCGTTCTTTTATGTTTGATTAAAATATGACAAACTTATTTGATAACTTAAATAGTTTAACAAGAATTTGCTTTTATCATCTTATCTGAGGTGCTGATCTTCATGAATTGGGCGAGTCACAAAGACCAAAATTACCTCATAAGAACTTAGGAAACAAATTTGGGAATTTGCAGATATCTAATGTGGCAGGTTCAATTCAGTTAAGGTATATTAACGTTCCGTTTTTAAAAAGAACACTAGGGCTATATTAGGATGGACCTCATAATTTTGTACCTCAGCCAGATGACGAGGACGACACCTGAGCTGGGTCTTCACCACACCAGCGAGAGAATGTTTAGCTTCTATGTATTTAACGTTGAACGGCTCCGCTTACACGACGGTTCTTCGGAGGAATCGGGTCTCGAACATGAAACCTCCGGTGACCTTACCATCATGCCTTCGTAGGATAAGCAGCGTAACCTTTATGTGGCAGGATAAACATCATAAATACTGTTTTTGTATTACTGCTTCGATTTTTTTTTGCATACATTTCAATGGGAGAACTCATAAAAATTCAATTTATTTATAAACAAAGGAACCAAAGTAAGTTCCACTTACAGAAATATTTGGCACAACATTGCCGAACACAAATCAATTGATAGAATTAAGCAAAAAATTGATTTTCTCGAATAATATTCTAAATGGTTACTTACTACAAATACGATTCATTCCAGGTTCTTCCTAATTAAAATTATGAATTTCTAACAATTATATTTCATTTCACAATTATCAAAACGTTGGAACGTGAAGTTAAGAATTCTATTCTAACAGTTGGTATTATTTTGGAATAGGAATATATATATTTTTTTTCTGTGTTTCAAAAATAACACGGGAGTGAATAATATTCTTCCGTGCCTTAGATGACCTTAAATAAATAACATAAAATCTAAAAAAGATTATTTGTATTTTTACTAGCAAATTTACACCCCGAAGGATGTGACAAGAAAATGTTGTTCTATCCCGTATTCCTAAAAGCGGATTGCAAAAAAATAACATTCTGTAATATCTTTTCTTACGTAAACAGAGTGTAAATAAGGCACACAAACAAGCTAAATATGCGATTTGAAAGAAGAAAATCTTCGGATAGTATGTTTGTAGCTGTCTTTCGTCGAAATAGTAAGATTAAAGTCACTTTTTTTTAAAGAATAGATTCTCAAAAGGAATTGTATTATGGAAAATAACCCAGTTTTTAAAATACGGATATTTCCGTAAATCTTTCTTTCATAACAAACAATATATTTGAAGATTTTATTTAGTTTTAGAATGAAATAAGTTGCAAGTAATATGGCTAAAATTAGGAAAAGTTTTACAATTTTTTGCACATAATTCAATCAATTTTTGTATATTTTTTAAAAAAAGACGATAACTCATTCTCCTATTTTTTTTGCACTCTCAACTCTTTATGTAATTTCATTATTACATAGATATTTTTAATTGATATTTCATGCTATTGATTTTAAATTGTTATGATTCATCAATTTGTATAAATTAAATGCAAAAAATAAAAAAAAAAATTATGCACAAAACTGCGAAAGTACTTTTGAAATATAATTTTTAAAAAGAAATTTGCAATATCGACAGCATAATATAGTCTATTACTGTTTGCAGACAATGAAAGCCAATTTCAATGTTATGCTATTGTTGTGACTTACGGCACTTTACAAGACCGCTGACAGTCATCTGTCAGTGATTTAAGCCTTGGGAGCGTCTGTGGTTCTTTCAGTAGCGCCATCTAAAGCCAAGAGTACGACTTAGTTACTCACGCGTCACAACCCTTTTCACCCTGCTGACTTAATTCACTCATCCAGAGATCGTAATTTAGACTTGAATCAGAGAACGATCACCTCTGTACCAGTACCCCAGTGGTATTACTCTCGATATGGAGAACTTTGTGACCAAGACAGATTTAAACGTGCGCTAGCCACCACACACACACACACACGGAGAGTCTTCAACTGGCGGGGTTCGAACGCACAACCTATCGGAATCAAGTACAACGCCCTACCAATCATGTTATCCCGGCTCAGTTTAGTTCAATAAATATTACATAGATTAGAATACATTCAGGTCGGGACGGATACAAAATAGGATACATTTTTTGACGGACCTCGTATTTTGAACCGCGGTCAGATGATGAGGACGACACCTGAGCTGGCACTCCCCCCTCCAAGTCACACCAAACCAGCAGGAGGACATTTGGCATGACGGATTTAACGTGCAACAGACTCCCTTGCTCGGTGGAATCGGGTCTCGAATTTGAAACCCTACGGCTCACAAGCCGGGATCTTACCACCAGGCCACCGATGCCCCATATGAAAGTTATTAGTTTTTAGTAGCGTAATAGAAAAAGTGAATCAACGATATAGCAATCTCATATAACTATTAAAAACGAAAAAAAACTGATTGCTTGACAAGTTGTTAACGCCTTTTTTGTGATACGATTTTGTTTTATTGAGTTATTTTGATTTCGTCCGCGGGAAAAAAATTAGATTGGGGAACTTTATTTATGCTAGGGCACGTCGATACGTTCCATCCCGAGGGCAATTCCTCTCTTGAAACAGGAAAAATATAAATTATGTTGAGAGGATGGCAATGCATTAATGAGAGCGCAACGTGATAAAAAGTATTTTCTTCGAATTCTAAAAAAAGATTTATTACATTTTCTTGAGTGTAGAAAGAAATGTTCCGTTCAACATTTCCCAGAATCCATTTGCGTACATTATTTTTCATATTTTTACTTGTAACATGGTTTGCTTATAGATAAATTCAAACGCAATTGAAAAGAAAGTTAATATCTAAAAAAAGAAAAAAAAACTAGGGTAAAAGAATCAATACAATTAAATCGTTGTGTGTTTATTTTAATGCTAATTTGTGGATTGTATTATGTTTATCATCATTATTTCCACAGCTGTGCTATGCTTCATCTGAAGTGTATCTCAACAATAACACAAGATTTGAAATTGCCACCATTCGCGCACTAAAGTGTCCGCAACCTTTACATAATTTGACAGCTAATAGTTTAGGAGATTAGTAAAAATGGGGAGTTACACGATCGAATAACTTGTTACTGCAAAATTTGAATTAAATAAAAAACAATAACATTTTTTTTCTTTAAATTGTTATATTTTTATTGAATTCTAAAATACACAGGATAGGGTAATGCTCGGAATAACATATAGAGCAAATGACATCCACGGCTTTATTGGCAGATGCGCATTCTTATGTCCATGGCCATTTTGCATAAATGTGGCCGAATTTCTTTGATGGAACTTTGATTTTCCTCCTTCAATGCACGCTTCTTTGTGAGCTTTTTTTTTTGGGGGGGGTGACAGCTCAGGTGTCGTCCTCGACATCTGACCACGGTTCAAAATTGCGAGGTCCGTCCCAAAATAGCCCTTGTGTTGCTTCAAACGGGGCGTTAATATAACTAAACGAAACTAAACTTGTGAGCTTTTTGGCATAGAACTATGATCTCAAATAATCACATAAAAAGAAATCCAATGGTGTTAAACCACAGGATCTGGGGCCAATTTTCTATTTTTCAACAATATAGTGTACATATATATATTAACGGTGCGTTTTTACTAATCATAAACTAGTAGCTGTCAAGTGATTTTTTTATAGGGTTGCCAATAGGGATTGCAATACTGGTATACCGGGATATCGAATACCAGTATTTTGAGCCATTTATACAATTTTGCAATAGCGGTATTCACAAGTTTAAATACCGTTTTTTTCGGTATTTACTAGACATTTTTTAAATTGTCTCCATTATATGTTCAGGGATCGCCAACATAGCAAAATAGTATACGTTTTTGTTTTTATGTCTCCATAACGGGCGAAATTAATTAGACGGTGAATACAAAGTTGCATCGTAGAATCAAGAGAAGTCATAAAACATTGTTCGGCAATGCATTGTAAAACCCTCCACGCTTTTGCGCATGGGTTTAATTCAACTAAATAAGGGTGAATGGAAAGATGAAAGGAGGAGATGTTTACATTTAACAATGAAGACTCTCGGTTTTATGAGACGTCAACATTTGAGATAATTAGTAGTACAGAATGTCTTACGGTATTTACATAATTATAATGATTTTAAAAATGAAAATGAAATCTTCATTATTAGTTTGGTAAAAAAAACTTATCTGCAGAAACAATACTTTAAAGGGAGGTATAATCCATTTTTAAATATTCATATTTTTAACTGCAACTGAACTAGCTTTATCTTGAAGTTTATAACAAAAGTTATATTTAATTTGAAATTTTGTTATATGATCTGTGGTGAAAGCATAGGATAAAACTTTACTTTTGTCATAGTTATTCATTCAAGAGTTTTCATTTTCAAATAGTAAATTATTAAAATTTACCACTCAAGTTGGAACCGATGAAGACGTACTGCATTTGGAAAGGAATTAGCTTATAATTACTAAATTATGATGGCGAAGATGATGTGTATATACATATATGATTAATAATTTAATTGGCTGATTACGTATATTTTTCTTGCAAATTTTGTATGCTTTTTAAATGAACAGGAAATATATATATATATATATATATATATATATATATATATATATATATATATATATATTGTTGCGAATCTGTAATGCTGCTTCCCAGCATAGTTGGTTCCACCATCAGAGAGAATGTTTTACAGTCATCGGTATTGGACGGAGTCCGGCGTCGCGTCGGAGGGTCCCGGAGCTTGGCGACAAACTTGGCGACCATTTGGCAACTTGGCGACTTTGGCGCCAAAATAGAATATACCCTAAACATTGAGAATTTTCCCGATCCGTCCAGTAGGAACGGAGATACGCTTAGAACGTTCCTGATTGGTTGAGAGGCGTCTAGCCCAACCTCCTGAGAGCTATAAAAGGAAGCGGCCGAAGCTGCTAGGGCAAAGTAGTCGGAATCGACAGTAAGAACTGGCCTTCCAGAGATTAGCGGAGTAGCGACGGAGTCAAGTGAGTGCTGAATTAAGTTGTGCGCTACGGTCTGCATTAGAGTCTGTTGTCTGCACGTCTCGGCTGAAGATAATCGTCTTTAGTGCTGTATATAGTTGTCGTCTTTGTGCTGTCCTGTGTCTTCGTGTAAATAAACGTCGTTGTTTTATTTTCTACTGCCGCCTGCTGATTGAGTGTTTTCCACAGCATATAACTCCCACTATCCAAACGAACCCCTGAAAATTTCGGAACAATATATATAAAAATTGGATTGTTACATGTACTTCATATTTGCTACAATTCTTTTTATAAATATTTTTTTAAAATTATTTCAAGCAGTTTTGTTTCCGAGTTTATAATTATGTAATTCATTACTAAACCGAAAAATAAACATTGAGTAAAAATTCTTGCTCGCAATTTTTACTAAAGAATTATGTCTATTTTTCAATTTCTTTTTGAAAATATTTTAACACACTCATACTTTGAAAGAATCAAATGAATTCATGAACAAAAGATTTTTGAGTTTTCTAAAATATAAATTCAGAAAATGATTCACTCGAATTCACAAAAATTATTGAAATAATAGAATATTTGCTTTGTTCGGAGATAATTATTTTAATTGCCCTTTATTCCACGATATATATTGATTTTCACAATCAGCTAAATTATTTTTTGTTGTTCAAAAATATGAAATGAATTAATTTTGTACTGCGATAATCTTGACGAAAAGAACATTGTATTAGTCTAGGGACTGTGGGCATTGACCTTATAGAAAGAATCTGAAGAAAATAGATACTAAAACTGGTATTCCTCGATGCACTTTGCTGTTTTGATTTCGATAGAGTAAAAAAAAATAGCAAGTTTCATGATGTTGCAATATGTCATCTTTAAAAGTACGTAAATCGTGTTTGCGACCGGAACCATTTTTATATTTATATTCATGTAATATTCCATTTTTCCAGTGGCAGCATTCAACGTTTCCTTATCTTTAGACGATTTTCATACAGAGAAGCTCAGAAATATGAAACGTTATGAAACTTGAAATTTCATAACATTTCTTATTTCGATGCAAAACAACCGAAGAAATACAAGAACACATATCAAAGAGTTGTCTCAATGCTCATAAATGTAAAAGGTATACCATTTCTATAATATTTATTTACTTTTTATTCATTAATTCCACCATTTGACACTGAATCCTTTAGCTAGTTTTAAAAAGATTTGAGGCATATGAAATAATTCGAAAATAATTTTAAAAAATAGGATTCAAAATTTCACATTCTCATTTCCATAACAATAAATTTTGGAAAGAGAATTAAGAAAATGTTTTTAAGTGTTTCATTTTCACACCCTTTAATATAAACAAACCTTAGATAGGCCTAATTGAAATTTGATCATTATTTGGGAAAATTCATGAAGAACTCATATTTCGATATATTATTATATACGTTATATAATCCTTTGGATGAGTATACTGTTTAAATTAACCAGAACTTTCAATAAAGAGCAGACTTTTTAATAAAGATTTTATCTGATTTCCGTCGCATGTAAACGTGCACTTTGGTACACATGATCAGATTTTTGCTCTGTATTAATGCTCAGATTTTTATTTTCAGAGTTCTCCACTTATCTGTGTGTTTCGTAGTGTTGTATATAAAACCGGTACTTGTATATTAATTGCATGTTATTTGTGAATAATAAATATGAATCATCAACCTAACAATGTTCTGAATGTAACAATTTTATTGAATTCAGCGTGCGAAAATTCCCGATTATTCACTGCCACGCGATTACTACAGACAGACAGAAGTGTCTAATATGCATTTTACATGCCTTTATTCAAAATTTGACATAGAACAACAATTGTAGCCATGAGATCACATAACAAATCAATAATTTAAGTCACTTCGTTTTTGAGTTGTTACGTTTTCAAACACGAAAAAGTACAGATAGACAGATGGTCAATTCTTCGACAGATTTTTAAGAACTGACAGAGAAAAGCACTTTTTATGATTGAATTGATTTTAATAAATTTATTAAATCTTAAAGTTTATTTGACAGGAAAAATTCACACAGAAAATATTTTTTTTTTTTACTACAAATAAAACATAATTTCATCATCTGAAAAGGCTTCAATTTAAATTTATTTTAAAGAAATTCCAATTAATTTTTTAATAATACTTTATTTTTTAACTATAAGAAGCAATCTAACATTCAATAAAATAATTTTTCAATCAAATGGAAATAAATTTATATATATTTGTTTTTATAAAGGCAGGATAAGTGCTGTTCTGCCAAGGTTTAATGTTTCAGCCATCATTATTCTGTAAAATGCACTGAAGAATTGATTATTCAAGATCTTTTCAAATTATTGCATAGCAGCGAATCAACGATAGCTAACACAATACCTGGACTATTACTTAAAATCATTTAAGAAATTATTTTTTACGCAGCTATTGTTAAATATATACATTTTGGGATATTCTATTGATGCCACCATTTTAATGTTTTAGTTTTAATCACGCTTCTTGTTGCGGGGTAAATACAAAATCATTAAAATAGTAATTATCTTTCAGGCTATTTATTTAAAACCCATTGATTCTTGTGAATAAATCTAACGAATTCCCTTCTTTGCTGTAAATTTGAATGATAGATCATGATAAGCATTTCATTATTAAACATAAACATAAACACTTATACATAAACATTCGTTGGACTTTAAAGGCAATTCGCAAGGAGAAACTAATCAGTTCTTCGCATATAATCATTTAGAATATTCCAAATAAATGTTCAGTCCTTTAATTTATTTTGTTTAACAAGAGTTACTATTGTCTTAAAAAGTTTAATGTATAATTTTCTGTAGCTGTAAAACATTTTTCTTTTTTTTATTGAAAACTCTTGTACCAAAAACTATAAAAATATTTTTATTTAGGGAGCGAAAACACACTCCATATTTGTTCCTAGGAATGCAAAATCCAATGGATAACACTCAAATTACTTGATTTCATTTATTTATTTTTATTTTTTTTTGAAATCTCCTGCAAACTTAAGTCTCTAATTAAGTCACAAAATTTTACTTTCGGTGTTTTAAAATATTCATTTTTTTGCTAAGTGATAATTTTAATATTTATAATTCACGCAAAGTAAGAATTCACATGATCTTTGAAATGTTTAATTCAAAGATATGAAATTTTTTTGAAGAGACCGATATTCCGTATTCGTTTCTAAAGAACGCAATGGAATATTTCTTTTTTAACTTCCGCTTACAACTATGCATATACTTTTTTCTTATATTAAGCATTCATATATTCATAAACTTTGCTAGCATATTAACATATCTTGAAAATATATGGAAATTTATCATATTTATGCTTAGCAGCAACTTTTTGATGATTCTGAATTGTACTTTTAAAACAAAAACAAAAAACAACCTATAAATTCTTATTTCTCAGTAGGCGGTAGCTTTAAGTAAAAGGTAATTCAATATGCATGTCTGATATCAGCACACTTTACCAGAAATTTGGTGCACTTTCAAAAATGATTCTTTTCAAAGTCATATAACATTATGATTAAGAAGAATTTAAATCATTTGTGTAAGAAATATATTGGAAAAAAAAGACATATATATACATATCGAAATATTAAGAATTATCTACCGTATGCATATTCAGATTCCAGAAGGAAAGTAAAATAATAAGCTATTGGAAAAACATAAAACTCGAATAAAATTTAGATTAGCAATTACTTTCAAAGTTATAAGAGGATTAAATAGCGATGAATCGAACTGCTGAGGAAATCCATGATTGAATGATTAAAATGGTGCAATTCGATAATTCCATTTCCATACTTCTCTTTAGCATTCCTAGAGCGTTTAATCTCGAAGAATTAATCACTGTTCAAAGTCGCTTTCACTGCCATAAGTTATTAAAAATGGATATCGATTCCGCGAAACTTAAACTCAAATAACAGGCCTTATGGATAACAGTGAAATAAGTAGTATTTTTGAGCACTGGTATATAAGAAAATTGATGTATATTTTTAAAAAATTGAAGCAGTTTCTACTTAAAGAATTTTTGATTTGTCATATTCTATATCCAATGTAGTCAAAATAAATGATAAATAACATAAATAATTATGGTAAATAATATTAATAATAAATGGTATAATAATAAGTGGTGAATGATATTCTACTTCCTAGTATCGACTCAGAATAACTGATGTAGAATATCCAGACACCGCTATGACTGTTGGGCAATGCAAAGAAAAGCTTAGGATGGGTCACTAATTTTGTGAAGTAACTGATGAGAATATCCAGACAACGCTATGACTGTCGGGCAATGGAGAGGAAAGCTTAGGATTGATGACTAATTTTGTGAAGTAACTGATGAGAATATCTAGACAACGCTATGACTGATGGGCAATGCAAAGAAAAGCTTAGGATGGATGATTAATTTTGTGAAGTAACTGATGAGAATATCTAGACAACGCTATGACTGCTGGGAAATGCAAAGAAAAGCTTAGGATGGATGACTAATTTTGTGAAGTAACTGATGAGAATATCCAGACAACGCTATGACTATCGGGCAATGCAGAGAAAAGCTTAGGATGGCTGACCAATTTTGTGAAGTAACTGATGAGAATATCCAGACAACGCTATGACTGTCGGGCAATGGAGAGGAAAGCTTAGGATTGATGATTAATTTTGAGAAGTAACTGATGAGAATATCCAGACAACGCTATGACTGTCGGGCAATGCAGAGAAAAGCTTAGGATGGGTCACTAATTTTGTGAAGTAACTGATGAGAATATCCAGACACCGCTATGACTGTTGGGCAATGCAAAGAAAAGCTTAGGATGGGCCACTAATTTTGTGAAGTAACTGATGAGAATATCCAGACAACGCTATGACTGTCGGGCAATGCAGAGAAAAGCTTAGGATGGCTGACCAATTTTGTGCAGTAACTGATGAGAATATCCAGACAACGCTATGACTGTCGGGCAATGGAGAGGAAAGCATGGAGTGATGACTAATTTTGTGAAGTAACTGATGAGAATATCTAGACAACGCTATGACTGCTGGGAAATGCAAAGAAAAGCTTAGGATGGATGACTAATTTTGTGAAGTAACTGATGAGAATATCCAGACAACGCTATGACTGTTGGGCAATGCAGAGAAAAGCTTAGGTATGGGTCACTAATTTTGTGAAGTAACTGATGAGAATATCCAGACAACGCTATGACTGTCGGGCAATGCAAAGAAAAGCTTAGGATGGGTCACTAATTTTGTGAAGTAACTGATGAGAATATCTAGACAACGCTATGACTGCTGGGCAATGCAAAGAAAAGCTTAGGATGGATGATTAATTTTGTGAAGTAACTGATGAGAATATCTAGACAACGCTATGACTGCTGGGAAATGCAAAGAAAAGCTTAGGATGGATGACTAATTTTGTGAAGTAACTGATGAGAATATCCAGACAACGCTATGACTGTCGGGCAATGCAGAGAAAAGCTTAGGTATGGGTCACTAATTTTGTGAAGTAACTGATGAGAATATCCAGACAACGCTATGACTGTCGGGCAATGCAAAGAAAAGCTTAGGATGGGTCACTAATTTTGTGAAGTGACTGATGAGAATATCCAGACAACGCTATGACTGTCGGGCAATGCAGAGAAAAGCTTAGGATGGCTGACCAATTTTGTGAAGTAACTGATGAGAATATCCAGACAACGCTATGACTACTGGGCAATGCAAAGAAAAGCTTAGGATGGGTCACTAATTTTGTGAAGTAACTGATGAGAATATCCAGACAACGCTATGACTGTCGGGCAATGCAGAGAAAAGCTTAGGATGGCTGACCAATTTTGTGAAGCAACTGATGAGAATATCCAGACAACGCTATGACTGTCGGGCAATGCAGAGAAAAGCTTAGGATGGATGACTAATTTTGTGAAGTAACTGATGAGAATATCCAGACAACGCTATGACTGTCGGGCAATGCAAAGGAAAGCTTAGGATGGGTCACTAATTTTGTGAAGTAACTGATGAGAATATCCAGACAACGCTATGACTGTGGCAATGCAGAGAAAAGCTTAGGATGGCTGACCTAAGTAACTTGTGAAGTAACTGATGAGAATATCCAGACAACGCTATGACTGTCGGGCAAAGGAGAGGAAAGCTTAGGATGGATGATTAATTTTGTGAAGTAACTGATGAGAATATCTAGACAACGCTATGACTGTCGGGCAATGCAGAGAAAAGCTTAGGTATGGGTCACTAATTTTGTGAAGTAACTGATGAGAATATCCAGACAACGCTATGACTGTCGGGCAATGCAAAGAAAAGCTTATTATGGGTCACTAATTTTGTGAAGTAACTGATGAGAATATCTAGACAACGCTATGACTGCTGGGCAATGCAAAGAAAAGCTTAGGATGGATGATTAATTTTGTGAAGTAACTGATGAGAATATCTAGACAACGCTATGACTGCTGGGAAATGCAAAGAAAAGCTTAGGATGGATGACTAATTTTGTGAAGTAACTGATGAGAATATCCAGACAACGCTATGACTGTCGGGCAATGCAGAGAAAAGCTTAGGTATGGGTCACTAATTTTGTGAAGTAACTGATGAGAATATCCAGACAACGCTATGACTGTCGGGAATGCAAAGAAAAGCTTAGGATGGGTCACTAATTTTGTGAAGTAACTGATGAGAATATCCAGACAACGCTATGACTGTCGGGCAATGCAGAGAAAAGCTCAGGATGGCTGACCAATTTTGTGAAGTAACTGATGAGAATATCCAGACAACGCTATGACTGCTGGGCAATGCAAAGAAAAGCTTAGGATGGGTCACTAATTTTGTGAAGTAACTGATGAGAATATCCAGACAACGCTATGACTGTCGGGCAATGCAGAGAAAAGCTTAGGATGGCTGACCAATTTTGTGAAGCAACTGATGAGAATATCCAGACAACGCTATGACTGTCGGGCAATGCAGAGAAAAGCTTAGGATGGATGACTAATTTTGTGAAGTAACTGATGAGAATATCCAGACAACGCTATGACTGTCGGGCAATGCAAAGGAAAGCTTAGGATGGGTCACTAATTTTGTGAAGTAACTGATGAGAATATCCAGACAACGCTATGACTGTCGGGCAATGCAGAGAAAAGCTTAGGATGGCTGACCTAAGTAACTTGTGAAGTAACTGATGAGAATATCCAGACAACGCTATGACTGTCGGGCAATGGAGAGGAAAGCTTAGGATGGATGATTAATTTTGTGAAGTAACTGATGAGAATATCTAGACAACGCTATGACTGTCGGGCAATGCAGAGAAAAGCTTAGGTATGGGTCACTAATTTTGTGAAGTAACTGATGAGAATATCCAAACAACGCTATGACTGTCGGGCAATGCAAAGAAAAGCTTAGGATGGGTCACTAATTTTGTGAAGTAACTGATGAGAATATCTAGACAACGCTATGACTGCTGGGCAATGCAAAGAAAAGCTTAGGATGGATGATTAATTTTGTGAAGTAACTGATGAGAATATCTAGACAACGCTATGACTGCTGGGAAATGCAAAGAAAAGCTTAGGATGGATGACTAATTTTGTGAAGTAACTGATGAGAATATCCAGACAACGCTATGACTGTCGGGCAATGCAGAGAAAAGCTTAGGTATGGGTCACTAATTTTGTGAAGTAACTGATGAGAATATCCAGACAACGCTATGACTGTCGGGCAATGCAAAGAAAAGCTTAGGATGGGTCACTAATTTTGTGAAGTAACTGATGAGAATATCCAGACAACGCTATGACTGTCGGGCAATGCAGAGAAAAGCTTAGGATGGCTGACCAATTTTGTGAAGTAACTGATGAGAAAATCCAGACAACGCTATGACTGCTGGGCAATGCAAAGAAAAGCTTAGGATGGGTCACTAATTTTGTGAAGTAACTGATGAGAATATCCAGACAACGCTATGACTGTCGGGCAATGCAGAGAAAAGCTTAGGATGGCTGACCAATTTTGTGAAGCAACTGATGAGAATATGCAGACAACGCTATGACTGTCGGGCAATGCAGAGAAAAGCTTAGGATGGATGACTAATTTTGTGAAGTATCTGATGAGAATATCCAGACAACGCTATGACTGTCGGGCAATGCAAAGGAAAGCTTAGGATGGGTCACTAATTTTGTGAAGTAACTGATGAGAATATCCAGACAACGCTATGACTGTCGGGCAATGCAGAGAAAAGCTTAGGATGGCTGACCTAAGTAACTTGTGAAGTAACTGATGAGAATATCCAGACAACGCTATGACTGTCGGGCAATGGAGAGGAAAGCTTAGGATTCATGACTAATTTTGTGAAGTAACTGATGAGAATACCTAGACAACGCTATGACTGCTGGGCAATGCAAAGAAAAGCTTAGGATGGATGACTAATTTTGTGAAGTAACTGATGAGAATATCCAGACAACGCTATGACTGTCGGGCAATGCAGAGAAAAGCTTAGGATGGGTCACTAATTTTGTGAAGTAACTGATGAGAATATCCAGACAACGCTATGACTGTCGGGCAATGCAGAGAAAAGCTTAGGATCAATGACTAATTTTGTGAAGTCAGGACTCGGCACATGTGAGTTCTCAGAGGATTTTGAATGAAAGCTCATCTCCTCTGAAAATGTTTCAGACAATACCATAACTTTTAGAGAATGCAAAGAAAAATTTCTTAAGAATGACTGATTTTGCGAAAATCAAATTGCCATATGTGAGACCTCACTGAAGATTTTGATTGAAAGCACTTCTCATCTGATAGACTTTCATGGCCACTCTGAGTAGACTTCATTGTGAGAAAAAACATGTATTGACAAATGGAATGGCGAATATCATTGTAGAAGCAACTTGTGAGTATAAACGATCTTATAGAACATGAATTCATAGGATCTTACAGAACATGATCTATCCAACGCCTCTACTATTCAGGAGACGCTGGTATAGTACTAATTTGAAAGTTCTAAGATCTGTCCATTTCTGCTTGATGTTTCAATAATATCAGCGGCATTACTGGGGTGGAGCAATCAGGGCAAATATCATGGGTGCCGTTACCAGAAAGCGAAGATTAAAACTGATCACAGAATGGAGTTCCTTTTATCTTATCGCATGCATAGTAAAGAGATAGTATAGTAATCGTCAAAATTCGAGCTTTTGATGAATCTTTACGTTTCAGAGCCCTCGACTGCGAAAAAAAAAATTTGAAGAATGTTTTTTTGTCTGTTTGTGACGAAGTTAACTCAAACACGGTTTGAACTAATCAATAGAAATTTAGTCTTTACCCCAAATTTTCATATTTCTATCAAATTTTGAATAAAATCTGTTCTGAGGAAGTCCGTCTGTCCTTATGTTAGAATATAATTTAACACCATGATTATAAAATGAATTGATCTGGATGCATGAAATTTGGTACATAGATTTAACATCTATAGTATAGATATTAAATTTTCAACCAAATCCAACTGCAGACGGACAGTCTGTCCATCTATAGTTCTGGAAAAATATAAACGCGATAATTCAAAAACACAAGGACTTAAATATATAAAATTCGCTACGGAATTTTGTTAGTACAAATGCAGTCTTTCGGAGATGCGGACTTCATTCATACATTTCATTCACTTATCCACAGATCGTGATTTAGACCTGAATCAGAGAGGAATCACCTCTGATCCAGTACCTCGAGTGGTATTGTCTCGACTTTGTGGCTACGACGGATTTACGCATGCACCAGCCACCATGTACATGGAGAGACTTTGGATGGCGATGGCTGAACTCATGACCCAAGAGATGCGAATCCAGCGCTCTACCTACCTGGCAATTGGCCGTATACCTTCGAATGGTAAATATTAATACCTGTCGGTGTAAATTCCAATAAATGAATTGAAGTTGGTGGCATTGCGAATGAAAAAAATATGTCATGAAAATTTGAATGTTAGTCTTTCGACTATAATTTTAATTTAGTAGTTAATGAGGGTTCGAAGGCGGTTCGAAGGGTTCGAGGCGGTTCGAAAATATATGCGAACTGTACTTAAAATAAATAAAAAAATCAGTGCTGTTTTGTTATTTGTCTTGGGTGTCAGTTTATATGGAAATTCTCTAAAAATACATTTATTTTCCTTTTCCAGGATAAAGAGGCACTGATCTTAATTCTCCAATTTTCATCATCACATTTAAACGACCTCTAACATTGATTATTCCTTTGATTTCTCTATCAGTGTCCGATATTTCTATGGAGCAGCTGTGTGAAATCCACATTTCAATAAAGCTATTTAAGTAACAAAGCATGATCTAATTAACACAAGGTCAGTGCTTGAATAAGTACTCAGAAATCAAATTCTTTCCGAATAATTGCGGTTTTCATAAGAGCTAATGCTTTGCAAAACATTTATACAAGTTTTAAGGGCTTTAGTGGTAATTCAGCATCTGGGGACCATATTTGGAATATTTATTGATTTAATATCCCCCCATCTACTTATTAAATCATTTACAGAATTTTATGTTTTCTGACGAATGGTTAAGACTATTGGCTATTCAGAAAAGGTGAAAGTTTAATTATAGCACCCATTTTGTCCATTTTAATGTTGAGGCATTCTTTTGAAAATTTTATTTACTGCTAATAGATATCAATAAAAAATGAATTAGTATGTTACAGCTCGCATACTTTTACACGAATAAGTTGTTCTTTGTTTTGTATATATTTCATGGCTTAATAATCTTTCATTAATATCCTAATCTTTCCCTTTGCATATTTATAAATTTTATTCTTTCTTTGAATTGCTCTCCGGTTTAGTTGCCTAAAGCATTCCATTTCGTGAGCTAAATATAGAAATAAAAGAATTCGGTCGATAATATATTTTCAATTAGAGCTAGGTTTGCGAAGACCACATAGAGATGATATAGACATACGTAAGTATCCAAGAATTGCCTGACGGAATACTGTACGAAAACAAGTAAAAAGGCTACGTATCACCTTTGTTGTCCTAACACTTTGTTTATCCGCATTAACGACATCGTTACCTTATTTGCAGGTTTCCTGCTTTCTAACATGAGACTTCCTGACAATACACACAGACACACATCACATGCTATACACACACATACATACATGTATGTATATATGTGTGTGTGTGTGCGTGCGTGTGTAGCCTAAGTGTATGTGTATTTAGGTGTGTGTGCGTGCGTGTGTAGCATAAGTGTATGTGTATTTAGGTGTGTGTGCGTGCGTGTGTAGCATAAGTGCATGTGTGTTTAGGTGTGTGTGTGCGTGAGTGTGTAGCATAAGTGTATGGTGTTTAGGTGTGTGTGCGTGCGTGTGTAATATAAGTTTGATAAATTTGGTAGATACTTGGGAAAATGAATCTTGCATATCTTTGAAAAGATATGTAAGAGAGTAAATGTTTCTAAGAGAGTTAGAAACATTCAGATAGAGTAAATGTTTCTAAGTGTGAGATATTTCAATGGGAAGTAATTTTTAAGGAAGCGTGTTAGAAATAATTAAAATTGTGTTTGGATCAGGAAATAAGATAAAATTTTAGAATGAATTAACTTGGGATAGTTTAAGATAAAATTTTTTTAAATTAAAATTTTAATTAAATTGAGATATATTTTCACACACACACTCATGCAAGCACGCACACACACACATGCGCGCAAACGTGTGCAGACAAACATTATTTAGCTTATTGATATTCATTTTATTTGTACATTATTACCAAATGAGAGTTCCAAAAGCAATTTGTAAGTGGTATGGGTGTTTGAAGTTTATAAAAAATTAGTAAAAATGTCTCCAACAGATGAAATTTTGCTACTATCCAGACCATCAAAAAGTCAACATTTGTAATAAATGCATGGACAATAGATTATGCAAAATTTTATTAAGATTGAATGATGAAACAATGCACATACAAAAATGAATGGCATTCAATATGAACCTCGCAGAAGAAATATTTTTTATTAATCTATATTAAAATCCTGGCCTACAGTTAATATTTTCAACTTTCAGAGCCTTTCCCTTTTTAATGTATCAATGACTTTTAATACTTTAATTATTACATGGAATTATTCTTCCCTTGTCCTTCTTCCATTAATTTCTGTTGCATGTACTTCCAAACAGAAAAGGTTATTATACGGTCTTTCTATATATTTCATAATTCACCAGTAAAATTACTTCGAAATCTGGGAAACCACTTTTTTTCTCCAATTTATTACTGGAAATCATCTCTTTTTATAAAGCTGAAATTTATCTAAAATTATTTGTTTGACTGTTAAAAAAAGTCCTAGATTATTATTTTATTTTCATCGAGAGCTTATTAGCTCAAAAAATTTCTGAAATATATGGCCTTCTCATAGGGTAATTGGACACGAATTTTGCACACTTCTTATTTTGAAATGGTCGTATGAGATGGAAAACAGGTCTATAAGTGCAAATTCCTGCTCTAGAGGGCTCATTAAACCATGCATTTTATCCAATTGGTTAATTAAACCGTCTTAGTATTAAAAATCATCCCGGTTACTCTGAGGTAGATAGAAATGCCTGTTATGGCTTCTGATCATAATAATGAGTTAGTTTGAAGAGAATGTACAGGGTTAGCAAATAATAAGTTACCCTCTTCAGGGGCTCTAAAATGCGTTCTATTGATCCAAATTAGATAAAATTAGATGATAAGTTTTACATTTAGTAAATAATAATAAAAAAATTAGAACAAAAAGTCACCGTTATGTGGCGTTGTAATACACATAAAATCTTTTAATATGGTTTATAATTGCTAAATAAAGTAAAATTAAAATTGCTCAATATGTTCTACTTCATTTTCAACAATATGCTCTAATCGGAGAACCATATTTTCTATATATGACTGGGGTGAGTCTGACGCAATATTAAGAATATGGCACCGACTGTTGTCCTTCAGATATGGTAGAAGTGATGGAACAATTTCACCAGTAGCGCTTTTCCTTGCAACGTAGGCATGGCGAACAGAGAAGAAACGAATGTTCGTGCAGAATACGCATTCTTTTTATCCAAAGAAAAATGGTAATAGACATGCGTTGTAACGCAAATTATGTTTCACATTTTTAATACATGCAAATAAATGCCATTTGTGTTACAGTGCCATCTATTGGTAAATTTTTGTACTAATTTTTTAATTAATAAATGTAAAGCGCATAATTAGAATAATCTATAATTCAAATTTTATCTTATTTGGACCAATAGAACGCAGTTGAGAGTCCTCTGAAGTGTTTAATCTATTTCTTGCTAATCCTGTATTTGAATTGTTAAGAAATTACTGTTTATTGTCTGAAAATGTATTTTACCATACGTTTCAAACTATACTAAAGTCATGCTTTGGTTTTTTATTTCATAATAATGTTTTATATTTCATAGAATATCGCATGTAAATTCTAATAACTCTCATAATTGTTCTATATCTTCAATTTAAAGTAATTTATATTCATTGCATATTCATGCTTTCATCAGAAAATGTGCGTTCATAAACCAAGATGACTGAATTTTACGAGACACAAAGAATCCAAGTCAGAAACGCACTTTAAAATAAGTAACTTCAATTTAGTAGTTAGAAACACAGCTCTCATTTCATTAAAGCGTTCATTCACCAATTCACTTCATTCTTCATTTCTATTTATGCTACATAAAGAAAAAAATTATTTCAGTGATAGAACCTGGTAGAATAATTTATATTTAATTCTCCCAAATCTCAAAATATTATTAGGGGTTTTTCAGGATTTTTAGGATTCAGCTCACAATATTTTCCATTTAGTCAAAATAGTGTCCTTCAAACTTGTCAATTTCAGATGATCACCATCAAAATCACACTTTTTTGGTACTTCTAACATTATAGAATAAAATACATATGCTAGTGGAAAACTCAGCTATGAAGATAAGTTACTTCCATCTCCACAACCTCTATTTATTATAGAAAAGAAACAAAACTTTATCTTCAGATTCCTCCCTTTATATTTCATTTTTCCTTCTTCTTCTTTTTTCCCACCTTTGACGTCAAACAGCATCAAAATATTAATATTTACCTAGTTTATTGTGTGAATGTTATTTTGTACGTTGATCACAAGGTAGATTTTTTTAAAGCCATTTGTAAATATATAAAAAAATAATGATCAAGGTTGGCAGGGCAGGAATGCTACAGCTTTCGCAGATTCAATATCATTTCCTATCACATAATTAGCTGTCAAATGCAAGGTAAATACAAGATCTTTTTTTACTGTAAAAACTTATTACTAACTACCGTAAAGTGAACAATTGAGACGAAATTCTATATTTGAAAAGAATATCCCCTCCCCCCCCAAAAAAAGGAAATTAAATCTTATTCGTAGCCATTATATTTCACAGATTTAAGAAATATATAACTGGAAATTTAGCTTATGAATGGTTGGTGTAGAGAGTGAGTAGTGACACGTTTATTTAGTGAAAAGTTTAAGTGTCACTTTTTTTGAACACGGCTTCAGAAAATAAGAAAATAACATTAAAAAAAGCGGATTCAACACCCGATTCTTTCAAAAAACCGTCTTGTTTGCAGATCTGGTGCACCTAAAAGGGACCAAACGTCCTTTTCGTGGAGTTATGTGGAAGTTTGGAGAGGGGGGGGATGCCAGGTAAGGTGTCATTCTCATCATCTGACCATGGTGAAAAATTACTAGTGTTGTTTTAAAATGGGATGATAATATAACTAAACTTTAACAGCAGATTTTTTATCGTTTGATATCCCTTTTAATATACAGGGTTCTCTTCAAATAACATTAGTGGTATCTCATCTCCTAAATGAATCAAACCAACGATCAATGAATAAAAATAAAATAAAATTCGATTTATAATATTCGAATAGATGCGGTTAAGAGTCCGAAGAAAAATAAAATCCAAGCTGTCACGTCTATGATTACAGTATCAAGAATGTTCATGTATTTTTATGGTTACCAATAAATCGATGCCATAAAAATGCCATGAAATAAATTCAATAAAAACCAGTTTTTAAAAACACACTTTATAATAGAATATCTTTTTATTTTAATGTTTTCCTCATAATTCTTCATTATAAATACCTTTAATCTTGTATTAAACTTATCTATAATCCTTATCATTATGAAGGCTTATATTATGTGTAAACGACTCTGATAATTAAATCCTGAAAACATTAAAATAGTGTGTTGTCATCCATAAAACAGGTGAAAAAATTTTTCAGATCTTAGTAAGATAGGAAGTGAGTGAAAAAAAATTTAAATATTATCTGTATAAAAAAATAAAACATCTGAAGTGAAACAGCAAAACAGATGAGAATATGATTCATAAAATAGACAACACAGTTTCTATTCATTTTATTTATGAAATCAGGATGCTACACTGCAGAGAAATTGTTTTTGGTTATTCTGTGAATTTATTACTGTAAAATTGCAATATATTGTATGAATATAGCAGATATCTGAGAAAAAATTAAACTTAAATAACTTATTGACTCCACCGCCTTTGATTTTTACCAAATCCCATTTAGTAAAATATTTATTTATATTTCTTCCATACAGTATTACAATTAAATACATTTTTGTAAAAAAATATTATATCTATAACAACTACTCCCGAAAAAAATTTGGAATGTTTTATTTCAAATAATATATTAATTGTGCAGGGGTTTCGTGTTTATATCTTGTAATATGATTGCAAATATTTTCTTTGATTCATTTTTCATATAATTTTTCCCTTTATTATTATTTTATATAAATTCAAAAAAGCATACATTTTTATTTAGCTTTTTATTATCAAGCAAAAGCGACATTCTATTCGAGCATGTAATAAAGATACATTTTAGATTAATTTTCTAATTTTTTTTTGAAATTATTTTTCAAGGAGCCAGCAATTTAATCAACAATCTATTTCCTCTAACATTATGAAATTCTTTTAGATATTAATGTTATTTTTAATAAAGGATTAATTAGATTATATTTTGGTTTTCTAGGTTAGAAATTTATTTCCATCTAAGTTGCTTGTTTTTATTATTATACGTAGAATTTATATGTTATATTCTGAAAATTTTTCATTACCCTGTAAATATATTCCGCAATTATTCGTTTGAATATCTCAATAATGAAGTATTTCATTGAAATATTTTGTTTAGTCGAGAAAAAGTAATCAAACAGGTAAAATTGATTTGTGATTATAGAATTTTTTTTGCTTATGTTCTGTCTTCTAGAAATTGCTCAGAATATGTAATATTACCTTCTTGGAATTCGTTTATTTTCTTTGTTCAAACTGGAAATATGAAGATATTTCAAAAGAGCGTTAAATGAAGTTCAGGTCAATGATCTTTGGATTTCGAAACAAATTTCTGACAATGTGGTTATTTGGAATATTTTGTATTGTACAAGTTGTTATGAATATGTAATATTTCCTTTGCTCAAGCGGAAAATATAAGGACATTTTAAAACAACATTGATTTAAGTTCAGGGCAATAACCCTTGGATTTGGAAACAAATTTGTGACAATTTGGTTATTTGAAATGGATTTTACTACTCGAGTTTCAACAAAATTGAGTGCTTTAGAAAATATAATAATTTTAGCTCTTTCTCTGTTAGGAGTAAGTATTAAAGATATTTCTAGGAAATTCACTACCTTTTTCAGAGACTATATAAATGGAGGCATTTGCAAAAGTGCCGATTCTTTCTTTGTAGCATTGATAATTGAGAGAGATGTCTTTGAAAGTATTTCATTATAGTTGATTTCCATCCATAATGTCTTTGTGTATATTTTGCCTCCATTTTGATACTTGTATTTCATGTTTTCTTGTGAAATTATTATCATTTAAGGATGTGGTGGAAGCTTATAAGCCAGATAACAGCTACGAAACACGAGCAATTGTTTTGTATTGTGGTCTTGTTACTCGGCTGCGAACCACAAGGTCCCAGATTCTATCCTCGCTCATAACTATCCGCTACAAGGAGCTTGTTAGTGTTTTCACCACACACCTACTGGATTGGCACTATGTTATCATCATTAATGTAATGTCAATAAACATGATTAAATATGTGTAGTGTAAATAATCATTCTTTATTCAACTCCAATATGGTATTAAAACGATAAGTAGTAAGCAATGCTTTGAAAAATATTCGATTTGCCATTAAATTAAAAGGAAAGTAAATGTGAGTATTAAAAAAGCTTTATCAAAAGGTAGAACTTTCATTGCATAACCCTAATACAAAGAGAATTGATAAACATAAGAACGGTGGCACCATAGCTTATTGAGTTCACTGTAAAACCTTTAACAAACATTAAATCACAAATAATGAAGCACTCCCAAAGTTGTATTAGCATTTCTTAAGAGTTAATACAACTCTTGAATTTCAATTCTGTGAAAGCAAATTAAATATTTATACTACGCTTCGAAGTTAGGAAATACTGCACTGGATACTTAGTAGCCGAATACAATCATCTGCTCTGGAGACTTCACTTTCTGAAATGTTCCTTATTCGGGGAATTAAATGTATTTGTTTCTGATTTAATGAATGGATTGTTTGAAATAATGGCAGTTTATTTCAGAGGTTAGAAACAGTTTGTATGTACACAATTGTTGAAGAGTTTGTATTTATCCGACTTTCTTTATATTTTGACTTTTAAATCTACAAAATTTGTGAAAGGAAAAAATGATATTAATTGCAAAATAAGGATTAAATATGTATAGTTTTAATTGTAACTAATGTGAAATTATTTAATATTCTAATTTTTAGCTTTGGTTTATAAACTTCTCTCGGATTTAAAAATTAAATAAATTAGAATTTTAAAAAAATTCTCAAATTCTAAAAAAATTAAATGATATTTTAGATATTTTTTCTTTGATATTTACTGCAGTTTAAATTTTATCATTTAATTATCACATCATTTTCAGTATCCTACGCATTTTCGATTTCTTCTGTCAATCACATGCTTAATAAAAATTATTTTTAGTTAATTATAATTCCAGTATAAGATTTTTTCTCATGAATTTATTACTTCTGCTACATTTTAGATTTTAATAAAGTTCATAATTCATTGTGAAGGGTATTTTAAAATCCAGAATTATTCTTTCTTTACACTATAAGGAGACGCATCTCAAATAAAATTAATCCCAAATTAAAATAAATGATAATTAAATCTCTGATAATATTACATATTTATCTACTCTTAAAACCGTTTAGCATGAATTGGTTCATCTTACTAAATTTTACAGCAAAGATGTGTAGTCGAATTTTGATTAAACTGTTAAATGTTATTTGATAAATATCCAATTCATTGGTCATATAAATATATTTCCATCTGATATACATATTTAACAGCTAGAGCTTTCCGTTTTGATATATATATTCAATGAATACAATTGAATATCCAATATGACCAATGAATATCTAATTCATTGGTCATATATAATATATTTCCATCTGATATACATATTTACCAGCTAGAGCTTTCCGTTTTGATATAGATATTCAATGAATATCCAATTGAATATCCAATATGACCAATGAATATCTAATTCATTGGTCATATATAATATATTTCCATCTGATATACATATTTAACAGCTAGAGCTTTCCGTTTTGAAATAGATATTCAAAGAATATCCAATATGACCAATGAATATCTAATTCATTGGTCATATATAATATATTTCAATCTGATATACATATTTAACAGCTAGAGCTTTCCGTTTTGATATAGATATTCAAAGAATATCCAATTGAATAACCAATATGACCAATGAATATCTAATTCATTGGTCATATATAAAATATTTTAATCTGATATACATATTTAACAGCTAGAGCTTTCCGTTTTGATATAGATATTCAATGAATATCCAATATGACCAATGAATATCTAATTCATTGGTCATATATAATATATTTCCATCTGATATACATATTTAACAGCTAGAGCTTTCCGTTTTGATATATATATATTCAATGAATATCCAATTGAATATCCAATATTAACAATGAATATCTAATTCATTGGTCATATATAATATATTTCAATCTGATATACATATTTAACAGCTAGAGCTTTCCGTTTTGATACAGATATTTAATGAATATCCAATTGAATATCCAATATGAACAATTAATATCTAATTCATTGGTCATACATAATATATTTTCATCTGATATACATATTTAACAGCTAGAGCTTTCCGTTTTGATACAGATATTCAATGAATATCCAATTGAATATCCAATATGACCAATGAATATCTAATTCATTGGTCATATATAATATATTTCCATCTGATATACATATTTAACAGCTAGAGCTTTCCGTTTTGATACAGATATTCAATGAATATCCAATTGAATATCCAATATGACCAATGAATATCTAATTCATTGGTCATATATAATATATTTCCATCTGATATACATATTTAACAGCTAGAGCTTTCCATTTTGATATAGATATAGGTGCATTTCAGTGAAAAACAAACAAACAAAAAAGGCAAACAGTTTAAAAAAATTTGCTATTGGTTATAAGTAATTCCGTTTTCTTTGACTTTTGTTAAAGTCGAAAAAAGGAGATATGCAGTGGTTTTAATAACTTTATTTATTATTATCTACAAAAAAAACAAACAAAAAAACTGTTTGATAATCTAATTTCAATAATGTTTTAATTATTTTCTAGCTGACAAAAAATATCAATCTTAGCTTTCATGTTATTCAGAATATTATAAATGTATCATTGCTTTCAATTTAATTAGGTTTTTGAAAAACGATATAAGTTAGAATTTTCATTAATATTAAATAGAAAAGGTTTTTTTCTACAAATATCAGTTTTTAAAAACTTATTTTATCCAAGACTTTTCATTAAGCCTAGAATAAAATGAAAAAAAAAAAATGTAAAAATTTTTTTTTGTACTTATTCATTGCTGATAAAGAACTTTTTCTTTAGATATCAAATGTCAATTTCGCTCTAAGTTTATATTTTTAATTTATTTCTAAAATGAAACAAGGATATCTAATTTTGAAAAATGTATTCAGATTATTTTAAGCAAAAGCTTCTTTGATGTTAGGTTTAAATGCAGATTTATTTAATGTCGTTTGCGGAAAACAAATGCTTAAGCCAGCACCAGTTCATTATATTAATGTAAATATTATTTGAAAACTACTTATACTATTTTTGACGACCATCTGCTTCTGCAAGAATTTTAGCTTTGTTCAATTTAACTAAACCTTTTATGCATAACGTGATGCTCATGATTCAAATTGTGACAAATATCAAAGTAATATTATTTTAATATACCTACACCTGATTTCTTCATTGTGTAAATATATAAACCATCCTAGTAGAATTGATTCCAGTGTTACCGTAATTATATAGAAAACTTAACTGAACATTTTCATTTTTCGAGGTGGCCCCCAGTAGACGCAGCTCGAAACGAGGATAAGAAGCTTCCACCATGCTGGTTGGTTCTCGCCACCCTGGAAGGTCATTAAAAGGTGAGGGTCTGACTCGTTCCATAGATGACGGGACGTATTTCCTTAGGTAAGGGTTATACCGTGGTCGGTGATTGCCCTTAGGACTCAATCACAGTTCCCGCCAGTGTTACTGTAGCGACAGTCATTCAGTTATTTTATCTGTGTGCCTTCGGGAGGGTCGGAGAGTCAGTGATGTCATTTCATATATCATTTGTGACACTCCTTACGCCCAAACCCGGGGGTACCTCACATATAGGGCTTAGAAGCTACCGGAATGATGGTTGGTTCTCGTCGTTTTACAGAAATGATGTGGGTCGGCTATCCCTTACCGACGACAGGACGTACCTATTACGGGAGATGTTGCATCGTGGCCATTGATGGCTCGTAGGAATCAATCTTAAGCCCCATTCCAACGACCTGTGCAAGTTCTAGAGACAGACACATTTTCCCCTCTTTCCCCTCTCTTGTGAATTTCCGGTGTCCTTTGATGCCTGTTCAATTCACCGACAATTTGCGGGAAACTCCGCGGTTTAAGTTTTCAGCAATGTTGATGTGGCGGTCGATCATTCAAATTTTTCAGTGTGCCTCGTGGATGGTCTAATAGTTGGATAATGATAATTTGTGGTACTGAAAACTCAGTTCGTTATTCCTCTTATAAACTACAAAAATATTAAGTAGAATTCTTCTTCTTTGGTTTTTTTTGCAAAGGATATAATCACGCCATGAAATATTTTACGGAATAATAAAAACAGTGTGAATTTCAATGGATTGGCGAAAATTAATTTTAGAAACTAAGCAATAAAATCCAATTAATGAAGGATATCATAATTTTGAAAAAAAAAAAAAAAACTGACATTGCATTTAAATTTCTGTTATTAAAATTTAACATTGATTTAGCAATTTGCAATATTGATTTAGCTTAGTTTAACATTGATTTAGCAATTTGCAATATTGATTTAGCTTAGTTTAACATTGATTTAGCAATTTGCAATATTGATTTAGCTTAGTTTAGTTATATTAATGTCCGGTTTTTTTAAAGCAACACTAGGGCTATTTTGGGATGGATCTCGTACTTTTGAGTCACGTTCAGATGATGACGTGGACCCTCTGAAACTGGCACCGTTCTTACCAAAATTTCACACCGCACCAATGGGAGGATGTTCGCCTTGACAGATTTAACGTGCATAGACACGTCTACACGACAGCTCTTGGGTAGAATCGGGTATCGAACCTGAAACCCTCCGGTTCCGAAACCGAGTCCGCCACAACAAATCCTGTCTATATTTCTGTCTATATTAGTGATGGCAGGGTGATCGGCTGAATGCACGAAGAAGGTTCAGAAGTTACAACGTTCCGGCAGGCCACCTCGGTAACAAACCGGCAAACAGGCCACCTCGGCCCCATTGCAATATTAAATATCATATTTTGAGGAGTTAACGCATGAAAGCGCAAAAATCTAGGTAAATTTTTAATTGAAAAAAAAAATAAACACTCGATGTACACTTTGCAAAGTATAGTTCACACACAGACAACAAGATGAAAAGTGGAAAAGAAGTGAATGATCTAGAAAATGCGAAAATGTATTCTCATTTGTAAAAGTTCTTATGTTAGAACTTATTCTTATGTTCTTATGATGCTGTTAAAAACATGATGTATATGATGTATATTTGAATCATTACTTCATTTTTTATTAATTTTTGTCGTTGTTTAAATAATGGAAACTAAATATGAAAATTTGTATTTAGTTATCCATTTTATTTGGCAGTTGTGCAAGCCAGATTTTAATTCAATATTTCTTTAAATCAAGAAATTTGTGCATTCTTGTTTTATAAAATCTGTAGTTTTCTTATTCACAAATTTTAAAAAATATATATTTATCTGCATAAGTGAAAACAGTTATGGTTTCTTTATAAAACGAGTAACTATGTTTCTACTGCTTACAAAACGAAAAAGTGAACATGTGATTGATATAACTGATAATACCGCTTAATTTTTAACGCTCTGTAGAGGACCAATGCGCACATTTATCTGTATTATTACTGGAGAAATGTCACAAAATATTTATACAACTGTGTTAACGGCTCTCATTTTCTTTTTAATTATTCAGGCTTAACTTTCTTGGCATGTCAGCTGAATACAATCTGTTACAGATATCGATTTTGTCCACTCACTTGTACATTTATTCGAAAGCGAAAAGAAAAATCTTAATTTAAAGCAATGTTGAATGCTTTGCTTTCCGTTCCTTTCTAGTGATTTTTATTCCGGGCAGCAAATCCCTTTGTAAATTTCTGATACATACAAAGAAAGCAAAAGTTATGTTATTCTGAAAGCGTTTGATTATTGCTACCTATCTTTAAAACTGTTAAATAAAAATGAATAAAAGTTGAAACCGTGCTGTTTTAAATCTTGCTCCTTCAATTGCAACTAAAAGTTTTATATATTTCTATTCGGAAGTTCCAGGACTGTAAAGTCCAGAATTTATTTATTTAAATAAATAATAAAATTATTTATCTAAAGTTTAATAAATAAATGTATTTAAAAAAATAATAAAAGTTACAAAATATAATCTTATGCTTTTAAAGATATATTCCATTTGTATTATTTATTATTGAAAAATAAATAAGATTTACGTTCCAATTTTCATTATAATCTGAAATTCATATTTAACATAAGAAATTCCGAAGTGCAATTGTTTATATTTTATTAAACATTTACTCAAATTTACAAAATATTGTACATATTCTAAGAATTTATATCTGGAAATTTCCTATATATATTCAAATTCTGGTATTACTATTTAAAAAAAAAAAATCTCAGCTAAAGGAATTTTAAATACCAAGTATATCCTTTGTACGTGTAAGTTTTTCTATACTTTTAGAAAACTAAGTTCTAATACGACAGCCTTTTACAACTTCTTTGTTTAGTTTTAGAATAGCCTTCGGATAAATTTTTTAACAAATAATATTAGAAATTTAAAAAAAAAAAATCATTTATCAGAAAGCTATTCAATTTTTGCACATTGACTAGCTCTTAAAACCCAAAATGGGGATAAGAAAACGTGGTTTGTTAACTTTTGAAACGCTTTCTGTTATATGACGCTCTTTAAAATCGGAATAATTGATAAAAATATAAAAGTAGATAAAGAGTCAGAAAATGGTTACATTGACGTCTTATTTTAAAGCACTAGGGGTATTTTGGGATTGACCTCATAATTTTAAAACGCGGTCAGATGACGAGGACGGCGCCTACAATGCGACCCCCCCTTTCCGAAACTTATACACCACACCAGAGGGTGGACGTGTACCAGATTCAACGTGTACCAGACCCGCTTACACGACGATTCTTCAGTGGAATCGGGTCTCGAATTTGAAACCTCCCGGTTCCGAAGCCGAAACCTCACCACCAGGCTACCATGGCCCCTTTTCAAGGTATGATAATTTGTATAGCAAATGTTCACAATGTAAAATTCTCCGTTCATTTTGGAGTTGGAAGACGCATGAAATTTATAAGGCCATACGCTCTACTTAGTCTAATGAAAGACCTCACATAAAGTATTTATCTAACATATGATTTACTAGATCATTTTTTTCGACAGTTAACATTCAGATTTGGCTCTTACCTTTTCGAGGCACCAGTTTTAGTTCAGCACAAACGACAGAAATCCTTTTTCCATTGTGCGAAGTGGACTACCTCTTGATTAATTCTGTCATTAAATAAGAAGAAATAAATTTAAACTTATAGGGATGTTCAGCACATATTATATGTTACTATATTTTAGTTCTGATAACACTGCAACTGTTACACATCTTTTTGACATCTTTCCAATCAGATATTACATTAGGTCAGGAGTGGAGTAGTGATGACAGGACTATATCTGTGAATTATTTGAAGTAATACCTTTATAAGATTCCAGGACAAATTAGGATGTAAATTGACAAAAGATGATCAGCAAGTATCACCCGGGATATGTCTGAAAAAGTTCTCTTATAAATACGGAAATTGAGCAAAATTATTACATCTTTCAACCAAAAGCATCTTCTAAAGAATATGCCATGATAGCTAACAATACTCTCATAAAAAGAGAGAAGGCAAGTGAGAGTCGTTTCACCCTTTTTTCTAAAACAAGTTCATATCTGAAAAGTTCAATCTTATTATGAGGTTCGGGAACCAATATACACTAAACCAATCTTAATTGGCAGCTCGATATCTGATATGAAAGCATCATAAATAACACGATCACGTTGAAATAACCTTTTTTCCCACAATGAACCTCTTAAAACCTGATTTGTACTATTTTTAAAAGCAATTTTCTCCTAATTTGAGGTAGCGTTTCCCCACGCCTTATTTTTAGCCAGGATTATCTCTTGAAAAATAACTCCATTTATATATATATATATATATATATATAAATACCATAAAACGCGTTATCGACCGTCGCCATCTCGACTGTTGACTATGATATTTTTTAAATTCCAGTGAATCGATTAATAGGAATTCGATAAAGCTGTGAGGATTAGATTTCTTGTTCCAAACATTGAATAAAGATATAAAACGTGTAATATTGTTTGATTTTGAGTTTCTGCTTAGTATAAAAACTAAAAAGTGATATTAAATAACACTTTATATGATTAAGAATCAAGTGCGTATTTTTTACAAAATAATTTAATATTTTTCGTTATATTCGTACTCAACAAAATGTGTTTGAAGATATTTCATAATATAAAGCAGTTAAAAAACATATCTAATATAAAGCTTGAATGAATAGCATACCTAAAAATTTTGACATCGATTTGCCCGTATTTGTAGTTACAAAACACTCTTGCAGAATGAAACTTGAGTTAATTGATAATTTAATCGATTAACCCAAATTGTGTTGTGCAAATTAATAACAACTTAATTTGCACAACACTCTTATATTTTCTTTTGTCTCAATCAGATAAAATATTCATAATACTACTCTGTTGACAAAGGTTAACTATATTTTTTAGAAATGCTAATTTAAAGCAGAGAAAAATTCTATTGTAAGATTAATATTGTATTTTAATATTACTTGAAGTAATCACATTTTCGATACTAGTTCACTTATGTCTCTTGAGAAAATTGCAAATTATTTCAAAGAATTTATTTTAAATAAACTAAAAAAATAATATTATAGAATAAAGAAGCATAATTCAATATATTATTTCAAAAGAATTTTATCATAATGCTTTTTGATGTTGTGTTATCATGTGAAGAGAATTATTTTGTTTTTGAATTGGAAAGAAATCTTTTGCAAGTACAAGTAATACATCTTATCCAAATTCCCCAGACAAATAGCTTCTGTTTTGATATCAGTTGTTTACCAAATAATTCATGGAAATTGATTATAAATAATTCATTCTTTTAAATTCCACACAGATCTTGATATGTTTTCAAATTGACTCTCTTATATTTTTCTTAAAATACAATTCTTATAAACAAGAGTTTTTTTATTGCCATTGAATATGTATAAGATTTATGTAATAAAATATTCTAATATTCAACCTACGCAGCCCTTCTAATTAAGATAAATGCAAAAAAGGCATAAAATAAGTTTCGCATAAGCTAAAAATTTTTTGATACTTTATTCATTAAAAATATTTACTTTTATTCAGATATGTTTTATTTGCAAAAAATTATTAACAGCAAAAAGCTTTCAAGATTCTAAAATTTTTGCATAGAATCAGTTTTGAAAAATATTTTAGAATTTGAATCTCAAAAATCTGTAAAATTAAATGCATTTTTAAGCATTTCTTTGAATATTAACAATTATATTTAAAAAGTTCAAATAAGTAAGAAATTATTGGTCTATGTGAAAATATGAAATTAAAAAAAAATCGATTTTTTGGTATATAATAAATATTTATCAAGATAGGATTCATAATTATTTTTCATGTATTGGTTAAATTTATCCTTTGTTAGTTGAAAATGTCACTAATAGAGTTGTGTCAGATATCACAACACCACTCATCAACAAACAGGCAACTACTTATCGTTATTTTTCTCACTTTCTCTTTTATGTAGTATGTCAGCCATCTAACTCTCCGACCCGTCATAAAGGCACACGGATTTAAACCATAAAAACTGAATGACCGGACCGCCGCAACAGCAACATTGGCGGGAACTGTTGTTGAGTCCTAAGGGCCATCACCGGCCACGGTACAACCCTCTCCGAAGGAAGTACGTCCCGTCATCGATGGGAGGAGTCAGATCCCCCACCTATTAGTGTACCCTCCAGGGTGGCGAGATCCAACCATCATGCCGGAAGCATCTCATCCTCATTCCTAGGTGCCCCCCCGGGGGTTCTTTTATGTAGTATAGAGAAAGTGTAGCAATCATCAAAAATTTCGAACTGGAAATTTTGACGAATTTTCACATTTTAGACCTCCCTGGGTTCGAAAAACACATTCTTTTTTCATAAAATATCCTTCTCTGTTGTTGTTTCTTATTCCACTTGCCAGAGACAAGCCCGCTGTTACGAAGACTGCGATTTTAAGCCGGTGGGGTTTTTATAGTAGCGCCAACTAGGACCAAGAGTACGACTTTGCCACTCACGCATCACTCATGCGCTTGTACAACCCCTTTTTACAGGAGGGCACATTCACACATCTCACAAATAGAACAACGGAAGAACAAACATGCCAAAACCGGGACTCGAACCCAGGACGCCCAGATCACGGAAAAGACGCGCTACCCCTATGCCAGGATGCCGGAATATTCTTCTCTTTGTGGCAAAGACAGTTCTTAACGTTTTGAGCTAGACAGGTGAAATTTGGTGTACTCTCTTTATGCCTGATTTGTAGATTTCTATTAAATTTTGAGTTTAGTCTGTTCAGTTTAAATTCATCTGTCCAGCTGTTCGCATAAAAGTTAACACGATAATTATAAATTTGAGTCAATTTTTTAAAGTAAATCAGTTTGTGTACACATAATTTAGAAAAGGAGTAATAGTATTTGTATGTCATGATTTTTTAGATGAATGAAATCTGCCAATAATGTAGATATCTGTCTACCCATTTATTTTTACATAAACATGATAACTCATAAACGTAGTTAGTCTAATGGGTGGTATTTTACAAATTGTATTCTCACAAAAAATGTAAGATTTCCTAAAATTCAGATCAGATTTGTTCACTAATTGACTATCTATTGCTCTACCTAATAACGTATATAAGAAGACCATCTATTACTCTATCTGTTAGTGTGTTTATAAGGAAATTATCTGTTGCTCTATCTGTTAGTGGACATAAGAAGGCAATCTGTTGCTCTATTTATTAGTGTGTAAAAGAAGACTATCTGTTGCTCTATCTGTTAGAGTTAGGGATTGCAATACCAGTATACCGGGATACCGAATACCGGTATTTTGAGCCATTTGTACAATTTTGTAATACCGGTATTCACAAGTTTAAATACCGGTTTTTCGGTATTTACTAGAAATTTTTAAAATTTCTCCACTATATGTTCAGGTATAGCGAACATATCAAAATAGTATACGTTTCTGTTTTTATGTCTCCATAACGGGAAAAATTGATTAGCTAATTAACGGCTTAATTAATTGCTTAAATCTAAATTAGCGAAACATGGATTATCCCTGAAAGAAAATATTGTATCCTTAACGACTGATGGAGCAACAATTATGAAAAAAGTTGGAAAGTTGATTGGTGCAAATCGGCAGTTGTGCTATGAACATGGAATTCAATTAGAAGTAATAGATGTATTATACCAAAAAAATAAAGAACAGAAGAATCCAAATACTGTGGATATAGAAATTTCGGATTCCAACTTTGAAAAGAGTAAGAGTGAGAGTGATATTGACAATGAAGATAATGAAAATGTAATTGTTGAAGAATATATTGCTAATGAGGATGAAATATTAACCTATCAAGAATTGCTTCCTATAATTTATAAAGTTCGAAAAATTGTTAAGATATTTAAATGTTCCCCTATAAAAAGGATATTTTACTAAAATATATACGAGCAGAAAATAAAACAGAATATATGTTAATATTAGATTCTAAAACACGTTGGAATAGTTTACTCCTTATGATGGAACGATTTTTGAAACTGAGAAATCCAATCCAAAAAGCAATAATCGACTTAAACCTGGAAATTAATTTTTCAGATAGTGAATTCGACTTAATATCCAGAATTATATCAGCTCTACTTCCAATAAAACTGACTATTGAGGCATTATGTCGGAGAGATTCTAATTTATTAACAGCTAATGCAACAATAAATTTCATGTTGCAGTCACTGAAAGAACAGCACATATCACTATCTGAAGAATAATATATTACATTGAAAAATCGCACAGAAGAAAAGCATACCGAAATAGAAAATGTCTTTCGGTATTTACATAATTATAATAATTTTAAAAATGAAAATGAGAAAGAGGAAAAGAGACTAACCAATTCAAATCTGATTAAGTTTAGAGTAAATTTTCTTAAAATTTTTTACCCGCAACCCTATTTATATTCAGAAGAATTCGGTTCAATTATTGAAGATTACGATGTCACTACTGTCGATAGTGAAAAGGAATTGTCTCTTGAACAAAAATTAGAATTAGCGATAAATAAAAAAATTTCAAAGAACCAAAATACAATACAGAAATCAGCTATATCCAAAACCATCCGACGAGAAATCGATTTATTTGAAGATGAGGAATTTAGAGGTAAATACTTGGAAAAAGTATATTGCGCATTGCTAACATTACCACCAATTAGCGTAGATGCCGAAAGAGCGTTTTCGACAGCTAATAATTTTTACACAAAATTACTTTTCAGGCTTAATGACATTACAATGGATGCATTATGTTTTTTAAGATCACATTTCAAAAATTTGTAATAGTACCCCAGACTGAATAGTGATATTTACACTTTTTTTGTGATTGAAATAAATAAGATGTTTCTTTACTTTTTTGTGATTATATACTGTTATAATTTATAAGTTACAAATTATTTTTTGTGATATTTACACTCTCTAACAAAACTGGCAAATAAAACAAAGAAACATCTGGGTTTTCTTTCTTTTTCTAAAATTTCTAATACCGGTATTAAAACCGGTATCCCGGTATTAAGATTTAAAAAATACCGAATACCGGTATTGAACTTTTTGTCCGGTATTGCAATCTCTAGTTAGAGTGTATAAGAAGACTATTTGTTGCTCTATCCATAAGTGTGTATAAGTAGACGATGACACAAAAGCGTAAAAAGCTAAATGCAGATTTTACTATGTGAAATTCACATAAATTTGCTGATCATGGTAAAAACTTTGAATTGCATTTAGTCAAATGTAAAAAGACATAATTCCAGAATACATATTCTATTCGTTACTAAGTATACATCTATTTGTTACTTACTATATATAATCTAATAAGCTAAATACAAGCGTATTACATTGTTAAAAAGTCGAGAAAAGGACACTGCTGTTGATTTATCCTAATTAATTCAGCATTTCATTTAAACAGCTCTATAAACGGAAATCAAAGTATCATCAGAGAAAACATTATTTCGTTAATTTCTTTTGTTTGTGATGATTAAAGAGTTTTAAAGAGTCAATAACTGAAAAAATGAGATCCGTCTTTCAATAAGGATTAAATTTGTTTAAAAAATTAAAAATATCCTTTAAAAAGTATTTTGAACTAAATTAGAACTTCTATTTAGAATTTTCTCTTTCTTTTGACTATTTATATGCAAATCCAGAGATTCAAATCTCATCGAAGAATCTAAAGCGACATTATTTCATCAGGTGCACTGAATTATCCGCCTTTTAATAATCAGAAACAAAGTTTGTTATTTGGCAGTGAGAATTCATTTATATTTAAAAGAGGTATTGAAATTTAAATTGGATTATCAGTAACTTAAAGAGAATTACGACTTCTGAATTGCAAATAAATAATTAATGTCAAGAAGGCTGCACAAAGCTCATTAAAGACAGTAATGAGAATTTTCTAAACAAATACGTTTTCCTTAATTCTATCAAAACAACAGATAAACAAATAAAGTCAGTCGTGTAATTAGGTCTTTGATACTACAATGTACTTATTACTTGAGGATTGTTCCTTTCTGATTACTTGGAATACAAATTGCATAAGTAATCGATTTTTTTATTACTGAATGTGAAAGAAATCTTAATAGCTACAATGAGTTTCGCAGAAATGTAAATGGCCTGAAATTAAAACAAAAAGAATGTTTTGAATGGAAGTTTTATTTATTTACTAGTTGGTACCCGACGAGTTGCTGCCACAGAAAAAATAATTTTGGAAATATCGATTGAAAATTGAAACAGGTGTCTTGTTTAGTTAGGAATGATAGAAAGAATGATATTTATTTTCTTATCTGCAGTGAATACATTCATTGAAGTTTTATGATTTTTAAAGGAGAAGTACAAATAACATTTATTTTATTTTTTGACTTTATTATTCAAGAGTTTTAGGATAGACAAAATTTTCTGTTTTTCCGTCTTCAGAAAAAAAAAAAAAAAAAAAAAAAAATATTGGTTGTCCGACTCGTAAGCATCCAGCGTATAACTGGCCATTTGAAAAACATGGATTTTCTATATTGAATCCGCACACTTGAAGGGATTGACCTTGAGCCTTGTTAATGACATTGTTGATATGTACGGTTTTTTTTTTCAGACAAAATATATTGTGCACGCTGCAAGAAGACATTCTGTGAATATGACTATTCATTAATGAGAAGAAAAATATTAGCACTTGCACTAAATATTTCCGATTTCATTTCACTCACATTGATTGGCATCAATGTGAGTGAATAGTCATCTACTTTCTATGATAGTCATAGTCAAAGAAATAGTCATCTACTTTCTATGATAGTCATAGTCAAAGAAATAGTCATCTACTTTCTTTGATAGTCATAGTCAAAGAAATAGTCATCTACTTTCTTTGATAGTCATAGTCAAAGAAATAGTCATCTACTTTCTATGATAGTCATAGTCAAAGAAATAGTCATCTACTTTCTATGATAGTCATAGTCAAAGAAATAGTCATCTACTTTCTATGATAGTCATAGTCAAAGAAATAGTCATCTACTTTCTATGATAGTCATAGTCAAAGAAATAGTCATCTACTTTCTATGATAGTCATAGTCAAAGAAATAGTCATCTACTTTCTATGATAGTCATAGTCAAAGAAATAGTCATCTACTTTCTTTGATAGTCATAGTCAAAGAAATAGTCATCTACTTTCTATGATAGTCATAGTCAAAGAAATAGTCATCTACTTTCTATGATAGTCATAGTCAAAGAAATAGTCATCTACTTTCTATGATAGTCATAGTCAAAGAAATGGTCATCTACTTTCTATGATAGTCATAGTCAAAGAAATGGTCATCTACTTTCTATGATAGTCATAGTCAAAGAAATGGTCATCTACTTTCTATGATAGTCATAGTCAAAGAAATGGTCATCTACTTTCTATGATAGTCATAGTCAAAGAAATGGTCATCTACTTTCTATGATAGTCATAGTCAAAGAAATGGTCATCTACTTTCTATGATAGTCATAGTCAAAGAAATGGTCATCTACTTTCTATGATAGTCATAGTCAAAGAAATGGTCATCTACTTTCTATGATAGTCATAGTCAAAGAAATGGTCATCTACTTTCTATGATAGTCATAGTCAAAGAAATGGTCATCTACTTTCTATGATAGTCATAGTCAAAGAAATGGTCATCTACTCTCTATGATAGTCATAGTCAAAGAAATGGTCATCTACTCTCTATGATAGTCATAGTCAAAGAAATGGTCATCTACTCTCTATGATAGTCATAGTCAAAGAAATGGTCATCTACTCTCTATGATAGTCATAGTCAAAGAAATGGTCATCTACTCTCTATGATAGTCATAGTCAAAGAAATGGTCATCTACTCTCTATGATAGTCATAGTCAAAGAAATGGTCATCTACTCTCTATGATAGTCATAGTCAAAGAAATGGTCATCTACTCTCTATGATAGTCATAGTCAAAGAAATGGTCATCTACTCTCTATGATAGTCATAGTCAAAGAAATGGTCATCTACTCTCTATGATAGTCATAGTCAAAGAAATGGTCATCTACTCTCTATGATAGTCATAGTCAAAGAAATGGTCATCTACTGTCTATGATAGTCATAGTCAAAGAAATGGTCATCTACTGTCTATGATAGTCATAGTCAAAGAAATGGTCATCTACTGTCTATGATAGTCATAGTCAAAGAAATGGTCATCTACTGTCTATGATAGTCATAGTCAAAGAAATGGTCATCTACTGTCTATGATAGTCATAGTCAAAGAAATGGTCATCTACTGTCTATGATAGTCATAGTCAAAGAAATGGTCATCTACTGTCTATGATAGTCATAGTCAAAGAAATGGTCATCTACTGTCTATGATAGTCATAGTCAAAGAAATGGTCATCTACTTTCTATGATAGTCATAGTCAAAGAAATGGTCATCTACTTTCTATGATAGTCATAGTCAAAGAAATGGTCATCTACTTTCTATGATAGTCATAGTCAAAGAAATGGTCATCTACTTTCTATGAATTATAGTCATAGTCAAAGAAATGGTCATCTACTTTCTATGATAGTCATAGTCAAAGAAATGGTCATCTACTTTCTATGATAGTCATAGTCAAAGAAATGGTCATCTACTTTCTATGATAGTCATAGTCAAAGAAATGGTCATCTACTTTCTATGATAGTCATAGTCAAAGAAATGGTCATCTACTTTCTATGATAGTCATAGTCAAAGAAATGGTCATCTACTTTCTATGATAGTCATAGTCAAAGAAATGGTCATCTACTTTCTATGATAGTCATAGTCAAAGAAATGGTCATCTACTTTCTATGATAGTCATAGTCAAAGAAATGGTCATCTACTTTCTATGATAGTCATAGTCAAAGAAATGGTCATCTACTTTCTATGATAGTCATAGTCAAAGAAATGGTCATCTACTTTCTATGATAGTCATAGTCAAAGAAATGGTCATCTACTTTCTATGATAGTCATAGTCAAAGAAATGGTCATCTACTTTCTATGATAGTCATAGTCAAAGAAATGGTCATCTACTTTCTATGATAGTCATAGTCAAAGAAATGGTCATCTACTTTCTATGATAGTCATAGTCAAAGAAATGGTCATCTACTTTCTATGATAGTCATAGTCAAAGAAATGGTCATCTACTTTCTATGATAGTCATAGTCAAAGAAATGGTCATCTACTTTCTATGATAGTCATAGTCAAAGAAATGGTCATCTACTTTCTATGATAGTCATAGTCAAAGAAATGGTCATCTACTTTCTATGATAGTCATAGTCAAAGAAATGGTCATCTACTTTCTATGATAGTCATAGTCAAAGAAATGGTCATCTACTTTCTATGATAGTCATAGTCAAAGAAATGGTCATCTACTTTCTATGATAGTCATAGTCAAAGAAATGGTCATCTACTTTCTATGATAGTCATAGTCAAAGAAATGGTCATCTACTTTCTATGATAGTCATAGTCAAAGAAATGGTCATCTACTTTCTATGATAGTCATAGTCAAAGAAATGGTCATCTACTTTCTATGATAGTCATAGTCAAAGAAATGGTCATCTACTTTCTATGATAGTCATAGTCAAAGAAATGGTCATCTACTTTCTATGATAGTCATAGTCAAAGAAATGGTCATCTACTTTCTATGATAGTCATAGTCAAAGAAATGGTCATCTACTTTCTATGATAGTCATAGTCAAAGAAATGGTCATCTACTTTCTATGATAGTCATAGTCAAAGAAATGGTCATCTACTTTCTATGATAGTCATAGTCAAAGAAATGGTCATCTACTTTCTATGATAGTCATAGTCAAAGAAATGGTCATCTACTTTCTATGATAGTCATAGTCAAAGAAATGGTCATCTACTTTCTATGATAGTCATAGTCAAAGAAATGGTCATCTACTTTCTATGATAGTCATAGTCAAAGAAATGGTCATCTACTTTCTATGATAGTCATAGTCAAAGAAATGGTCATCTACTTTCTATGATAGTCATAGTCAAAGAAATGGTCATCTACTTTCTATGATAGTCATAGTCAAAGAAATGGCCATCTACTTTCTATGATAGTCATAGTCAAAGAAATGGCCATCTACTTTCTATGATAGTCATAGTCAAAGAAATGGCCATCTACTTTCTATGATAGTCATAGTCAAAGAAATGGCCATCTACTTTCTATGATAGTCATAGTCAAAGAAATGGCCATCTACTTTCTATGATAGTCATAGTCAAAGAAATGGCCATCTACTTTCTATGATAGTCATAGTCAAAGAAATGGCCATCTACTTTCTATGATAGTCATAGTCAAAGAAATGGCCATCTACTTTCTATGATAGTCATAGTCAAAGAAATGGCCATCTACTTTCTATGATAGTCATAGTCAAAGAAATGGCCATCTACTTTCTATGATAGTCATAGTCAAAGAAATGGCCATCTACTTCCTATGATAGTCATAGTCAAAGAAATGGCCATCTACTTCCTATGATAGTCATAGTCAAAGAAATGGCCATCTACTTCCTATGATAGTCATAGTCAAAGAAATGGCCATCTACTTCCTATGATAGTCATAGTCAAAGAAATGGTCATCTACTTCCTATGATAGTCATAGTCAAAGAAATGGTCATCTACTTCCTATGATAGTCATAGTCAAAGAAATGGTCATCTACTTCCTATGATAGTCATAGTCAAAGAAATGGTCATCTACTTCCTATGATAGTCATAGTCAAAGAAATGGTCATCTACTTCCTATGATAGTCATAGTCAAAGAAATGGTCATCTACTTCCTATGATAGTCATAGTCAAAGAAATGGTCATCTACTTCCTATGATAGTCATAGTCAAAGAAATGGTCATCTACTTCCTATGATAGTCATAGTCAAAGAAATGGTCATCTACTTCCTATGATAGTCATAGTCAAAGAAATGGTCATCTACTTCCTATGATAGTCATAGTCAAAGAAATGGTCATCTACTTCCTATGATAGTCATAGTCAAAGAAATGGTCATCTACTTCCTATGATAGTCATAGTCAAAGAAATGGTCATCTACTTCCTATGATAGTCATAGTCAAAGAAATGGTCATCTACTTCCTATGATAGTCATAGTCAAAGAAATGGTCATCTACTTCCTATGATAGTCATAGTCAAAGAAATGGTCATCTACTTCCTATGATAGTCATAGTCAAAGAAATGGTCATCTACTTCCTATGATAGTCATAGTCAAAGAAATGGTCATCTACTTCCTATGATAGTCATAGTCAAAGAAATGGTCATCTACTTCCTATGATAGTCATAGTCAAAGAAATGGTCATCTACTTCCTATGATAGTCATAGTCAAAGAAATGGTCATCTACTTCCTATGATAGTCATAGTCAAAGAAATGGTCATCTACTTCCTATGATAGTCATAGTCAAAGAAATGGTCATCTACTTCCTATGATAGTCATAGTCAAAGAAATGGTCATCTACTTCCTATGATAGTCATAGTCAAAGAAATGGTCATCTACTTCCTATGATAGTCATAGTCAAAGAAATGGTCATCTACTTCCTATGATAGTCATAGTCAAAGAAATGGTCATCTACTTCCTATGATAGTCATAGTCAAAGAAATGGTCATCTACTTCCTATGATAGTCATAGTCAAAGAAATGGTCATCTACTTCCTATGATAGTCATAGTCAAAGAAATGGTCATCTACTTCCTATGATAGTCATAGTCAAAGAAATGGTCATCTACTTCCTATGATAGTCATAGTCAAAGAAATGGTCATCTACTTCCTATGATAGTCATAGTCAAAGAAATGGTCATCTACTTCCTATGATAGTCATAGTCAAAGAAATGGTCATCTACTTCCTATGATAGTCATAGTCAAAGAAATGGTCATCTACTTCCTATGATAGTCATAGTCAAAGAAATGGTCATCTACTTCCTATGATAGTCATAGTCAAAGAAATGGTCATCTACTTCCTATGATAGTCATAGTCAAAGAAATGGTCATCTACTTCCTATGATAGTCATAGTCAAAGAAATGGTCATCTACTTCCTATGATAGTCATAGTCAAAGAAATGGTCATCTACTTCCTATGATAGTCATAGTCAAAGAAATGGTCATCTACTTCCTATGATAGTCATAGTCAAAGAAATGGTCATCTACTTCCTATGATAGTCATAGTCAAAGAAATGGTCATCTACTTCCTATGATAGTCATAGTCAAAGAAATGGTCATCTACTTTCTATGATAGTCATAGTCAAAGAAATGGTCATCTACTTTCTATGATAGTCATAGTCAAAGAAATGGTCATCTACTTTCTATGATAGTCATAGTCAAAGAAATGGTCATCTACTTTCTATGATAGTCATAGTCAAAGAAATGGTCATCTACTTTCTATGATAGTCATAGTCAAAGAAATGGTCATCTACTTTCTATGATAGTCATAGTCAAAGAAATGGTCATCTACTTTCTATGATAGTCATAGTCAAAGAAATGGTCATCTACTTTCTATGATAGTCATAGTCAAAGAAATGGTCATCTACTTTCTATGATAGTCATAGTCAAAGAAATGGTCATCTACTTTCTATGATAGTCATAGTCAAAGAAATGGTCATCTACTTTCTATGATAGTCATAGTCAAAGAAATGGTCATCTACTTTCTATGATAGTCATAGTCAAAGAAATGGTCATCTACTTTCTATGATAGTCATAGTCAAAGAAATGGTCATCTACTTTCTATGATAGTCATAGTCAAAGAAATGGTCATCTACTTTCTATGATAGTCATAGTCAAAGAAATGGTCATCTACTTTCTATGATAGTCATAGTCAAAGAAATGGTCATCTACTTTCTATGATAGTCATAGTCAAAGAAATGGTCATCTACTTTCTATGATAGTCATAGTCAAAGAAATGGTCATCTACTTTCTATGATAGTCATAGTCAAAGAAATGGTCATCTACTTTCTATGATAGTCATAGTCAAAGAAATGGTCATCTACTTTCTATGATAGTCATAGTCAAAGAAATGGTCATCTACTTTCTATGATAGTCATAGTCAAAGAAATGGTCATCTACTTTCTATGATAGTCATAGTCAAAGAAATGGTCATCTACTTTCTATGATAGTCATAGTCAAAGAAATGGTCATCTACTTTCTATGATAGTCATAGTCAAAGAAATGGTCATCTACTTTCTATGATAGTCATAGTCAAAGAAATGGTCATCTACTTTCTATGATAGTCATAGTCAAAGAAATGGTCATCTACTTTCTATGATAGTCATAGTCAAAGAAATGGTCATCTACTTTCTATGATAGTCATAGTCAAAGAAATGGTCATCTACTTTCTATGATAGTCATAGTCAAAGAAATGGTCATCTACTTCCTATGATAGTCATAGTCAAAGAAATGGTCATCTACTTCCTATGATAGTCATAGTCAAAGAAATGGTCATCTACTTCCTATGATAGTCATAGTCAAAGAAATGGTCATCTACTTCCTATGATAGTCATAGTCAAAGAAATGGTCATCTACTTCCTATGATAGTCATAGTCAAAGAAATGGTCATCTACTTCCTATGATAGTCATAGTCAAAGAAATGGTCATCTACTTCCTATGATAGTCATAGTCAAAGAAATGGTCATCTACTTCCTATGATAGTCATAGTCAAAGAAATGGTCATCTACTTCCTATGATAGTCATAGTCAAAGAAATGGTCATCTACTTCCTATGATAGTCATAGTCAAAGAAATGGTCATCTACTTCCTATGATAGTCATAGTCAAAGAAATGGTCATCTACTTCCTATGATAGTCATAGTCAAAGAAATGGTCATCTACTTCCTATGATAGTCATAGTCAAAGAAATGGTCATCTACTTCCTATGATAGTCATAGTCAAAGAAATGGTCATCTACTTCCTATGATAGTCATAGTCAAAGAAATGGTCATCTACTTCCTATGATAGTCATAGTCAAAGAAATGGTCATCTACTTCCTATGATAGTCATAGTCAAAGAAATGGTCATCTACTTCCTATGATAGTCATAGTCAAAGAAATGGTCATCTACTTCCTATGATAGTCATAGTCAAAGAAATGGTCATCTACTTCCTATGATAGTCATAGTCAAAGAAATGGTCATCTACTTCCTATGATAGTCATAGTCAAAGAAATGGTCATCTACTTCCTATGATAGTCATAGTCAAAGAAATGGTCATCTACTTCCTATGATAGTCATAGTCAAAGAAATGGTCATCTACTTCCTATGATAGTCATAGTCAAAGAAATGGTCATCTACTTCCTATGATAGTCATAGTCAAAGAAATGGTCATCTACTTCCTATGATAGTCATAGTCAAAGAAATGGTCATCTACTTCCTATGATAGTCATAGTCAAAGAAATGGTCATCTACTTCCTATGATAGTCATAGTCAAAGAAATGGTCATCTACTTCCTATGATAGTCATAGTCAAAGAAATGGTCATCTACTTCCTATGATAGTCATAGTCAAAGAAATGGTCATCTACTTCCTATGATAGTCATAGTCAAAGAAATGGTCATCTACTTCCTATGATAGTCATAGTCAAAGAAATGGTCATCTACTTCCTATGATAGTCATAGTCAAAGAAATGGTCATCTACTTCCTATGATAGTCATAGTCAAAGAAATGGTCATCTACTTCCTATGATAGTCATAGTCAAAGAAATGGTCATCTACTTCCTATGATAGTCATAGTCAAAGAAATGGTCATCTACTTCCTATGATAGTCATAGTCAAAGAAATGGTCATCTACTTCCTATGATAGTCATAGTCAAAGAAATGGTCATCTACTTCCTATGATAGTCATAGTCAAAGAAATGGTCATCTACTTCCTATGATAGTCATAGTCAAAGAAATGGTCATCTACTTCCTATGATAGTCATAGTCAAAGAAATGGTCATCTACTTCCTATGATAGTCATAGTCAAAGAAATGGTCATCTACTTCCTATGATAGTCATAGTCAAAGAAATGGTCATCTACTTCTATGATAGTCATAGTCAAAGAAATGGTCATCTACTTTCTATGATAGTCATAGTCAAAGAAATGGTCATCTACTTTCTATGATAGTCATAGTCAAAGAAATGGTCATCTACTTTCTATGATAGTCATAGTCAAAGAAATGGTCATCTACTTTCTATGATAGTCATAGTCAAAGAAATGGTCATCTACTTTCTATGATAGTCATAGTCAAAGAAATGGTCATCTACTTTCTATGATAGTCATAGTCAAAGAAATGGTCATCTACTTTCTATGATAGTCATAGTCAAAGAAATGGTCATCTACTTTCTATGATAGTCATAGTCAAAGAAATGGTCATCTACTTTCTATGATAGTCATAGTCAAAGAAATGGTCATCTACTTTCTATGATAGTCATAGTCAAAGAAATGGTCATCTACTTTCTATGATAGTCATAGTCAAAGAAATGGTCATCTACTTTCTATGATAGTCATAGTCAAAGAAATGGTCATCTACTTTCTATGATAGTCATAGTCAAAGAAATGGTCATCTACTTTCTATGATAGTCATAGTCAAAGAAATGGTCATCTACTTTCTATGATAGTCATAGTCAAAGAAATGGTCATCTACTTTCTATGATAGTCATAGTCAAAGAAATGGTCATCTACTTTCTATGATAGTCATAGTCAAAGAAATGGTCATCTACTTTCTATGATAGTCATAGTCAAAGAAATGGTCATCTACTTTCTATGATAGTCATAGTCAAAGAAATGGTCATCTACTTTCTATGATAGTCATAGTCAAAGAAATGGTCATCTACTTTCTATGATAGTCATAGTCAAAGAAATGGTCATCTACTTTCTATGATAGTCATAGTCAAAGAAATGGTCATCTACTTTCTATGATAGTCATAGTCAAAGAAATGGTCATCTACTTTCTATGATAGTCATAGTCAAAGAAATGGTCATCTACTTTCTATGATAGTCATAGTCAAAGAAATGGTCATCTACTTTCTATGATAGTCATAGTCAAAGAAATGGTCATCTACTTTCTATGATAGTCATAGTCAAAGAAATGGTCATCTACTTTCTATGATAGTCATAGTCAAAGAAATGGTCATCTACTTTCTATGATAGTCATAGTCAAAGAAATGGTCATCTACTTTCTATGATAGTCATAGTCAAAGAAATGGTCATCTACTTTCTATGATAGTCATAGTCAAAGAAATGGTCATCTACTTTCTATGATAGTCATAGTCAAAGAAATGGTCATCTACTTTCTATGATAGTCATAGTCAAAGAAATGGTCATCTACTTTCTATGATAGTCATAGTCAAAGAAATGGTCATCTACTTTCTATGATAGTCATAGTCAAAGAAATGGTCATCTACTTTCTATGATAGTCATAGTCAAAGAAATGGTCATCTACTTTCTATGATAGTCATAGTCAAAGAAATGGTCATCTACTTTCTATGATAGTCATAGTCAAAGAAATGGTCATCTACTTTCTATGATAGTCATAGTCAAAGAAATGGTCATCTACTTTCTATGATAGTCATAGTCAAAGAAATGGTCATCTACTTCCTATGATAGTCATAGTCAAAGAAATGGTCATCTACTTCCTATGATAGTCATAGTCAAAGAAATGGTCATCTACTTCCTATGATAGTCATAGTCAAAGAAATGGTCATCTACTTCCTATGATAGTCATAGTCAAAGAAATGGTCATCTACTTCCTATGATAGTCATAGTCAAAGAAATGGTCATCTACTTCCTATGATAGTCATAGTCAAAGAAATGGTCATCTACTTCCTATGATAGTCATAGTCAAAGAAATGGTCATCTACTTCCTATGATAGTCATAGTCAAAGAAATGGTCATCTACTTCCTATGATAGTCATAGTCAAAGAAATGGTCATCTACTTCCTATGATAGTCATAGTCAAAGAAATGGTCATCTACTTCCTATGATAGTCATAGTCAAAGAAATGGTCATCTACTTTCTATGATAGTCATAGTCAAAGAAATGGTCATCTACTTTCTATGATAGTCATAGTCAAAGAAATGGTCATCTACTTTCTATGATAGTCATAGTCAAAGAAATGGTCATCTACTTTCTATGATAGTCATAGTCAAAGAAATGGTCATCTACTTCCTATGATAGTCATAGTCAAAGAAATGGTCATCTACTTCCTATGATAGTCATAGTCAAAGAAATGGTCATCTACTTCCTATGATAGTCATAGTCAAAGAAATGGTCATCTACTTCCTATGATAGTCATAGTCAAAGAAATGGTCATCTACTTCCTATGATAGTCATAGTCAAAGAAATGGTCATCTACTTCCTATGATAGTCATAGTCAAAGAAATGGTCATCTACTTCCTATGATAGTCATAGTCAAAGAAATGGTCATCTACTTCCTATGATAGTCATAGTCAAAGAAATGGTCATCTACTTTCTATGATAGTCATAGTCAAAGAAATGGTCATCTACTTTCTATGATAGTCATAGTCAAAGAAATGGTCATCTACTTTCTATGATAGTCATAGTCAAAGAAATGGTCATCTACTTTCTATGATAGTCATAGTCAAAGAAATGGTCATCTACTTTCTATGATAGTCATAGTCAAAGAAATGGTCATCTACTTTCTATGATAGTCATAGTCAAAGAAATGGTCATCTACTTTCTATGATAGTCATAGTCAAAGAAATGGTCATCTACTTCCTATGATAGTCATAGTCAAAGAAATGGTCATCTACTTCCTATGATAGTCATAGTCAAAGAAATGGTCATCTACTTCCTATGATAGTCATAGTCACAGAAATGGTCATCTACTTCCTATGATAGTCATAGTCAAAGAAATGGTCATCTACTTCCTATGATAGTCATAGTCAAAGAAATGGTCATCTACTTCCTATGATAGTCATAGTCAAAGAAATGGTCATCTACTTCCTATGATAGTCATAGTCAAAGAAATGGTCATCTACTTCCTATGATAGTCATAGTCAAAGAAATGGTCATCTACTTCCTATGATAGTCATAGTCAAAGAAATGGTCATCTACTTCCTATGATAGTCATAGTCAAAGAAATGGTCATCTACTTCCTATGATAGTCATAGTCAAAGAAATGGTCATCTACTTCCTATGATAGTCATAGTCAAAGAAATGGTCATCTACTTCCTATGATAGTCATAGTCAAAGAAATGGTCATCTACTTCCTATGATAGTCATAGTCAAAGAAATGGTCATCTACTTCCTATGATAGTCATAGTCAAAGAAATGGTCATCTACTTCCTATGATAGTCATAGTCAAAGAAATGGTCATCTACTTCCTATGATAGTCATAGTCAAAGAAATGGTCATCTACTTCCTATGATAGTCATAGTCAAAGAAATGGTCATCTACTTCCTATGATAGTCATAGTCAAAGAAATGGTCATCTACTTCCTATGATAGTCATAGTCAAAGAAATAGTCATCTACTTTCTATGATAGTCATAGTCAAAGAAATAGTCATCTACTTTCTATGATAGTCATAGTCAAAGAAATAGTCATCTACTTTCTATGATAGTCATAGTCAAAGAAATAGTCATCTACTTTCTATGATAGTCATAGTCAAAGAAATAGTCATCTACTTTCTATGATAGTCATAGTCAAAGAAATAGTCATCTACTTTCTATGATAGTCATAGTCAAAGAAATAGTCATCTACTTTCTATGATAGTCATAGTCAAAGAAATAGTCATCTACTTTCTATGATAGTCATAGTCAAAGAAATAGTCATCTATTTTCTTTGATATATGTACGATGAACTCCGAATGACATATGCCGTTTACTGTTTATCTTTTGTCAATTTTAAAATTTAACTTTCTCGCAAGTGCAAGTAATAAATTGGCAAAGTTTCATCGGAATCGGTTGAACGGTAGGGCAGCACATAAGGTACGGACAAACAAAATCTCATTTTTATATATTAGGTTTTTACCAATGGATTTTGATCACTCTATTATAGAAAAGAGTATATTTAAATAACACAATCCAGTTCTAATATTTCGAGTATTTTTTATACTTACAGTTTATTATGTTTTTATATTTAGGTGCGGTAAAAATATTTCAATCACTGCAAAAAAAAAAAAAAAAAAGATTTTTTTTTTTTTTTTACGTCCTAGTTTGAGAAGATTGTTTTTAGCAACATCAGAAAATATTTTCAGAAAGATTTTAAATAAAAAAAAATCTTACAGCAATATTAAACTTTTTATCTTCTGAATTCAGAATATCATAACTAGTATATGATTCTTATATATTCTCAAATGTAGGCTATCTCAGAGCAAATATCTATTATGCTTGAAAATTCTACTTAAACTTCCATAACAGTAAAGGAAATTCAACATTTTAATCTGTTTTTTTTTAATCAAAAGTCATTAAAAGTTATTCAAGAAATGTAAAATAAAAAAATCCGTTTCCCTATAAAGCGAGCATTATAAACTTCGCAAATATATGATCTTCTCATAATGATGACGTAGGATATTGCTATGGTTGATATCATTTCACTTTGCAAAGAATGGTACTTAATAAAATCCTGAATATAAGTATGCAATAAGCACTAAAGAAGTATTAAATAAATATGGTTTATTTCAAACAATTGCAGCTATTCTTATAAATGCTTGAAATTTATTTTTAATGATAATACCTGTTTTTTTTAAATATTGTAATGTGATCTGTCTAGTTGCACACAACTGCAAAAAGAAGAGGGAAAACTTACAATATCAAAATAAGAATAATGGCTAGAAGGCAAGCAAATACAAATTTTTTCTTTCACAGGGGAAAATAGTGGACTAATTAAGGTGAGTATACTTCAAAGAATCACCTCGGCCTTTTTTTTTACAAGACAGTAGATTCCTTAATTTAGAAGGTGAGAACTCTAAAAGCGCTCATTTATCGTATACCCTGTACCCCCTCAGATACCCTATATGAAATAAATTTTTCTGTATTATCGATTATTGAGAGTGATAAGACAAACGAAAATAAAATAATTGCACTAAAAATATCTACCAAATCTACATATCTAACTGAAGCCCGGTGGCGTAGTGGTAGCGCTTCAAACTACCATGCTAAGAGCTGGGCAAGAACGACTCAGCCTTTCACCCTGTAAGAGGGTCGAAAAACTGTGAACCAAGCATGATTGGGAACTAAACACTGGGGGTTCCACTTTAGGCTGACCACCTAACCGGGACATATGCCTTGCACCCCAGGGCCCTTGGTCAAGAAAGCAGATATGGGCACTGTAGGCTTTGGCCCACATGGACTGTCGTGCCACTGAGTTTAGTTTTCACATATCTAACTCCGATTCCTTGTCTACCAAAATGAAATATAGATACTTCGATCGGGTGCATTTCGTATTTACCAGAAGATATTAAGACTCTGAGATAGTTAGAAAAACAGATTATTTGGTATATTATAATGCAATTGCTTACAAATTTTAATGGGTTCTCGAAATTTAATTTCCAATATATAAAACTACATTTAAAAGATAATTTTTTCAAAACAATTGAAATTTGGAAACACGATAAATATGTGTTAATTTATAGTTTTCCCTAAATTCTAAATTAATATATTATACCTTCCCTTTAATCTTTAAAAAAGTTTTTTCGAATATTCATGATTCACAAAATTTTCATTTCTTTAAGAGATAACTATTGTTCTTACTGTCTTTGGAAAGCTGTATTCTCAGTTTACATTGTAACATAATTCCATCTCTTTCTTTGATAGAAATCATGAAAGATGCATTAGCTTCCAAATATTCAGAATTAAAAGGGGCACAATTTGCTCGTTTTGAAAAGCTTAGCAAGAAAAACTCAACTTCGCTAATCGCTTTAAGCGAATAAATTTTTCTATTTATCTTAATTAGTTCTTCTAATTATCTCTATAAAGAGAAAATATGAAACTGGTTTTTAGAAAGAATATTCTTCAGCCAACTTAAACGAATTGAATATTTCCAGAATTAGCTATGAGATTTAAACGTGATATTTCTGATGTTAAATGCCTTAGCTAACTCAAGAGGCAATTAATATTTCCTGTATCATAAGGAACAATTTAACTATGAAAGAAATTATGAATTCCATTTTGATGGCGACTTTCTATGCTTATGAGTTTTATTCAAAGTCTATACTTGGCGATAATTAGTAATATTTTATGATTAAAACTAAAAATGCTTTTGAAAAGTTTTTTTTGTGCGTGAAAAATGTTATTAAATGAAAAGTTTCATATACAGCCCAGAAATAACTAGAACAAAGAAATATGAAATATATAAACTATAAGAGAAAGATAATTATTATAATATCTTTAAAAATAAAAATCGTGTTATTAGTATTATCAAATGTAGGAAATATTATAGAAATATTTAGTAATTCTCAAATTCATAAAACATTTAGAGGTCTAAACGAAAATAAGAAAATAATTTATTCCTCTGATTAGAGCTCTACTTATAAAGCGCTTATTGTCGCGGCTTCGGAAACAGAGGGTTTCGGATTCGATACCCGATTTCACCAAAAGTCCTGTCTTGTAAGCGAGTCTGGTGCACGCTAAATCCGTCGGGGTCAAACGTCTTCCACCTGATGGGTGTAGAAGTTTGGAGTGGGGGATGCCAGCTCAGGTGTCGTCCATGTCATCTGACAGCGGTTCAGAGATATTTATAATTTATTATCATGAGTCAAAGTGCTTTTAGAACCCAGAGAAAGAGAGGAGTTTTCATCTACCCTCTAGAGATTTAATTTAACATCTTCAGAGTATTGTAGATGTGGAAGAACAGATAGTAATTTCAATTATGTAACTGAACTTTAAATTAAGAAGATGTTGACATCTCAAGAAAATAGCTTCCCAGTTTGTTGACTGTAACTTTTACGACGGGACCAAACGTCCTTCCGCTGGTGTGGTGTGGACTTTTGAAGAAGGGGGTGCTAGCTCAGGTGTCGATTCTAAATATATTTTTGTTACTCTTTTTTTCATTGATATTGAATTTTAGTCATATGACTGTACAGTCTTTTTGAGTGAAGAAAACACGCTGTTCAAAATATGAGCTGATTTAAATTGCATCTATACTTAAAACAACAATATTAAAAATTAGATGAAAAATTTCAAAAACTGGAGAAACTTTAGATTGTTTAATGCAATGGATGATGAGTGTGTTGATAATGAATCGGAAATAATAATGCCACTAGATTCAGCCATAATGCACTGATAATGAAAAAATGGATGATACCTGCAATGGTACTGATAAGAAACTAGATGTCTTTTCGACTTATAATAATAACAATTTTTCAAAAGAAATATTTACGTTTCAAAACATGAAATTATTTTTAAAATTTTGATAATCAGACAGTTTTATTCAATATTTTTTTTGTCATCTAAATATTTCTTGTGTGACAAAGACAATCTGAAAAAATTTACAAAGCAATGCATGACATTTCATTAAAAACATCAAGGATATTTTCATTAATGATAATCCCAGATATGATTGTAATTTTTCGATTTATTTTTGAATAACCTATTTAATTATTTACTGAAGACTTTTATGAATTAGTAAAATTATCTTACATTTATTCAGATACATTTGAAACGAATTTTATGATTAAAGCACAAATAAATAAGTAAATATTTATGAAATTGTCTAGACATTATAATTTTCTTTTGATATTTGTTTATGAAATATATATTTAATTTTGTGAAAGGAATCTTTGTTTTAGATATTAAACATGATAGGAGATAACATCTTTCATGTTGAACACTTCTAAGCATTTCTCTTCAATTAGAAATAAATTACCATTATACTTTGGTGTCATTCCTAATTTAAGTCACTTCATTTCAAATTACATTCCATTTAATAATGTTGTTGAATAAGTTATGACTTTCAAATATAATCGCTATAGAATGAGAAAAATATATAAGAAACATTCTTGGTCTATAATACTATCCATACGAGTCCCCATTAAATCCTTTCTTTAATATATCGAAAACGTTGAAAATTTTTGATGTCTGATAACATTATTTGTCACAAATTTCTTTTTTCTGCGGCGAATGAATATATGCAAATTACAGATCTTACTAGTTTATTCTACAGAGTGGGCAAAAAAGTCCGTAAAAACTTTAAAAATTCATACAATCCTGGAAAACTTAGCTAAGGGAAGGACTGTTTGCAGATTTAGCATCGATAAATCTCGGGATTTTTTTTAAGATAAGAAAATAAATAAATAAATAAAAACAGCCGATAGGTTGCGTTCTGTACATAAGTGAAAGAAAAGACACGCAAATAAAAATATATAATGTTAACCATTTATTATAGAAATATGTGCTAAACTTTTCCACCACCACAGATGATAACATATTTTAGGCGTGTCACAAATCCAGCAATGGCGGAGTTCAGCATGTCCGGCTGTATACATTACAGCTCTCGGTGGAGTGCATATTTCTATTCCAACAGATTTGTGGTGCAGGATCAATATATTCGGGATTTCAAATTTCCCCATAACCTGATCTGCTTGTGTCAGATGCGGAGATCGAGGAGGTCATGGAAATTTAGCTTCTACCAGCTTCCCATGCATTGCTAGTCCCTGCAGGAAATTCTAACTCTAATGTTTTCACTTCGGCTATAGCTTCCGCCAAACGTGTCTGCCTTAGACTTGGTCGTCCGGATCTTACACGGCTCTCCAGCGATCCAGTTTTCCCAAATCACTGAACAAGCTTTATGAGGCCTGTCACTATTAAATGCCCTCTTCCAGTCTTCACATTTTTCTGAAGTCGGAATTTACGCAGTGCAACAGTCCTGGTTCATGTAAAACAGCTTCAATAACAGAGCTTTATCTTTTCCTGTTCAGCATCCCTGTTCACATACATGATGGCATGCAACGCAGAACTGGTTCTGGAATAAGAGCGTAAGTATTTATAATTGTAAGATTCATTTACATATTTCCAACTAAGTCGTTTGTACCAGGGCCATCCGTCGGCTGTTTTTTTGAAAATTTTTATCTTATCATTAAAAAAAAAAAAAAAAAAAATTCCACGACCAATCAATGCTAAGCCTGCAAACCGTTTTTTTTTATTTTGGTTATTTTTTTGGGTTTTATGAATTTGTAAGGTTTTTATGGACTTTTTACCCACCCTGTACAATTATTTATTCGTGTTTTTAATTCTTTTACAATCAGGCAAGTGATCAGATAGCATACGAATATGAGAAAAACTATTTCGTTATTGAATTTTCAATCTTTCCTATTTTGAACAATATAATGAACTTTATCTTTTTGAGGATATATTTACTAAACATATTGTTACAAAAATTTTTCTTCTATTTTCTTTCTACAAATACCGCTAATCAATCGTAATAATCTCTACGTGTCGGCGACTCCGACTGCTCTCACACACCACTTCTGACGATCCACACCACTTCTTCGTGGCTTCTGAGTGCCCGTCTTTTATAGTTCCGGGAGGCGGGGCTAGAATCTTCTGACCAATCAGGGCGTATCTGAGTGTATCTCGGTTATTACTGGATGGATCGTGAAATTTCTCGAACTTTCCGGTATTATCCATTTAGTCGCGAAACCCGCCAAATTCGTCGCCAAGTCGCCGAATAATCGCCAAGCTCTCAGGTCATTGACACACAGGACAGATCTTACAAAGGGTTTTAACGGTTTTTAATAAGATGACACTAGTCGTGCAGGGTATCAAAATTACAGATTTGTAACAATATTAAACATCTTTCACAACTCACATGATTATATGTTACAATTCTTTATTCCATAAATACTTTGTGGACAATATAGATATTGTTTTACAAGTGTATCCTAGTAATAATTATAGAATTTCTGGAACCTTCTCTATTTTGGATAATTTAATAAGATTTATTCTTCAAACTATATATACAACTTATTTGATGAAAATATTTGATTTCTTACAAAATTACTTGTAATAAATCTTTGTTCCAAGCAAACTTCTTTTATAAACTATACACATTACATTTTATTAATATTTCAAGAAATATTTACTCTCTGCCTTTCATATTTAATACAGCTCAATTAAGTTTAATTGAGGTAATTGCTGCTGTCGTTAATAATGGCACTTGCCATGGACAAGCTCACTGACGAAGTCAGTGATTTTTAAGCCAAGGCAGCGTCTCTTGTTTTAGTAGCGCCAACTCGGGCCAAGAGCAAGTCTTAGCTACTCAAGCATCACATTCGCTTGCACAAACCCTTTCGACAGGGGGGCACATTCACACCTCTCACAGATAGAACGGATAAAGAACAACCATGCCCGAACTGGAAATCGAACTTAGGACGCCCAGATCACGGGGAAGACACGCTACCCCTATGGCAGTACGCCGGCAATTGAAGTAATAAAATAAAATTATCTGAAGGGATATTCAAGATTAAATGCTTTCTTTGATATCTAAAGAAGGGCCTGATGGCCTGGTGGTAAAGTCTCGACCTCAAAACCGGAGGGTTACAGGTTCTTGACCCGATTCCATCGAAGAACTGTCGTGTAAGCGGGTCTGGTTCATGTAAAACGACTTGACTAAACCTCCTCCCGCTGGTGTGGTGAGGAGAGGGGGGTGCAGCTCAGGTTTCGTCCTCGTCATCTGACCGTGGTTCAAAATTACGAGAGGTCCATCCCAAAAAAATAGCCCTCGTGTTTCTTTAAAGCGGGACGTTAATATAAGTAAAACTAAAAACTTAATATTTAAAATCAAAGGTCTATTTTAAAGCGACTTCAAAGCATGCATGCATTAAAGGGGAAATTCAACGCTGCATCAACAAAACTCAGTCATATTTATGCAAAATGGTCATAGAAAATTTCGACAAAAGAGTTAGTATGTGCCAGCAAAGCCGTGGAGGCCATTTGCCCTGTATGTTGCTCCATAAATAATCTGTGTACTTTACGATTCAATAAAAATATAAAACTTACAGAAAAAGATACTGTGTTTTTTTTAATTTTATTCATATCTTGAAATTAACATATCGTTCTAAAGTGTAACCTACATTTTTAGTAACCTTAAACTATCAGCTGTCAAATGGGTTTTATTAATATGATTTGCCAACACTTTACGGTTCGAATAATGGTAAATTCAATTCTTGCGTTAATTCTGAAACATCCTTTATGAACTATTTAGAAAAATGTAGTGCTCATTCCAACTTGTATTACATGCTGAGTATCTTCAATTCAGTGGTAAATCACTGATTAAGCAGATTTTCACCTTTGTAGAAATTGAAATATATTTAGTTTTATATTTCTTTTTTTTATTTCTTTTATTTTTTTATTTATTATTATTAGTCATTTATTTATTTATTATTTAATTTATTATTATTTAATTATTTATTTTTTATTTTTTATTATTTTTTTATTATTATTAGTCATTTATTTATTTATTATTTAATTTATTATTATTTAATTATTTTTTTATTATTATTTTTTTTTATTTTCATTATTATTATTTTTATTTATTTTTTTATTTTTTATTATTTATTTTTATTATTTATTTATTATTTTTTATTATTATTATTATTATTATTTTATTATTATTATATATTTTATATTTCATACGACTTTTTTTGTTGTGATTAGATTAAATTTTTTTATCTAATTAAAAAAAATGTTTTGACAGCTTTTAAAAGCGAATAAAAAATAGACTATTCCTTTAATGTTTGATTTTGTAGTAACGTGATATTTCATACGACTCTATTTTGTTAAAAGTAAAGGAAGAGATTTGAAATTCCATATCAGTAATACGTTATATATTTCAAAACTACTTTTTTTCATGCCTTTTTGATTTTAAATTAAAATGAAATTTGCAAAAAGTATGCATCTTATACGTTAATGACACTAATAGAAAAATGAACCTATTGAGAAAACTGTGAAAAATTACGAGTGAATGAAACATAAAACAGTGATTTAAATAATAATTCAGAATTTTCTACCATACACGGTTTGAAATTAAATTCATGCATATTTTTTATTTTTGATATAGGATAATTTGTCGAATTTTTATCTTGATGAGACTTGTTGATGCTGGGAGATGTTTTAATTTGTATGCAAATTCGTTTAATGGCATAAATGATAATTTTTGGTTTAATTGTTTGGAAGTATTTTTTTTTTTTTTTTTTTTTTTTTTTTTATCTAAAGGGGCTTTTATTTGAAAATGGGATTTTTGTTTACATCAGTATTGGAAGCCTAATTTTATGGAGTTAATAAGCCACTCTTTATCTAGAGATAATTGAAAAAGCTGGATACAAATACTTTTTCCTCGAAAAATTTGCATATAGAAGGCTTTTAAAAAGATGCTTATTTTGAAAAAAATGGACAATTGTATATTGATAAAAGGTGTTTAATAAAAACATTATAAGTAAAAAAAGCAAATAAATTATTTTTTGAATATTACTTTAACAATAGAACAAGGCAATTTGAAATTGAAACAGCTTAATTAAAATTTTAGTATTTTGATGAGTATACAACAATCATAATGGTTCATAGTATATTGCATAACAGTTTATTTATACAACTTAAAAAAATGCGTAGATTCTTTTAGTTTAGTTATATTAACGTCCCGTTTAAAGCAACAATAGGGTTGTTTTGAGACTGAACTCGTAATTTTGAACCACAATCAGATGACGAGGAAGACATCTGAGCTAGCACCACCCTCTCCACACCAGCGAGAGGACGTTTGGCCTTGAAGGATTTACTTCTTCGGTGGAATCGGGTTTCGAACTTGAAGCCTACGGCTCACGAGCCGAGAACTTACACCAGGCCACCGTGGATAACACGTAGAATAACTCAGCGAAATATCGCATTTATTTAATGAATGCAATTATTAAACGACCAAATTTAGAAAATTCCTTTTATTATGCTGGGTCGTGAAATTAATTTTCTTTAGAAACCATACAATCAGTAGTCAGTTATTCTGTGATTAAAAGTTGTTTTTGAGGGTGGCAAAATATGTGCGAATATTTTCTGAATACAGTATTTAAGTATCGTTTTCTTTTTATAAGGCACCAGAAGAATAATGGTGTAAGTCGAGAAAATAAACATCAGGAAATCAAAATACATTGAAAATAATAAAAATTCATCAAAAATGTGCCAAAAAAATAGGTGTAAATGTTGGAAAAATGTATGTAAAAGATGGGGGTTTAAATGCTGGATAATAATGTATATATAGTGTTCATTGGATTTATATATATATAAAGTTCAAAGGCATTTAATAAATGTTGCAAATTTTAATAGATTTTTTTTCTATAATTTCATTTCTTGATCAATACTGGGTTTACATCCGTCAATACTTTAAAATGAACGATGACTCGATTTTCTTTGTCATTAATTCGATAACAACTTCCACTTTGGTATTAATCTTAAATATAATGACTTAATAATAAATAAATATAATGACTTAATAATAAATAAATATAATGACTTAACATCATTTAATAATAAATATAATGACTTAACATGACTTAATAATAAATATAATGACTTAACATGACTTAATAATAAATATAATGACTTAACATGACTTAATAATAAATATAATGACTTAACATGACTTAATAATAAATATAATGACTTAACATGACTTAATAATAAATATAATGACTTAACATGACTTAATAATAAATATAATGACTTAACATGCTTCATGCTACTTAATTTTTATTTCTTCATGTTACTTTATTTATTTAATAATTTGGCATTTTTATGTAAGAAATTAATTCCCAAAAAATTTTAAAGGTTAAATAAAAACCTATAATGTGAAGTTATTGGATCATAAAAGTCTTTTCAACACCCCATAAGTAAGGAATTTAAATATAGCATATCGAATAACTGGAATGCTATTCGTGGTTTCTACTATATAAATTTAAATATTAAGAAGAATTAAAATTGCATATATAATTGCATATACATTAATTATTCTTTTCTTGCAGAATTTCTAACAGATTTTTCTTTACAACATTCACTAATACGCTCATTTCATGATGTTATACACATTTTATGTTCTGAACACTTGTTGATATGCATGCTTCATCTGTTGGACATTATTTTATGAGTTTACTTCATGTTTTTACTTTTCTAAGATGAATCATTCATGCTTTGAAAACTTGTCAATATACTGTTACAAATCTGTAATGTTGCTTCCCCTGTACAGTTTAGTTCAATTACTGTAAAGACCGTTTTACAATCTACTCTGTTGGATGTTGATCGGATGCTGAATCAGTGATCTCCGGGGTTGGTGACAATCTTGGCGATTTGGTGAAAAAATATATACTACTGAAATCTTACAGAATTTTGGTGATAAAGCCAATTGGGATCAAGATATGCCTGATTATTCCAGAACCTTCTCTCCCCGGTTGCGGGAACTACCAAAGGCCATCAATACAATCGTCGAGAGGTTTAGAATCGCATAGCAACAGTCAACAATGAGTTAGCTGGATTAGTCCAGCAAAGCGCAGGAGTTGTGGAGCGCAAGCGATTGCTGAATGGAGCTGTGTGCCAAATCCTGGAATTTATTGTGGAAGCAGCATCGACTCGTGTGTGGAGTAGCCAGTCATATAGTAGTGAGTGGGCAGTTGCATACAGCTAAAGCGAAGAGAAAGTGGAGAATTGCAGTGGTTGTTATTACTACCAATTGCTATTTTTGAGCGGCTGTGTGTTGTAGTGTGCTGTTGTGTGTTACTTGTGTATGTTTCTACTGTGCATTTGTTGTCTGTGTATATTTGTCTTCACGTTAATAAAAGTCGTCGTCTGTTACTGAGGCCTGTTGAATGTCTTTCTTCATCGACTAACAAATCGAATGAACTCAGAATCCATAACAATATATACCTCACGTTTTGGACTCTTTCTGATCTGCATATTTCATCTTCTGAGCATATATTAATATACTTATTTTGTTAATATGCATAATTTGAGTACTTATCTATATATATCTTACATTATTATGAATTTCTAAAATTTTATGAAAAACATGCCTTATAGTAAAACCTACAGAACTAGGAAAAATATGCAACATTTTTATAACCTATTCATAATTGGAAAGAATTTGAATTTCCCCACAGTAATGAAATGCATTGATATGAAAAAAGTTTAGATTACTTAAAAAAATTATTTTAAATCTGGAAACTTAGACTAAAAAAATTCGTATCATTGAAAACATAATTTTTAAAACTTCTATATAGTGTAAAAATCCTAATTTTACAGCAGTATTTTCGAAGTTATAGCAAAATGGACGACACATTAAAATTTTAAATGAAATTTCGAATAATATTCGTTTTGAGGTGAACATTTCTACATATTCACGTTTTAGTATTCGTATTCATTTTAGTCGAGATGAATTATAAATTTCATGGACATAATTTTTTTTTTTTTTTTTCTGAAAACCGTTTGAATTTCAGTTCAGCAATAGATACTGTTTATAAAAGTGCACAAAAAAATAATTTGGGAAATTGCAATAAAATTTTGCTCGGAGTGTGCATTCTCACTTTCCAAAGTATATCTCGGACAATTTTAGCCATTCTAGTTCTAACGATTAGTCTTGCACATGCACATACACATCTTTGTGTGTGTGCATGTGATAGATAGATATTTTCAGGAAGACGTACATTTAAATTCAAACATATCAGGTGCGATCAATTATTTCAGGAGTAGACATTTAGAGATGAATATGCAGCTAATATATCCAACACAATGAAATTTTAAATGAATAAAATAAGAAACATAGGCTATTTGAAAAAAATTAGGATTTTAATTTTTACTATTTAAAATGAATTATCTTTTGCTGAAAATGTGTAAAATGGATAATAAATGTATTATGATAATTTAAATTTTGTAAATGACATAACTAGGTTAAAAAGTTGAATCAAATTATAGTTTAGTAATTCAATCGAAGTCGCATGCTTTACTGATATGTTTCTTATATTTGTTTCATTTCTAGATAAAATAAAATAAATTCTAGATAAAAATAAATACTTTGCTAGAGCTTTAAAAATACTTTTGCATCATATAAAAGATAAAGGACTAGAATTTTTTTTGGTTCAAATGACTTGAAAGTAAGATTTTTGAAAACCTTTTGTATATATCGTATTTTTTCCATTATTTTCTCATATATCCTCTCTACTTAGTTCTTATTCTTTCTGTTTTCAACATCTGAAACTTTTAAAAGAATTTTTTTTTACACAATAGCAACTTTTACAAAAATTAAATTTTATTATTTTCTGAACGATTGATGGCTTATTAGAATTCTTATTCCTCGATTTGAAACTGGATTTGGATATCTTTAACATTTAGAAAATAATATTTGAATGGAAGGTGGGATCCTAAAAATTGACTATTAAGATGTTCTTATTCATTTTATTAAACATTGAAAAGAAAAATGCTGCAAGACGGAAATAATTGGAGTAGGATAATATTTTTCTAAGTCAATTTAAGGGAAATTAATAAAAATCGAATCCGATTAAAAACTTATTTTCATCGGAAATAATTTGAAGTTTTAATCACTATACTCTTAATATGTTATTTCATATTAAAGAGTATATTCTCCTATTTTATTATACTCTTTAATATGAAATAACATATTAAGAGTATAATGATAAAAACTTCAAATTATTTCCGATGAAAATAAGTTTTTAATCGTATTAGATTTTTATGAAATAACATATTAAGAGTATATTCTCATATTTTATTATACTCTTAATATGTTATTTCATTATTATTTCATATTCCAACCTACATATTTTATCAATATTTGCTTAAAAGGGATCTCCAGTATACTTTAATTTTATCTTTTCTTTTTATATTAATATATTGAGCACATCTCATTTGTCTGTAATAATATTTGATTTTAATAATATAGAAATACATGAACTTCTAACGTTCCTTCATATTATTTTTAATTATTGATACCGAACGACGATTTATTGGTGCAAAACTACTTTCAAAAGAATACATTTCTGCAAACTTATTTTATTAATGTCATTCTCAGACAGAAACGAGAAACGTCAACACACCAATGACATACATTCTATATTTTTTTTTTTGGAAATGTATATTCGGTTTTAAAGGAAACTGAATTTTTAAAATGAATTAATAATTTCTAAAAGTAACTTTTAATGAATTCTTTCAAAGTGCTCTCATTTTCTGTATATTTAAGTTCTCATTGAATATAATTAGATGGCACAGTGTGAATTGTCCATGGGAAAGAATGTCGTTTTGGGACCGCTCATGAGTGTCACGATTTTAGAAAGGCATTCCCGACAACGCACTATTGTTTAGAATAATTTACTTCTAACTTCGAGGGCTAGAAGAAGTCTTCAAGGTCTAATTTGAGGAGTTGTGACACGTTTTAGGAAGTTGTAATTGACACTGTAACAATCCTTAAGTAGTTGTCAGACAATTCATGTTTGCTTATTAGTCAAGAAACCAAACACAGATTTTTCTTCAGTGGGGCATGCGCAGATTATTTGTCAAAGTTTCTTGACATCAGTTTCAAACTCTTTAAGAGTGATTTGCACTTATCGAATTCCCCAGGTGTGAGGTCAACCCTTGGGGTGAAAAACGGCCACCTTTTAATAAATGTTCTGCCGCTTTGAAACATCTACATTCAGATAACTAATTCTGTCTATGCCCGTCTTCTTTATAAACTTTTAAGATGTTTCAGGAAAAGTTTCTCCAAACAGAAAATTATAATATACCGTAACTAATATCTTTCATTTTTGAAATGAAATAATCACAAACCTACATATTACTACTTAATTTCAACACTTTTAAACAGTAAGTAAATACATAATGTTTTCACAAAAAATAGACATGAAGATTAATACTAATATCATCCAATGTATTTATAACACGATGGGTCGGATGATGTACTAACTCTAAAACTCAAAACTTCTATCTCCTTCTACGTGGATGTCATACGTTTAAATATTTTAATGTTTAGTTTAGTTATATTAATGTTCCGTTTTTTAAAGCAACATTAGGGCTATTTTGGGATGGTCCTCGTGATTTTGAACTGCGGTCAGATGACGAGAGTGGCAGCTGAGATAGCACCCCCTCACCAAAATTGCACACCACACCAATGGGCAGACGTCTGGCCCACTGGTGTACAAGGTTTACAAGATAGTACACCAGTAGTGTACAGGTACCAATCTATGTACAGGGTGTACATAGATTGCGTGTACAAGGCCCGCTTTCACGATGGTTCTTCGGTGGAATCGGATTCCCAACCTGAAACGCTCCGGTTCCGAAATCGAGACCCTGCCACGAAGCCGCCTCTGTCCCTGTTTCGAGCAATTAAAGTTACATGATTATCTTCCGAAAGCAAATATCAAATGAAAACATATCAACATCATTTTATTTGTTTGAATAATTTTTGGCAGTAAAATTTATATTTAATGCAACATGGATGCAAAAATTGAGTGTTTATGGTAGAATTATAAATGTTCAGTTTTTTTACTGAACCCTTTGTTCAAAATAAATATATGGTTGATTTTTTTTTAAAAAGTATTTTAGAACTATCATTTTAGCTAAACACCCGCATAATATTTAATATTGAAAAAAAACTCAATTCTTGATAGATTTTCAAATGGTTACAGTCATACGCAAGCTGGTATCTTCACACTAAATGACATAATCCTTTTCAGAGCTTGTACACTTTCTATCTGATTCGATACAAATTCAGGCGAAGTTTATCAAAAACAAAAGGAAATAAATTGAAAATGCCACGTGATATTTATAAAATAAAAAAAAATGTCGAAAAACATTTTTGTTATATATGCATTTCAAAAACAAACAAACAAACCCCATAATATGTGATATAAAATATGAAAAATGTAATGCATTATAAAAGAACATATACATGAGGCTGAAAACGGCGATAATAAAAAGGCTGCACACATATAAAATAAAGCAATGTTCACTTGATAAAATAAAAAAAGATACAACAAAATGTGTATTTTAATATCAATGAGATTCAAAACGGAAGACAAACATTTTATATCACATATGAGTATAAAGATTGAAAACAACAATTTTTTCATGACATGTGAAAAATAAGAATAGAATAAATGCTCTTCACTATATAACATAGCCAAATGATATTTTTCAACATATAAAATGTTTTACTAAAACAAATAATTTAAAATGAATTAATTTGAAAAAATAAGATATATTGTTTTACTCTTTATTTAAGAAAAGTTTTTATAAAAACGAAAATAACGTTGAGCAGGTTATATTTATATTAACAAAACATTAAAAAGAATTCAGACAATTTCTTTCACCATTGAATATATATTATGTATAGTCAATGAAATAGATAAAATAAAAATGTTCTTAAAGACAACATTTAATTAGAATAAAAATAGAAATTTACAACTTTACACATGAGCACAATGTAATGGCTGAAAATGAAACAACACTTACTCGAAAAATCAACCTTATGACATAAGCTTTCTAAACGTCTGTTGTTTCTTGAATTTTATTTGCGTATCTTTTCTCCTTAGAAATCTGATTAATACTTATTCTGACTGGATAGTTAAAAAAAATGAAATTTTTATAAACGAAATCATAAAATGAACTGAGAGCATCATAAGCAAAATTGCCTATTATTTTTACCCATTAAGAATTGAACACCTTATCACAGTAATTGCTATGTTCCTACCGAATGAATTTTCTCCGACATCTTATAAATTATCATAATTTACTTTTTTTAGATTAAAATTTCGTAATCGTATCCGCATTTTTTAGATATTGGTTTTACGTATTTTATTTAATGGCCAGATTAAATTCGGAGATCATTTATTATCCCTTAAATGAGAAAATAAACGCGTGATTAAAGTAGATAATTGTGAAAAGAGATAATGTACTCTTATCTATGAATAAAATCTCGAAGAATGTAATTTAAGTTGAGCAAATCATTCAATTCAGAAAAATAAATGAGGGCGAGTCTGATCACTGCGATTAAAAGTGAAATTCAAATTTTTAAAAATCTTGTTGTACCGGAAACTTTTTGAGATTTTTGCGATAACGAATATTTCTTTTTAATATAAGGAGTACTTCATATCACTGATTCTCAGACCCACCCGATGACACTCGAATAAAATAACTGAATGACGGGACCGCCGCAACAGCAACACTGACGGGGACTGTAGTTGAGTCTTATGCGCCATCACCGGCCACGGTACAACCCTTCCCTAAGAAAGGTACGTCCAGTCATCGATGGAAGAAGCCAGATCCCCCCTTTCCGTGAACCCTCCAGGGTGACGAGAACCAACCACCATGCTGGAAGCTTCCCATTCTCATTTCGACGTCCCCCCGGGGCAATCAATATAAGGAGTATGTGATTGTGTAATTATCCATTGAATGTACTTATTTCTAGTTATTGAATTTAATTTTGTTGACTTTGCATTCAATTTGGCAATACACAATGGCATTCCTCGATAAGCATAAGAAGAATAAATTTCTCTTGTTAACTATAAAACATAAATAATAACAGTTATAAAATTTAAAATTAAAGGATGAAATTCTGGAAAGTAAATATCATGATGAAGCACTTATAAATGAATTATTACGATTGTAAAATTAAAAATAGATAAGAAATAATAAAAACAGTTTTTATTTAATAAAAAAAGAACCAACTACTGAGAACTGAGAAAGAAAGACAGAGATTGTTTTGAGGCTAATTTACAAATTAAAGCAATGAATCAGAATATCGGTACTAAAAATAAATCAAAATTATAGAATCTTGACAATCCTGTTTAAGAATTTAATTCATGATTTTGATATATAAAAAAAAGATATAATTATTTTAGATTTAAGACACTTTGAAAAGTCTTTAAATATTTTTAAATTCCAGCAAAATTTAGGCATTCCATCTCTTTTACCCAAGAGATATAATTAAATTTCTGAAACACAAAAAATGATGAAGATGTTGAAAATATTGTAAAAGAAATTGTTCCAACTCAGCGGGCACTGAGTGGCTGAATGGTAAAATGCTAGGACCTGAAAGAAAAAGTTTGCAAGTTCGTATCTGACTGTAGGCAAGTTGCCTGAAACTCGTTCTGTTACATACGTACTATCTGTTATTTCTCGTTTGTTCTAGAATGTTCCTATAATTTCTGTATCTTTGTAAATCTGGAAGATTCTAAACATTTCGTCCTGTGGATAAAAACAGATGTAAGGTTTAGTTGCTTGAATAAAGTCTCGACTTGAGATTAGTGGGTGTTATCTATATGATGTTACTAAGATGTTGTAGACAGCAAACCGTTCAAATCAGGGTAAAATAACTGATGTTCTGAAGACTTCGAGTACAATAATCTCCAAAATGAGAAAATCTATTACATGTCTTCCCTATCAGATTGGGAATTCAGAAAATCTGAACAATAAAGCAATGACAATAAACTGCATAATAAGAAGCGAAATATTATTTCAAACCGATTCAAGATCACAGTAAAATTGAATCTACCAAACCACTATTATGCAATTTTAAAATTGTAAAACCGTAAAACATCAATAAAATATAAAAGCAAAGAAGATACCAGTTGAATTAAAAATAATCCAAAAACTTATAAAAGGAAAATTAAACTTATCACTGTGTACAATAATATGAAGCTAAATTCAGCTTTCCCGTGGTTAAAGCTGGAAACGTCTACAATGCTTGGTTAAATAAATTAAGTTTATCTAAAAAACTCAATTAGAAAAAAGGAAATTAAACTTATCTAAAAAAACAATAGAAAAAAAGAAAATTAAAATTATCACTGCAGACAATTACCTCAAACTAACTTACCGTTAATTAGATTACTTAAACAACTTTCTTATTAATTCAACTTTACCGTGCTTAAAACACCAAGCGTTGTATTTTATTGAATGTTTTTATAATTTGATAATTGTTTTGTAGTGTTTGGTTGTATTCAATTTTGCCACGATCTTGATTAGATTTGAATTTTGAAATGATATTTTGCTTATTATTATTGTGCAGTTTATTGTCATTGCTTTATTGATATGTTTGTTGTTTTTTCTTTTTTCATTTGCCACGGACAAGACCGCTGTTCAAACACAGCCGATTTAAGCCTAAGGGGGAGCGCCTCTTGTTTTTATCGTAGAGCCAACTTGGGCCAAGAGTACGACTTGACTACTCAAGCATCACTCATTCGCTTGCACAACCCCTTTTTACAGGGGGGCACATTCGCACATCTCACAGATAGAACAGTAAGAACAACCATGCCCAAACCGGGACTCGTACCCGGGACTCCCAGATCACGGGGAAGATACACTACCCCTATGCCAGGACACCAGCTTTATTGATATTGATTATTGTATACAAAAACCTCAATTTCTTGGAGTTTTCTCTGCCTGTGGTGACAAAGTCTTCTGCCCGGGTTCTTTATTTCCTTCCTTTTTATTCCATTTCATTCAGTTTTGGCTTTTAAACCATATTTATTCATCTCTAATTTGAATCACTCATACAGATAACAATACAAAGGAATTATGATGCATGAAAAATAATTACATCATAATTTTAGCCTTTAACTACAACATGAATTTCCCATTGCATTGATTACTTTTTATTTACTTCCAAGTGTTCAAGTATTTTATAATTAAAAGAGAAAACTAGCAAATGAAATACAATTATGAAACTACTTTTTTTTAAAGTACTTTATTTTTATTTGAATTTCTGTATCGGAGAAATATATTTCACAAAATTCCTTTAAGAAATTTAATATTAAACTTAAAATTACATTTTAAGCTGTAATTGTTTAAATTTTTAACATCAAATTAGAAAGCCGGAAATATAGTAAGTAAATTTTTTTAATAAATAGTTATTAATTTATTTGAATTTAATTAAAGATCATCAGAAACATTGCTATTATAACATGATTCGCCATGCAAAATATTATAATCTCAAATTTTCAGTTTTATCTTGCGTTTTCTAAAGTGGAGCTTTTTACCTGCCTTTTTAGTATTGCTATTAACTTTCGGGAGGCTTTTAAGAGACTTACCATCTATCGAGACTCATTTTGTTTTACATATTCTGCTTCAAAAGACTAGTTACGACTTTCATAAAACAATTTGGAAACTCATTAATTTCTTGGACTATAAATTTCGAAAAGTACTTTCCAGTTTTATGAAGGATAATTAAATATATTAGAAATAAAATGTCTGCTTCGAGACAGCCTCGGAGACGGAATTAGTACTTATTAACTAATTTTATTACTGGTTGCTCTCTAAACTGATTAAGTGTGTTATTAACCCTCGCGGGCTGATGAATAAAGTGCGCCAGACAAGGAAAAATGGCAGTGCCGCATTTATTAACAAGCCGACTTGCCAGATTATTCCCTCGAACATGCCACCCAACCCCTTCCAACGCGTAGAAGCCAGAAACGAAGGTCAAGGGACTCTCACATTTTTTCCTTATCATCACTTATTTTGCAAAGATCAGTTTGACTGCAAAGAAAGGGTGTTTTTTGAACTCAGTGCGCTATAGTAAGAGTTATGTTTTGTCTCAAAAAGAAAAAAAAATTCTTGTGCCGTTTAAAATTACAGTGGAAACATACTTGAGAATAATTCTTAATCTTAGTCGTAATGCAAAACAATAACTAAACGAAGCACTTTTTCATATAAAATAAAACACGATGGGACGATTCCACATAAAATTGAACTATACTTTCTATTTCGATAACTCAACTAAATTTATAATCTACTGAAATAAATTTATAATCTACTGAAATAAATTCATAACAATCCTATACTCAAATGAATTTATAATAATGTAATTTACTACATATACTAATAATTGAGGCAATTTTACATTAAATATATTTAAGAAAACTCCTTTAACCCTTTAAAGGGTCATTTTTTTCTAGTAATATTTTGTAAAAATATTTTTAGGCTTGATATTAGAATAAGAAAGGGGATTCCTTTAGCTTATTAGATAAATTTAATTTGATTAATTACTTAATTCGGTTAATTAATAATTAAGTAACAAATCAAGACACATCATTTTGTGTAAGATAAAGAACTGAAGCCTCTAAGTTTCTGTCTTTCTAAAAAAATTTGTCAGAACTATATAATTTAATGCCAACCTACATAATTTCATAAAAAGATTGATAAATTTGGTGGGAAGCATACTTCACAAGGCCCTAGAAAGGGTTAAATTATAACAGAAATGTTTTGATTCCGTTCATTTGGAAATCAGAATTAATAAATTGCCATAAACAAGAAGATTGGACTTAGTTAAACACTTTAGTAGAATTAAAATATTATCATTTTGAAATACATATATTTTCTTATGATATTGAAAAAAAAATTACTTCTTGTTTTTTCAAATTTTTTTGAAGCATTTTAGGAATAATCGGCTGCATAACGGATTAGAATTGATTTATTGTGGTACTAGAATCAACAAAGAAAATAAATCTATATGATTGTTATTGGATTTTAATGTTATAAATGCATCCAATTAATTGCCTTCAGTAGAAAGATTAACAAAAAAGAAATCTCAAAAGAAATACTCAATTTTGGCAATTTATCGGAAATGCGAAGTTGCAGTTTTATCCCTTCATCTATTGAATCTTCTCTGGATAACATCCTGGAAGTAAGAATAAGAAAGTGGATGGAGCTTTCGTATAGGTCAATAAATCTCCAGTTATTTGGCAGAGAATATTGGCTCTGATGAATGGCCTTATTTTTGTTTGAAAGTTTCTCTTTCTTGAAATGTTTACACACCACTGTCAGAGGGCGTGCTGTTACATCAAGAAGTCCGGTTCTTCAATTTCCCACTTATCGTTAAACCTTACAGTCTTTTGCATGATTATTTTTTGAATAGAACCAAGCCATGTAACCATGTTTCAACTTCATTAATGCCTATTGAAGTTTTCCTTCTCCCCCACCTTTTCTTTAATGTGAAAACAAAATGGACGTAGGAACCATGCACATAATAGATTTAAATAATAGATACAATAGAGGCGATGTAACCATATTTCACATTCACTGAGGTCAACTGAAGTTCAATTTTTCCTTCTCCTCCACCTTTCCATTAATGTGAAACTAAAATGGCAGTAGGAACAATCCACATAATAGACTTGTATAATAGACACAATAGAGGCGATGTAACCATGTTTCACATTCACTCAGGTGAACTGAAGTTCAATTTTTCATTCTCCCCCATCTTTCCATTAATGTGAAACTAAACTGGCAGTAGGAACAATCCACATAATAGACTTGTATAATAGACACAATAGAGGCGATGCAACCACGATCCACATTTATTGAAATCTACTTTTTTTTTCCTATTACATTTTCACTAACATCAAAATTTAACGGCTGTAGGCACAATCTTTGTAATGTACAGTGACTAGTTTCATGATTATTTGTTATTTTCGGTATATCAATACTGTTAGCGTGATTTAATTTTTCTTCTTATGTTAGTAAGAAGTTAGTAAGTAAAGGAAGTTTACATATTTGAAACTACATTCCACATTAATATTTTTTCTTCTATGAACATCATGCACTATTTCATTAATTTTTTTGTTTGTAATTAATCACTGAGATGAAGAATGTTTCTATTTAGTCTCCTGAATAATGACTAATGGAACATTAGGAATCATAATTAATGGAACATGGAATATTCAAATTTTGATTATAACATAAATTTCACAGACAGAAAAAATTGTTTTTGTAGTAAAAAAATAATCCGAAGCAAAATAAAATATTATAGTTAAATAAAAACGATAAATAAAATTGTTTCAAAAATCGGGAATGAATGAAAATAAATAATTAAATTATTATTTTCTTTGCTTGAAAGACATGGTTGTTAATTGCTTTTTTTTTTGCTTTTTTCTCGGCAAAATCTATTAAGTTAATGGATATTTTGCGGAATTGTGAAGTATATCGTATGGTCAGATTCCCTTCTGACAATAATTATTCACGGAAATTAAAGTTTTTTTTTAAAATTTTGGTTAATATTTGCAAAAAAAGAATATTTTTATTCAAAAAGATAGCAATTCAACCTCTTGTTTGATTTATATGCATACAAAATATTTGAATATGCATTAACCAATAAGAAAAGCATATTTCTCATATCCAGGTATATGTATATAAGGCTTTGAGGCACTAAAAGAAGGATTTTTGTGTTTATCTCTCAATTTATGAACGTCTACTTATAAAATAAAATCTTCCTTAACTGTAAGTCGTGCTTCTACAATATGTTTAAACATCTTGTTCAACTATTTTTGTTTGTTATTTTTGAAAAGTTTTTTGATAAATGTTAAATATGTTTTCGAACTCTTTCATACTTAGCCAAATATGTTAAGCTTTTTGGTCATATACAAAAAAAAAAAAAAAAAAAAAAAAAGGAATTTTGTGTTTTTCTCTTAATGTATGGATGCCTGTTTGTAAAATAAATATCTTTTTTGAAATGTTGATTATATTTTTACAATACTTTTATAAATTTTATTTTATTTCGCTCCTTTTTGAAACTTCTTTTGATAAATTATTAAGTGCATCAATTAAATAAAGTGCAGATCAAAACGACAACAAAAACAATTATTAATCTCTTGTACAGACATTTCTCATTATAAATGCCGTGAATAATAATATATCAAATGATATTTTGATATTTTTTACCCAATTCTTCTTAAATCTGAATTCTATCATTTTGTAACATTAAGTTAAAAAAAAGCATGATGCATATAAGCATTCATAGAATTATATATTTTAAAGTTTACTTGTAACTTAATTCAGAATTCTCGGCATGAATAGAAAAATATCTCATATAACCATGAATGTTGCACATAAAAGAAATTAAGCATATTTTGAATATGAAGTCAAGTAAAAAGTTGTTTATCATTAGCAAATATTAACTATTTTTTCCTTTCTGTCCTCTCTTTGAATATTAATTTATGTAAACTTTAGAAAGATTTGTATAATTCAAGTGTGATAAACATTTTTAAACATATTTATTTTTCAGGTGCATCGAGGAAATCTCTTCATATTATTTTTTACTAAAATATATTATATTATTTTTTATTAAAATATATTTCATATAATAAATGCTTCTCCGCTTTAGTGGATTGATAATGATAATTGTTTATTCTCTCATTCAGATTTCATTCTCATTTCTTCGAAATGAACCACTTATGAGATATATTTTGTAGACTTTAGGGAGATAAAAGATAATTATTTGATTTCTACGTATATTTTGTTTGTATGATAAAAATATTATTCTCTTTAAAATCTCTTTGTTTGCTAACAAAGAAGAAAGTCCATAAAAATTTATGGGGCACCGAATCTGTAAAAACGAGAAAAATTAATTGTATATTAATGGCAATAAAATGTATTCCCTTAAAATTTTCACATTTCTGTCACTGATTAAATGATTTTCATTTATCTTTATATTTTAAATAGAAATATCTAAATTTTATCATGTGAGGTCATGATGTTGTTTTGGTTTGGGGTTTTGAAGCCTCAAAATGCACGAGCAAAGAATTGGCGATTTATCACTTTTAAGGCATCAATCATGTAAGTTTTCGAGTTCGTACGATGTTGAGATGGGGAAAAAATTCCGTCGAACCGTTTTCTAAATATTGACGCATATGTAATCTGATAATCACGTAATCATTCCAAACCGGTTTAAACGTGAAAAAAAAAATAAGTATGAAATCTGGCCTCGAGAAAAAATTTTTTAAACTCCATTGATTTTGAGATGATTAACAACCATCGCTTTTCTAAATGTTGGTGACTGCGAAATAGGAGGCATGAGTGAATATGATGTTTTTTCTGATTTATTGATACCACGAGGCATAAAAAGATAATGTTCTCACATGATAACTTGAAATTTGAGATTGCAGATTTCAATCTTTTTTTTTTTGTTGGATTTTCGAAGGGTTTTGTTTAGTAGTTATCAGCAAATTGGGTATCTCTTTTGTATAAAATATTTCAAGAACAAAGACTATGCGGTTTTTGAGGAAAGTGGGGAATTTTTCCTACCTTTCGAAAAAGATTTCAGTATTCTAAAGTCCCTGAACTAAAATGATTTTAAAAATCAGAGGGTTAAAAAAAAAAATAATAAAAACATTTGATTAAATGTTTGATGAAGCCATAAAGTCGGTTTACATATCAGTGCAAAAATGAAATCGACTACGGCAAATCAAGTAAAAACTCATTCAAAACCAGTAGAAGTGCTCTCCTAATGCTTTCTTGCATATTTCTAATAAAGATGTTATTCCAGAGAATGCCGTGTATGGCACTGGCGTACAGCGGATACGAAACATTAATTTTTGACGTGAATTTAAGAGTTTTACTGAATCTATCAAGTGATACATGGTAATTCACTCGATAGATTCAGTAAACATGCAGGACATGCAGTTCATAGTATCCCAAAATCGAATTTGTGTTTAGAGGCTTTTTTTCCACTGCTTGAAACAAAAATTTGACATAAAACTGCACTTGTAATCAAAAATTCTCACACCTGTTGTTGTTTATAATGGCACTTGCCATAGACAAACCCAGTGATTTTAAGCCAAGGGTGAGTTCTATTATTTTTCAGTAGTGCCATCTAGGGCAAAAGTCGACTTAGCTACACACACGTCACAACCATTTTAACGGGGCGGACTTCATTCATACATTTCAGTCACTCATCCACAGATCGTAATTTTGACCTGAATCAGAGAACTATTACCCTTGATCCAGTACCCCAAGTGGTATTATTCTTGACATGGAGGAATTTGTGACCACGACAGATTTATACGTGCGCCAGCCACAACACACACGGAGAGTCTTCGGCCGGCGGACCGAATTTTCACATCTTATTTGATCATTTAAGTCATTGCGTTTTTCGTTGCTATGGTGTTTACATGTTTCTAAAAGTGCATATCGACGGACGATCAATCCCTCATTGGATATGGCTTAAAATTAGATGTATATCTACACTATTGATGCTACCGAATTTTATTTATCTAGCACTCTTTCTTTTGTAGCATATCATGTTAACTTATATTCGAACAGCCAGACATACAAACTCCCTTTGAACAGATTTTGCTCAAAATTTGACCGATATCTATAAATTTGGTTTGAAGAGTGTATGCCAAATTTCATTCAACTAGCTCTAAGTGCTTTCAAGTTATCTTTGTCACAGAAAGAACTTTTCAATTTTTTTTGCAATTGCTTACAATATTTCTACGTAATTTCTACATTTGTATAAAACCATATAATTTTCCTACATATTTGTGTAGTTGATTATCAGTTGAAAATAATATAAATTTATAAATTTTATATTAAAAATAAATTTTAAATAGAAACCATTTAATTATAGAAAAATAAACCGTAACTTCATATCTTCATGACGGAAAAAAATTTCAAATGAAACATTAGTAGCAATAATGAAAAGAGGTTTGAGTTTTACATCAAGAATGATATAATGGCTGATACACTATATACAAAATCAAAATATATTTTAAAATTATTTGAAATCGAAAATGAGAGGACTTAAAAATATGCATTTTAATTAATTTTCTTTTCTTTGAATAAAACTGATAACACTGTGTAAAGCTGTTTCAACAGCTAATATTTGAATAAAATGATACAAAAAATACCGGAATATATGAATTATATTAAGTTTTCGCTCGGGGTAAGAATATATTTCAATACTAAGAAATATTCAAATAACGAATTTTTCCATTTCTTTCCTAAGAAAATTCTAAACTATATTCTTCTTTATATTGAAAATAAAATATCAATATGATATTAATTTTACATTATTCTTTCCCCCTCCCCTAAAAATCCCCCCTAGAAAAGAAGTCTTTGTATGTTTTTTCCTGCTGAAGTAGCTTCCAAATGGATTGTTTTATTAATCAACTTTAATTAATTTTTCAGACATTTGCATTTTAGAAAATAGAATAATATTCAGGTTATGCTTTTTTATTTATATTTCCGTTTCGTATAATCTTTTTTTTAAATAAGCATGCAGAAAAATGTCATTAAATTTTCTTTGAAAATTTGAATAATAAACAATTTTAATCAATGCAAAAGAAGAATATTTCAGAATACCACAACTGATATTTTTGCCAAATATTATGAAAAAAAAATTGTATCATTTTAAAACTGCATCCTATAAATTCATATGAATTCAGTTTTAAGAAATATTACTTTTTTTATTTCGTTAGTTGCTTTTTAAAGATAATTTACCCTTCATCTCACGCAGCCATTTGTTTTAAAACGTGGCTCCATTTTGATCCTAAATAGTCATGCACTTTCTCCTTATCTCACTTGACAATCTGTAAAAAACTAAGATTGGTTCAATGTATATGAATATTTTTCAAGCAAATGTCTTCCTTTTAATGCACAAACCCGATTTTTAATACAAAAACCTGTGCACGCAATGTCTTTTTTTCTATATTTTCTCTGTATTTATTTCGTTTTGCCCATTCCATTAATATAAAACATTGTTTTTAAAGTAAGGATTGTTTTTTTCATCTATAAAAATAATGATAGAGTAAGAAAATTTATATTTTACCTATAGATTACATTTCAATCGTATTGATAATTGAATCTTAAACATGCAACTTCGAACATTCACAAACTTATTCTTTCATTTTTATGTACATACTCAAAAAACTTTTTTTTTATCATTTTTCATTCAGAATAAAACAAAGTTTTATCATAAATTTAAAGATCTTTCATTTTTATCATAAGATAATGCATTTTATATAAAGATTTGCTACTTTCTTCTCGAGCAGGAAAGAATGTTCAATCAGATTTTTTAAAGTATTCAAAATATAATTTCTGTTCCGATTCTGAATCACGATTATTTTACAGTGTTTCATTAACCCTTCCAGCGTCAAAAAAAAAAAACAAAAAACTATATGAATATATTCTTTTCAAAACGATAAACTTGAAATATCTCTGGTAGAAAAAAATAATTTAAAAATGTCAGATCCGAGATTTTCCTGTTACCTATCCCCCCCCCCCTTCTACAGATGTCAAACTGCTTGTATAATGAGATGGAAACTTTAGGAGCTGGACAGACTTCCTACAAATGTATTTTATTCAAAATTCAACTTAATATACAAATTTGGTTGTAATTCTTTATGTCAAATTTTAGCCGTTTATATCAAAGCGTTTTTGAACTATCGTATTCACAGACAGACAAACTGATTTACTGAATATAAAAAGGAAAATTTGAAAATGTGTATTCGGACACAGGGAGGGTTGGAACGCGATATTTGTCAAAATCTTGAAATCCAATTTCTTGACGCTTCAATACTTCCTCCGTAGAAATTAAAAAATCCGAAATCTTTATTAAAATATGTAAATAGTACCCTAGAAGGATATATTGTTCAATTTTCAGATACCTATAATCTGCATTAGTTTTACGTGGAATTTAAAAGCCATAACAAGTAAATGATACATTTTTAAAATAAATATTTCACTTTAGTTAAAAACGCATAAGTTATTATTTTTTATATCTTTATACGGTATTAATGGAGAAATGAAAACCAATGAAACATCCTAAATATTAAATAAAATGAAAAAAATATTTTTTATTCGCAACGCATTGTTTAATAAGTTTTTTTTCACGTCAAAGTTTATTTTGTTAATAGAATTTCTATGAATCTTATGAGACAAAGAATATTTACTTCATGATTAATTTTTCCTGTTTTAGTTCGTTGTGTTAATGAGTCACTATAAAGTTTAGTTACACTTTATAATAAATAAAGTCTTCATTTTTCCACGAGTTCATTCATGAAAAATTCATTGCAATGAACATATAAATCTATAGTACATTTTTCCTCAATTTTCCCTAAGAGAATTTTATTTGGACTTGAGTTCTAACGTTTGTTCTAGAACATTCAATCCTTATCAAGAGAGCTATAGAAGGGCAGAGTGGATTCTGTAGAAGAGTAGTTGAGTTGACCTCAAGCGAATATTTGAGCGTTTCCTGTTTGGTGGTATTGTTTGATGCAAGTCATGTTCTTCTGTATGCTTTGGCTCTGTTTCGGTTTTTTCTATTCATCTAATTTTTGAATTCTATTCATCTAATTTTTGCATTCTATTCATCTAATTTTTGCATTTTGCGTTGCATTCAAATTTTTACCCATTATTGAGCCTGAAACCCATGAGCGGAGAATAGTATATGTTTACATATTTTCTAAGATTATTATATAATTTTGCATAACAAAAAGTTTGCATTATTTTTTATTTATAATAATTTAATTTTAATGAATCAATACTAATTGTTTTTTTTTTTAATTTCTTGACTTTTCATTTATTTCTTTGCGCTCCACTGATCACGAAGGCATCTAACATTAAGTTTCAACGAAACTCATTTTGCGGCAGGATCAAATGCATATTTTATTTATTTTCGAATACTTTTAGAACGTTCTATTTTATACTTTCCATGCATTTTAAGCAATATGGAAATGCATGATAGAATATTTTATGACATAAGACCCAACTCCAAAAGAAGTGAACCGCTTTCTTTTAGTTTTTCAGTTCCAACAAAAATTACTCAAGCGAACTCATAAGAATAAAAACCTGAATATGTAATTTATCTAATCAGTTTTATTCCTTTTTCAAAAGCTTTTCAAGTATTCTAAGTAACACTAACAAAAATTAAAAAAAGTCTAAAACTTTTTTTCTCTAACAGAACCTGCAGATCCTTTCACTAAAAGATCTAACAGATTCTTTACACAATTAATAAGAAATGAAATGACTAAGAAAATTGGAAAAAAGCAGCTCATGTTTCTATGATCACTTTTAAAATTTTATCTAGGATTTAAGTTTTTTTTTAAACTTTTGAAAAACCAATTTTAATGACTATTTAACATAAAACAGTTCATACGTCAATCGTACAAAGTGCATTGCGATTTTTATTTTTAGTCTTGGTAAAAATTATCGATCGAAGTCGGTTTAAAATAATTATAAAAACTACAGAAATATATTTTATCCTTTTTGCATGCATATTATTTACATTCTTATAGGATTGTGGTAAAGTAACTTCGCTTGTTTTTATGTTGTTTCTGATGGAACTTGCCATGGACAAGTCCACTGATTTCGAATTCAACGATTTTAAGCCGGGAGAGAGCGTCTCTTGATTTTAGTAGCACCAACTAGGGTGGAGAATACGATTTTTGCTACTCACGCATCGCATGCGATTGCACAGCCCCTTTTTACAGGGGGGGCACATTCACACATCTCACATATAGAACAGATGAAGAACAACCATGCCCGAACCCGGACTCGAACCCAGAACTCCCAGATTACAACTGAGCTATCGTTTGCACAACAGTAGCTCTGTATTTACGGCTGAGTTAGTAGCAATTTTCTGTGCTCTACAAGAAATCTCCTCTTCTACTAAGCTTAATTTCATCATTTATACTGACAGTATGAGTGCTTTAGAAACACTTTCTAATTATCAGATTCAGATGCACCCAGTTGCAGTCCAAATTTTATTTACATTAAGAATCCTACGAAATAGAGGATTTAAAGTCATTTTTTGCTGGGTTCCGGGGCATGTAGGTATTTACGGCAATGAAAAGGCAGATTTTGCTGCTAAAGCTGCATCAACTTTTCTAACGCATTCACTTGTCTATTCTGATGCCAAAAGTTCCTTCACTAGTTCGCTCTTTACTAACTGGCAGCAATCATGGAATCTGCAGATCCACAACAAATTACATTCAATTAAACCAACAATTAGTTTGTGGCCTGTCCATCCTATACGAGAGGTTGATGTCAAATTGACTCGCCTCCGTATAGGACATGCTCGTTTTACACACAAACATCTCCTTTTTGGCCAGGCAACACCAAAATGCTCCACATGTCGTGTAGATTTTACCATTAAACATATTTTAATCGAGTGCGCATCTTTTAATTCCTTTCGTTTACACTTTTTTAAATCATCGTCATTAACTTTACAAGACCTGGTGGGTGAAAAATTCCACCCAAACATTTTTAAATTTTTAAAAACCATTGGTTTGTATAGTTGTATTTAGCATTTTTTAACTTCTGTTCACATTCGACAATTCACATCAATTCATTGTAACGTTCGTATTTCGAATCAGTATTTCATTTATAAATGCATTAACCTTATATATTTCTGCACTTTCATTTTTCCCATTTTTTGATACATTTGGCTTTTATATCTTAACATGTGTGTTTATATAAATTATTTTTGCTTTTTTTACCATCTGCTTGGACCAGCATAGCCAAACATGGCTCTTCCGCCAAAAAAAACCCGAACAACCAACCAACCAACCAACCCAGATTACAGAAAGACTCGCTACCCCTATGCCAGGACGCCGGCACTTGTTTTTATATTCAATATAAATATATAATTTACTGCAAACGTGCCAATTTGTTAAATATATTGTTAGAATCTGTAGTACTGCTTCCCAGCATAGTTCGTCCCATCGTAAAAAAGATAATTTTACGATCAGCTCTATTAGATGCAGATAGGATGCCGGATCAGTGACAGTGGGCGATAAACTTGGCGACAAAATGGATTATACTAAAATCTTCAAGAATTTTGAGATAGAACCAACAGGAGCTGAAATATGCTTGATTGTTCGAGAAACTTTTTTGCCCTGCTCCGGAAACTATAAAAGACCAGCAGTCCAAGCCGAGCACAGTCGTGCAGTTAACCGTACAGTACACAAAGACGAATTAGTTGGACCAGTCCAGCGAAGCGCAAGCGTTAAAAGGAGCTCGAGATAACCGTGGGCTGAATTGTGAAGACTAGTGTTGAAGCAACATCGAGTCGTGCCTGGAATAGCCAGTTATAAAGTAATAAGTAGGCAGTTGCATACAACTAAAGCGAGAAGACAGTGGATAATTGCAGGAGTTTGGAGATATCATAGATAATAGCAATATAGATTCCCTCTTCCTGCTGAATTTTGTCTGGCCACTTCGTGTGCTGTGGTTGTCGTTTACTACCGATTATTACTTGTGGGCTACTGTTTGTTCTAAATGTGCTGATGTGTATTACATGTGTATTTCTCGTTTGTGTATTTGTCGTCAGTGTATTTGTGACTACGTGTTATTAAACATGGTTGCCATTGATGCCTGTTGTTGACTGTGTTACATCAGCCATACACAACAAGTGACTCCATTGACTTTTCGGACCTAGTGAATGATGTCGAATATAGGAGACATTTTACTAACAAAGTATTTCTGCATTGTTCGTAAACACATATCCTGTGCTTCTGTTTGCAAAAAATAGAAGATTCTGTGAAAGAAAAAACATGAAACAGTTTTCTTAACTAGTCATCTATTTATTCACCTCGAGCTACTCATTATTTTTATACAATTTTCGATAATTCCATACCGCGGTTACCAATATTTCTTCAAGACTATAAAAATTAATTTCTTCACAAACTACTAATTTCACAAGGAATTCGCTGGGTTCCAGCGTGATCGTTAAAATAAATTTGTCCTGCCTTTCCTCGAGAGTTACTAATCGCTCACACTTCACGTGAAAGTCTACTTTTCTTGACTGCTAAGCAAACAAGAAATCTTTAATGCATAACTTTCAAGATAACTGGAATGCGCTGCCATCTGGTGTTAGGAAGGGGAACTTACTGATCTCAGGTTTTCAATGAAATGAATTAAGATGTCACGTGTGAGTTAATTTTGTTTGATTTACAATAGGAAATCATAATTTGATCATTATTTTTACTTTTACATAAGGCTTTAAATGCAATTACAAAATGCAGGTAGCTAGCTGAGTAAAAAGTATATCAACTGTTATTCCAGAAGAAAGAAGGCTAAACTGACAATTGTAGTAAGTTTACTGATTGAGTGTAAAAATGAAAGTTTAGAAATAAGGGGAACCAATCCCGACAAAGGAATTTCTGTAACAATAAATGGATAGTAATATATACATTTAAGAATTTCTTTTTATAGAGTTGCTTTCTAAAAAAATCAATCGCGCCTTTTTGTTAGAATTGTTTCTTCTAGAATCATAAAAAATTTGCATCCCATCTACAACATATAATTTAGGCGCAATCTGGTTTAAACAATGGCATGTGATATTTCATTTTCTCAAAAATTTATTTACATGCAGCAGGAAATTTTCGGTGCCCTTTTTTACATCGGATGTGAAGTTTCGAAGAAGTTATTTTTCTTTTGGTTTTGGCAGTCAAGGTGCTTCGAATGATCATTGTAAAAGCGGCATAAAATGAGGAAATGAGTTACAGTCCCAATATTGTCAAGCCCCCTTCCGTAGGAAGTACGCCCCGTCATAAAAATGGAGTTAATTCGATCCAATAGCATTGCCATGCTCAGGAGGTAACCAAAAAAATCTGTTTTATTATACAGAAGCTTCTTACACACGCTTGTAAGTCGTGCCAGAAGTTTTATTTAAAGTAATACAGATTTCATGAAAAAGCTTCAAATCAGTGTCCAAAATATGCAAAAAATATTCAAATGGCAAAAAGTGAAATACAGTTGCTTCAGTTTGTTATAAACTGTAATTGAATGCCAAGTTTATCAACAAATAATGAACTATTAGAATTTACATATGTAATTGATAAAATACAACAGAAATTGCATACTTACGCTGTTTCACATTGTAAATTATTATTAAATCCCAAATCACTATCTCTTCTATTGAGATGTAATTGATGTGTCACCTCGGATTCACAAAGAAACAAAGCACGTCATTCAAATATAGGAAATTACTACAGAAAAATGTCAAAAATGAATAAGAATAACTAGCAAAGAAGAAGTAGGAATAAAATTTCAAATTTTTACTGTTAATTTTAACTGCATTTTCACATTTTTTATTATGATGGAATCTGGATGTTAATTATTAAAAGCAATCAACTTCACAAACCTTTCTAATTTTAAATATTGGAATACATTTCTTCCTTTTTAAAAAAAACTTCTTTCCTGTCTATGATTTTTAAAGAAAGTTCCCAGAAAAATTATTACTGAAATTTTGAATTTTATCCTCCGGCACAATAAATGCATTTCTCTTCCATTTTATTTTTTATTCTTCTAAAGAATACTTTAAAAAGAAAACAAGATAGCAAGTTCTTTTTTTATCTTTATGAAATATATTCATATATTTTTGAAACTCAAATATTGCCGCTGAAAAAAAAAATACTGCTTGGAGCAAGAAAAGGAAAGCATATAAGATTTTTCTTATTGTTTATTTTTACTCTCTGTTTTTCTATAGGAATAAGTAAGATTCTCCAGGAATAAGTATTCAAGACCATATTGAAAAAAATAATGAATTTTCTTACTTTTATTTTTTATCTATCTAAAGTTTGCAGCTTCAGGAAATAAATATTTTTGTTTTTAAAAGTGAGTCAGCGTGGGAATAAAGATTTATTTTGGATCTAATTGATTAAACATTTCCCTTTCTGATTGACCTAAAATAAGTTTGGCCGCGAAATATATATAATAAAGAAAAAAATTGTAGGATTTTCAATTTTTTTCTTCTTTTTGCACATTTTTTAAATTCTTTTTTTACTTTACTGGATAGGTCATATAGGAACTAAAACACTGATAATTTTTTTCTGATTTGAATTGTTTAGTTTTAATAACATTGAACGATTTCAGGCAATTGCAAATTTCATTATCTACAAAAGTATCTGATTTTTTTCCAAATCTTTTTATCGTATTAATATAAATATTTTTCTGGATGATTTCTAGTTTATGAAAGAAAAATTTACAGAAATGTGAATTTATGTTTTGACTTCACTCATTCTGAAACAGATTAAATACATTTTTTTAAATTTAGAATCAAGAAATTCAAACAGTAAATAGAAATTAATTAAAAATTTCTCAATATGAAAATTATACAATTATATACGCAACTCCTAATTTTTTGCACAAAAAATAACATTCCTATTAGATGTACTTTATTAATTGAATGCTATTGATTGTATTACTAGATTCCAGACTAATTTTAAGTAAATTTTAAAATTGGGTATTTATTTATTTAGTTATTCTCCCGATCAATCTATTTTAAGAATAAAAATTTTTATTCATTGAATTTTCTATAGAATAGAAATAATTTTTAAGTATATAATTTTTGACTTCTCATAACGGGTTTTACTTTAAAAAACATATACAGACATTATAGATACAAGCAATGAACAGAACAATGTAGCCTGGGATACGGTAAACAATTTCAGCTTATAGATAACGCTCTTAGAGGGCTGATTGATATGCTAGTTTTTTTTTATTATTATTGATAAATTTATTTTTATAGTTCATCGGAATCTCCCTGCAAATAATTTCACCTTGTATTTTATTCAAAAATTTTATATACATATAAATACCTATATATTTTTCCTATTGGGATTGGCTCCCTTTGATGTCTTATATTTAATTAAAGTGACATTTTATTAAATCAATAAATATTAGATAAAGGTGGAATCGAGTCATAAAAATACTTAAAATATTTAATCTCTTCTGAATAAAAAGTCAAATACCAGGCTGAACAATTTTGATCCGTTAGCGCTATACTCTAGATGACATCTTTTCTTTTTATATTTTTGATTTTAATAATGAATTTCTTATACTATCTCTTTCAAAATTACAATTATTAATTTGTTATTATATTTTTTATTTAAAAATGAACTTACAGTATTTAATTTATTAATATCAAGGAATACCGTTAAAAACATTTAAAAGTCTTTTAATCAATTTTAAGAAACTATTTTATGAAGGATATAAGAATTTTAGTCATAAATATTTTTGAATAAGAGAGAGTTATTTAATTAGTAAGTAAAATATTTATTAGATATTATGAATGAAATATAGATGGGTGAAAATAATTAAGCATATAACTTTCCGGTTGAAAGGGTTTGAAATCCTTATTTATCGTCAAAGACTTTATTATGAGAATCATAAGCGAATTTTCAATTCTTTAATTTAAAGCGAATGAATTTTTCAGGAGCCTCTTAGTTTTTATGAGAAGTAATTAACCCTTAACAGGGGACGTGCGGTCTGTGAGACCGCTAGAGATGGATTTTCTGTCACCCCTATTCTATTTTTAACTCAATTGAATGGATTGACCCTGTAGCTTCCTGTTTTGTGACCTTGAATACACGTGCACTTTTTCAACCGATTTCAGCAGATGTTTTTTTAAAATAATTCAGTTATTTCTTCGAGTGCGGTCTCTAAGACCGCATCTCCCTGTTAGTGTCCTAGTGATAAACAAGGCTTAGCAGATGGCGCTAAAACGTGGGCCCGAAATATCATTCAGTTTACTGATCCTATTATGAAACAGTGCTCCAGAGACTTTTAAATGAAGCAGAAAGTGGTTTTAGTGATAAGAATAATTGTACAGAAGAGTTTTTCGATGAAAGTTCGCATTCAACTGATTTTGATATGTATGTTCAAACATAATTAATTTTTCTAGTGATAATGTATTTTGAAAAATTTATAAAATATATTTATATACCAAGATATATATATATATATACAGAATTTATAGGTTGATTTTTATACTGTTCTTAACTTATATGTTTAAAATGCCCTAGAAAACCACGCTATGAAAGTCACACAAGCCTATAAAAAAAGGGCCAATTTTACCTATTGTCATTTTTTTTTTATTTTTCATATAATTGCCCATTTTCACATTATATTGTTTTCTATATACCTTCATATACTGTAAAAATAAACATGATTTAAAAAGTAAAAAGTAATATACTTTTTCAAGAATATTATTTATTGTAACATGTAATTTGAGGAGAAAATGCATGTTCCAACGCATTTACTTTTTTCAATGATAATATATTTTGAAAAAATTCTAAAACATATCTATATATCAAGAAAAATATCTGCAAAATATATTGGCAGTTTTTCATACTAATCATTCATTAAAAAATTTGATTTGAGTGTAAATAAAATGCGGTCTCGTAGACCGCGCCTCCCCAGTTAAGTCCTAAAATGTCTCCTCCCCAGTTAAGGATTAAATTTATTAGAAAAGTATTCAGAAATGAAATTATGAACCAATACTATGATGAAATAACAAACATTTTATGAGAATTAACTGTGGAAATCGCTTCACCAACTTAAACTTTAAATCCATGTAAGAGATCTCATTAAGCGGTAGGTTAATAGTTCACATTTAAATAAAATTATTACATATTTAAAAAGATTATTCTTCCGAAATTTAATTTAACATTCTTGTTGACTTTTAAAAGAATAGATGAGTTTTACAAAATTAAGACAAGAATAACTTTTAACGAACGAATATTTAAGTCGTGATTTAACTAATAAAGTAAAGTTTTGATATCACTTCATTAAGTGATGTCAAAAGCCCAATATCCACATTTGTGTAATAATTTGTTTAAACAAATAAAAGCGCTACATTATTTTCAAATACATATTACGGTATAAAAAACAATTGCGATGAAATTATATAAGTGGGTCACTGATCCGGCATCCGATCAGCATCGAATAGACCATAACGTGAAACGGTCTTTCTTACGATATAACATTTTGTGTTGGGAAGAAACATTACATATTCGTAACAAAATAATTGTTTCTATTGTATCTTTACCATATAAAAACACCTCGCTTGAGGAACAGCAAGAAATCCAGTTATATAATTGGTTCGAATAGACTATTTCCATAATAGATCAATGTCATGTTATTTGAGTGGTTACTTATTCACTCCGCATTTTTTTTAGCTTTCTTGTTTGTATTAAGGGTTCTTTTTACATCCCATCAATCCCTACCCACTTAGCGAATCAGAAGGATTGCTGCTCCTTATTGACTAATTTAGACGAGGAGTTTTTTTAAAGAGAAATAAATAAAGAATTATTTTGAAAGTAGACAAATATAACACAACCTTTCAAACATCCCGTGAAATACAGAAAAATTCTTATACATGAATTTTTCTTTCTAATTAAAAAAATCCATATAAATTCATAATAATTTATAAGAAGAACAGTTTAAGAATAAGTTTAAATATTAAATATTTAAAGAATAAGTGTAATAATAATAGAATAAGTTTAAATATTTAAAGCTTGCGACTGTCATTTGAAGGCATTCAGTGAGTTTTATGAAAATACTCAGTTTTTGGTACCAAGATGGTTTGCTAGAAAGATTCGATTTGTTTATTTTGAATTAAACCTCTTATGCATAATATATTATTCATGAATCTCTCAAGAAAATATTTTTAAGTATCAAATTGGGATAGAAATTAAAGTCATGTAATTTCAATACATAAACGCCTAATCTGCGAATTGTGCGTATGAGCAGAGAAAGTGACTCTATTATGAATCATTTTTATAGAATCATCTCTATTATGAATCATTTTATAGAATCATCTCTATTAGGAATCATTTTTATCGAATCACCTCTATTATGAATCATTTTTATAGTATCATTTCTATTATGAATCATTTTCATAGAATCATCTCTATTATGAATCATTTTTATAGAATCACCTCTATTATGAATCATTTTTATAGAATCATTTCAATTATGAATCATTTTTATAGTATCATTTCTATTATGAATCATTTTCATAGAATCATCTCTATTACGAATCATTTTTATAGAATCATCTCTATTATGAATCATTTTTATAGTATCATTTCTATTATGAATCATTTTCATAGAATCATCTCTATTACGAATCATTTTTATAGAATCATCTCTATTATGAATCATTTTTATAGAATCATTTCTATTATGATTCATTTTTATAGTATCATCTCTATTAGGAATCATTTTTATAGAATCATCTTTATTATGAATCATTTTTATAGTATCATCTCTATTAGGAATAATTTTTATAGAATCATTTCTATTAGGAATCATTTTTATAGTATCATTTCTATTATGAATCATTTTTATAGAATCATCTTTATTAGTAATCATTTTCATAGAATCATCTCTATTATGAATCATTTTTATAGAATCATTTCTATTATGAATCATTTTTATAGAATCATCTCTATTAGGAATCATCTTTAAGCTCTGAATGTCTCATAACATTGCAGTACTTAAAACTGTAACTGTTAGGTTCTTCTGCATTCTAACTTTCAAGATACTGCAACCAAACTCTCTCATTTGTCATCAGAAAATACTCAGACTATAGAAAGATTTCATTTTCTTTAGTTTTCAGCAATAGAAAATATAGTGTTATTAGTATTTGATAAAATAATGGAAATGATTTGAATTCCGATTCCGCTATAAAAACTGTAGTTAAAAATTATTTTAAAAAAACACATTTTTAAAAATTAGGAATTTTTAGGAAACATTGCATGGTTATTAATTGGTATCCTTGAAATGGCAACTTTTTTAAATTTTAAGATGATGACGAAAATTATTTTTGTACTTTAATATTTTCGAGTGTTCTTTGCGGAAAAATGTCAATATTTTGCTTCACTTTCAATTAATTAAGCTTTCAAAAAATTTTTAGAGGTACAATTTATCAACTTTCAAAGTATATATGCATAAAATTTCAGAGCTCTAAATCATTCGTCGCATCCTGTGGAACACCAACACACACACATGCAGACATCCATATATAAATTCATTTCTTACTTTCTAGTATACGAAGTTTAGAGAAAGCATAATAGTCAGAAAATTCGAACTCGAGATTTTGTCGTATCTTAACATTTTAATCTCCGTGAAATGGGAAAACACTTTTTTGTTATATGGCTGTCCATTTGTGACAAAGATGACTCAAAAACACTTTGAGCTGGACGGATGAAATTTGGCGTATGGTCTTTCTAACAAATTTGTGGATTTCTACCAAATTATGAGCAAAATGCTTTCAGAGGAAGTTTGTCTGTCCAGCTGTTCGGATATGAGTTATATGGTAATTACTTATAAGTTGCAAGATAATTATTAGATTATTTTATGATTTCTATGGAATGTATAATTTCGTATTAATCAATGAGGGTTGTTGTTGTTGTTATTACTTATGGCATTTACCACGGACAAGCCCACTGTTCAAATACAGCCGATTTAAGCCTAAGGGGGTGCGCCTTTTGCTTTTATCGTAGAACCAACTAGGGCCAAGAGTACGACTTAACTACACACACGTCACAAGCCTTTTTACGGGGCGGTCTTCATTCTCGCAATTCATTCACTCATCCACAGATCGTAATTTAGACCGGAATCAGAGAACGATCACCTCTGTTCCTGTACCGCCAGTGGTATGACTCTCGACATGGAGGACTTTGTGACCACGACAGATTTATACGCGCTTCAGCCACCAAGCCATCACCACCATCGATGAGGGAATCGCAAGAATCACTCATTGAGGAAGTTATAAATATTTATAAGAAGATAAGTTCTTCGAAATAAGAAGGAAAAAAAAAACTCTGTTTCATATGTTTAATTTTGACTGATATTTTGCTCAAATACGCAAATTTTTAGTTAAAAAGATGTAGAAACTGCTTCATTAGTTGATAAAAAAATGAGAGCCGCTTATAAATTTCCTAGTGAAATCTATAGTGAAAACCAGCTAGGGTGTAAACTATAATTTGTAAAGGCTTGAAGAATAATAAAATAATTCTTCTGTAAAGTTTCAGTTAAATTAAACGTTTAATGATTTTTCAAATAATGTTTGATATATAAATTCTAAAAGAATGAATAAAAAAGCACTTTTGAAGGAAATAATCTCAAAAGTACATTCTGAATCGCTTTTTAGCTCCACCTTTCACAACCAAGTTTTATTTACAATTTTTTGTGTAAAAATAAATGTTGGGATATTATGAGCAACAACAGCGGTTTACTTAATAAGCATCCGTTTTAAATGATAAATTTCATAAGAATTAAATTAGTGAAGTAGTTTTTTCGATAAATGTAAATACTTGAGAATATATTATGTTATTTAATTGTAAGGGATCATCTTGCAATTAAGTAATCGAAAAACAAATATAAAATCTCAGTTTAAACGATAATTGTTTATAAAAACAAATAAGTGATTTTTGTTTTGAATTATTAAATATAAAAATAATGTAATGCATCTACTACTTTTTTTCATTCGAACCCATTTATATTTCACTGTACACTGACATGCCGTTTAAAATATCAATGAATAGGCATCTGAAAATGTAAATGAATGCAATAAAGCTATTTAATTTTTAAGAAATACTTTTTCTTACTTCATTTTATTTTCTAAAATAATTTTTCTTCTTTTATTTCTTGCAAGGTATTTCATGAATAAAAGATTACATTAAATATTTTACTTTAACCGTGGTTACATATTGTTACAAATTTGTAATTTTGCTACTCGGCCATGAATAATGTCATCGTGAGAAAGACCGTTGTAAGATCTGTGCTGAGCAGCTGCCGCGTAAATGACCTGAGAGCTTGGCGACCATTTGGCGACTTGGCGACAAATTTGGCGAGTTTGGCGATTAAATGGATAATACCAGAAAGTTCGAGAACTTTCACGATCCATCCACTAATAACAGAGATACACCCAGGTACGCACTGATTGGTCTGCAGTTTCTAGCCCCGCCTCCCGGAACTATAAAAGACGGGCAATCAGAAGCTACGAGGTCGTCGTGTCGTGTGTATCGGAAGAAGTTGTTGTGTGGATCGTCAAAAGTTGTGTGTGTGTGAGAGGAGTCGGAGTCGCCGCCAAATAAGAGAAATTAGAGGATGAGACAGCAAGAAAGCTGCTGAACTAATGAACTATTAGAGATTAAATGCGCTGCGTCATTAAGATTAATTGACGGTATTTGTAGCAGAAGAAAATTTTTGTAACAATATTGTTTGAACATGTATTCAAATAAAATATTATTTAGTGCATTTACTTTTTGTTACTTTTATATTATTAGAATTATGTAGCACAGTTTTAAGTCTGCTTTATTATGATAAAAATAAACCTAGAAAATATAGACTTATTTTTTTTTCTTTTTTAATCATTTTTATGTAACTTAAAATATTCTAAATCTGTAAATTATTAAAATATACATTTTATTTGCTTATTTGGATATAGATTGTGAAGATTATGCCAGTTTTGATTCCATTTCAAGCTATGTTAGAGTTATTTTCATTGAAAATTTTATTTGATATTTTATTGAAGTAACAATAAATCAATTAAAAATAAATATTTTCAAAATGAAATAATTTTACTTTACATTAAAAATTATTTAACTAAGTTATCAAGTTAACGTGTAAGATTTAAACGTAAAATTTAGAATTATTCGTGATTTTATTCTATATATTAAAAAAATTACTTTACTTTAAAAAAAAATTAATATTGGCCAGCTTTAGTAACCAACTTGTTCGAGCAGTTTATTGAAATTTTGGTTTGTTAAAAGATTAAAATTAAATTCATTTATTAAAATTTGAGTCTGTGGAATCTGAACCTAAATGAATCAATATGGTACAAATTACCAAGGAAACAAATTGTTTAAAAATATATTACGAATATATATATATATATTATTATATATTTTATTTCAATATATATGTTATATATTTATGTTAATGTGATATATTTTATTTCAGGATTATTGTGCAAAGTAACCGATTTTTTTACATTAATTTTAACTTCGCAAATCATGTAATGAATGTTGGATGTATTAATGTCTAAATCTAAACATAACATGAAAAATATTGTTGTGGATCATGTATTAAATAAAATTATAAAATTTAATAAAAATAAATAAATAAAATTGCACTGAAATAAAGATATTCTTAAATTGGCTTTTTTTTTCTTCAAAATTTTAAATAATGCAAAAATAATTTTTTTAAGTAATATTTTTGGAATATATGGTTATCAGTGGTATATTCATTGTTAATTCATGTAGATTGCGCATCTGAAGACAAAACCTATTTTCCAGCTTGATTAAACTTTCTGTTTGTCGCTTATTTCTTGATTTCTTTTACATCTTATGCTCTCTGAGTGAATGGAGTTAAGGACAGAGGCATGACGAACTTTTTTGATAGCATTTCTATTAAAATTGTGACCTGCATTTACGAGAGAAGCGCTGAATTAAATGCAGCTATAAAAATGTTCAAATAAATGTTCATAAGGCAATTTGCTTGAATCTGACAGTTGCCATTTGGCAATAAATAATAAGAGAGATGTTTATGCCCCTTACGTGAGCATTTAATATATGCATACATAGTTTTGTTTAGAATATTTTTCATTAAAAAGATGGATTAATTTTTGTTTATTTATTTTATTCATTTTTGTACGTTTATTGCTGCGTTCATCAATTATACGAATCTAAGCTTTCTATTTTTTAAATAAGTGTGTTTTTTTTCGTATATCTCTATTTTTCCCATTTATGGTATTAGTAATATTTTATAAAAATCGATTAAACGGATTATAAAGGTAACTACCATAAAACAGTAATAATTGATAGTTATTTTTTTTTTTCGTTCTCATTTTTTTCGTAGCTTTTCTAAGATAAACATGAATTCGAAAAATTTAACCAAAACGCTGTGTCGGCAGATTCCTTTCTGAAAATATATAAGTTCAAACCTCTTTCTCACGATCTCTCTTACATGTATTCTTCTTTCCTATTTGGTAAGTTGCGCTGTACTTACTCCTCATGGGTTTTTAAAAGAAATCTTGAATGCAGATAAACATTGGAATATTTAATGAAATCATGAAGAATAAAAGTTGTCGAAAAACTGCATGCCCGTTTCTTCAATGGATGTTTTACACACACTAAAACAAATGAAGTTTTATCATTAATGAAAATTCTAATTAGTATTAAAAACTAATTATTATTAAAATGCATAATGCTATGAAATAATAAACAAACTGAAGAAAAGTTCAGTTACAAATCTTGCCTTTAGGTATTATAATAAAGACTATCTTTTATTTAACTTTATTTATTTATACTGAATCAATATGTCTGTTCCTGTAAAAAACATTTGCCAAGCCTTTACTTTGAACAAAGAAAAAGTTTCTGAAATTTTTTTAGAATGAAACAAATTTTTAATTGAATTTTTTTAAATTCAATATTTTAACAACTTTTCTTATTTATATAAATATAATTTTATCTAATTTATGCAAATTATACTTTATGTACTTCATAAGAATCTAATTAATATCGAAAGTTTAAAAAAATAAAATGCAGCAAACAACGAGAAAATATTTCATTTTCTGGAACAAAATTAATTAAAATTTAATCCGAGTAGAAGTCAGTATTTTCTTAGTTATTGAAAATATACGAGCAAGAAAATTAGGTTTATGCGAGGTTTCACTTGGATCTGTTTGCACGAGAAATAATCATGGCTGCAGAAAATGAAAATAAAGTATTTTTGTACTACATTTCATCTTGAATGAACTAAATTTCATGTACCTGTGTCTTTTAAAAATTTACAACTCTAATAAGATGTAAACTTTAAAATTATTAAAAAATCTTTTATAAGCTTTTATAATTATTAATAAGACAGATATATTCATGGTAGAATGACATTTTCTAGCAGAAAGAGGTAGTCATTGTAGCATTAAAAAAAATAATAATTGAAATATGCTATTGCAAATTTTAAGTCATCATGTGAGAACATTATTTTTTAAGTCATGTTGTATTAATCTGACAGAAATCCAATTGAAACACATGAGTTAATTGAATTAGTTTACAGCAGATTAAAAAGTGTATAGACTATAAATAAAAGAAGGTTGAAAACACTACAACTGAGTTAATGATTGGTAAAATCACGCAATTTAATATTTTGTTGGGTGACTCCAAACCATTTATTTAAATTTAATAAAAAAATATTATTAAAATTAATTGAAAACTATATAGATATGAAATTAATATCATTAAAAAGGTAATTTCTTGAGTTTTAAGATTTGTTGGAAGATAATTGTTTTGGAAGATATCAATATCAATTTCCGTAAAGCAGTCATAACGATTACAACTAGGCTTAAGATTAATGTACATCCGCCAAAGTTGAAATCTTTGAGTGATTTCTCACCAAATATAATCGTAACAATTGTTTATTGCTACCTCTAAAAGACTTTTGCTATTACTTCTGGTACCCATCCAAGATGGCAATCTTTAGGCGAGTGCTTAGAGATTAGCACACTTTAGACGTGCTGTCCGGACAGGAGAATTGAGTACATGGCGAACATTCGTGACGAATTGTAACTTTTTATTGGCGATAAATCGCCAAATGTGACAAACTTCTTTATCATTTTCTAATAACCCTAATATTGAAAAATTGCCCTAAATAACCCTAAAATCAAAAAATTAAAAGTGATAAATCGCCGATTTTTTGCCTGTGCATTTACCAAAACAACAACATTTTTTTACTTTATAAAAGACTTATCACTTGTATTTCGGAAACTACCGGGAAAAAAAGACTGGTTTAGCTCGTACGTTGCCAGAAGTATTTCACGAATATTTATCAGGATTTTCTAAAACTCTTGCTATTTCAATACCCTGTAAAAAATCCAAAAATAATTTAAATGCTTGACATTTCTCTATTATGGTAGCGATTTCTGAAAGTTTCAAAAAGAAATAAGAGATAAAATATTCAGTATCCTGATATCTCTTCACCTGTGATCGTTGGGAATAACTTTCCGCCGAATCTTCGAATTTTTTTTCTTTTTTTTTTTTTATTGACTTTAGGTACGTTCGTGTACTGAGTGGCTCTAATCTCCTCGGCAGACAGCTGAAAACACGTTGGTTGTGTTTCCACGGAGCATTTAGTTGATCAGCTCCGGTAAAATGTGAAGATTCGGCAGCTTTCTGTTTTGTATTACTTTATTTTTTGAAAGGTTGAATTTCATATCAAAAATACATGTGAATAAGTAGAAAAGATAGAGCTATTTCACTTTAAATTGTCTCTGGCTGGCGTTAGTCACATGGTGAGTTGCTTCATTTTGTCGAGATCATATGTACATCTTTCCTATTAATTCAGTTATTAGAATTTAAAAATGAACGGAATAAAGCTATAATACCTGATTTTATCTGTCAAAAACTGGTTTGAAGTTTAAAAAAGTTTTTAGAATTTGAATAAGTAAAATTCCAAAGATATGACAAGTTTTTTCTCAATGTTTTTGCCACATGTTCTCTTGCATATCCGTAATATTGACTTATTTTGTTCTCCTGCCATCTTTATAAATTGAAATCTTCATCTTAGTAAGAAGTTTCCATCAAACCGATTTCATTTCTCTTCCATTGTCAACTAATTAATTTGTGAAAATAACAAAAATGAGCTGCATTACATTTACATATAAATAAATATAAATCAACAATGAATTAAAAAAGGAAATACTTTTCAAATAACTTCCTCAGTTTTGGAAAATTGCACATATAAAAATAGTTCTAATTAAATGTTTTGAAGAAATTGTGAATTTTTGGATTTACGGAACGGAATAAATTTTCAAAGCATGATTAGCATTATATATTAAATGGTAAATGCATTATTAATAGCAAAAAATCCATAGAATAAATACTTTTCTATGGATTCCGCAAATATTAGGAAGCCTTTCACCTGATATCTTGAAATTATGATTAGCATTATATATTAAATGGTAAACGCATTATTAATAGCAAAAAATCCATAGAATAAATACTTTTCTATGGATTCCGCAAATATTAGGAAACCTTTCACCTGATCTCTTGAAATTATCATTAGATTTTATATATTTATTGCATTCGATAACACACAAACTCTGACAAACTCGAAATTATTATTATCGCTTAAATTTGTCAGCTACCTGTAAATAATGTATTTTTCACTAATATATGTGTGTTCTTAAGTGGATATGAAATGATAGTATTAATCAAAGGATGTTAGCGTTAACAATTTTTAAATATAAAAGATAAAATGTTTTGGAAATTTTTTCGAATATATTAAAAGAGGGAGAAAAAAATTAGCTTCCACAAATTGCCTATAATATATATATATATATATATATATATATATATATATATATATATATATATATATAGTTAATTCTTTCTTTAAAAAGCACAAAAAAAGCAAGATATTATTAATGAAAAATAAAAATTTCATGGGTGCAATAAGAAAAGTCCAACAGGCTAAATAAGGGATTACCACGCTTTATTCTAGGCAACATGAAACACAGACAACATAACTCTATCGAAGAATGCACGAAATAACGCTTGCAGAAATCAACAACTCAAAAGCAGGAAATCTTTATTAAAGAGAGGTTACAGTGCAAAGCGCTTAGATAGAATTCGCTGAAGATCAACGCTTTAAAGAAAGACTTTGCTTAACTACTCGATTAAGCTCAATTCTAATAAATCGATTCACTTTATATAGCTCTTGTGAAAAGACATCGAACATTCTACAACAAGATTCTCTGTGTCATCTATTTTCGTTACCTAAATCGCCAAATGACTCGCCAAGCCACCAAATTTTTGCCATACTTGTCGTTAAATGCCATGAATCATCAATTCGGCCTTCAGCAGCCATCATCATACCTAAAACTATCTTCCTAACAATGAGATTTACTGCGCAGGGAAACTGCATTACAAATTCGTAATATTACAATATGAATCATATTAATTCCATATGATTAAATACTATAATTTATTATTTATTGAATTAAATTTTTTTATAATGAAATATTTCTAATTAGAATTATGAAATTGATAGTCCTTATAATATTGAAGCTTTAATTCAAAATTTTCTGCTCAAGATATTATTTCAATTTAAGATATAAAATAATTTTTTTGATAATCGCTGACAGCAATTATATTAAATTAAACGAAATAAATACTTAAGATAAACACGATGCACGTTGGTTAAAGTGTATTTTCAAATGATTTAATCTATAAAATAATTTAAATGTTGAAAGCAATTTTGTCATTTCATCAGAATTAGCTCTTTTCAAAACCTTATTGATAAAGTAATGGTGACTAACTATCTTTTAAAATTTAATCACTAAAAGTTATGCTTCATGTTTAAAAACTGAAAATTTTAAATTTCTGCTACATTTTATTAAAATATTTCGGAAAAAAATCCTCAGAATTGTTTGGAGTAGAAAAATTTCAAATGGCATAAATTCTCAGAAAATAAATTAAAATTTCCTACGATTGCTAAACAAATAAAATTGATATTAAAAAATTAAATAAAAAGGAGTTAGTGTGCATCAGACAGTTTAAACGAAAGAGCCTCGCACTTCCGGAAAAAATCTAATTTCTTAGGAGAGGGTACCAAGAAGTCAGATTAAATCCGCTGCAGTTGGTCTGCGGAATTCATTCTATAGAATGTTCCTAGAAATTGGAATTAAACTTTTCCAAAATAGAAATACATTCCAAGAAAAATGATAATCGAGGATCAAAGCTGGAACAAGAATCTTGGGATGGAAATCATGCTTCCAAGGAACTGCAAAAAATTCTAATCATATCTGATGTTTGATTTTCCTAAATTTCTCTAAGAATTCGAAACTTTGTATGGAAAAATTCTTGATTTGAAATGCATACCAAGTTATCTTGTAGATGAATAAAGAAATTGATAGAATTGAACAGAATCTGAATAAGACGAAAAATAATATAAAATTTTGCAGAGAAAATTTTTGAAGAGTTTACTTTGCTTCTTTGGAAGAAGTTACATAATATAGACTTGCTCAGTGAGTTATATATTAGAGCACCACGAGGAATGGTACATTTTCTTTTTATTTTCTATGTAAAAATGAATTTCAAATTGCGGTATCATTACTGTAAAAAAGTATATAAATTCTCTATTTTGTGCTTACAAATTATTTTTTGCACAGAATTGCAAAATTACTTCGATCTGATTAATTCATATTGTTGAACACGAAATTCAGACTATGGGTTGCTAGGGAAGTGAGACTGTACAAGTCAAAATCAACTAAAAATATATTACCAACAATCCTCATCTTGATGTGCCCAAAAATGTAGAAATGTCACATGAATAAAGAGTAAAATTTCTTAATTGACAATACTTCGTGATTAGACCATGCATCTAGTTTTAGAGCTAACGGTCAAAGTTTTTATATTTCAGAGTCCAGAGTCCATCTTAGTCTAGGAGCATGGATGGCTTTCAAATTCGATTACACCCAAAATTGCACATGCAATGGCATTCCATCTTTGCTGTTAACCATTTCTGTTTTTTCAGGGACTGGATAAAAAATATTGAGCATTTTGTTATTGTCAAGATAGTAAAAAAGTCTAAATTCTGGAAAAAAAAAAAACTAAAGAATATTGGTACTGTGTTAAAACAATTAAGTTTTTAATATAATTGAATTTTTTCACAAATTAATGTGTTATATATTTAAAAAATAACTTTCAGGATGTTTCGAGTTCGTATGTGAGGTTTGAACTTTAAACTTCAGAGAACATTGAAAATCCAACTGCGAAAAGTGCTTATAGTGTCAAAACTTGGGGACATTTCCCTAACGAAGTATTTCTGCACTGTTAGTGAACACATACCCTGTGCTCCTGTTTGCAAAAAATAGAAGAGTCTATGCAAGAAAAATCAGGAAACAGTTTTCTTGACTAGTCATTCCATTTATTCGCATCGATCCACTCCTTATTTTTTCCCGATAAGCAATTCCATATCCAGGTTAAAAATATTTCTTAAAGACAATAAAAATTATTTTCTTCATAAACTACTAATTTAACAAGAAACTTGCTAAGTTTCCGTGTGATCGTTAAAATGAGTTTGCTCTGCTTTTTTTTTGAACTACTCACGTGAACGTCTACTTTCTTTGACTGTCAAATATTTCTCTGCATAACTTTGAAGACAACGGGAATGCGCTGCCATCTGGGGTTAGGAAGGGGAACTAATCCCGACATATAGCGAAAAGGTTGAAGTTACAGCGCGAAGTGTTTATCAGTAGTTGATAGTGTCAATAGGTGCATTTCATTTCCTTTTAATTTATCAAACTGTATTTTACTGTATAAATTATGAGGTGTGGTATTTATTTATTCTTTAATATAAGGTGCTTGTGTAAAAAAGATAAAGTTTGTATTTGTATGTAAAAAAAGAAAGATCCCCATTGCTTTTTTTACTAGATTTCCTGTTTCTTTTCAAAATGAATTGACTGAAAGTGAATCATTCCTTCTTACTGAGAAAATACTAAATAATTAATGAGTATTAAGTTTTATAAGAAATTTTTAAATACTCTCTTGAACACCAGATAAGAAATCTGAAAGAAATTAAATTTAAGCCTCTTCTTTTATTTACAATAAATTTGAATTATATAAAAAAAACAATCTGATTTCTGTTTTCATGATTTTTTCTTTGAAAATCACGTCTTTCAGAAGCAAGCGGTTTTTCACCTAGAACTGTAATCCTTATAAAAATCCTAAACAAAAAGCCTTAAAAAATAATCTATTAAGCCTTAAGTAAATCTCCAAACAAAAAAGTTTAAACCTTTTAAGCTTAAATTTACCATTCCACGTGTAAAAGACGAATTCATCTGTAACCTCCAATTTTTTTTCTTTCGTAAAAAAGGAATAAAATTGGACAATCATTTTTTTTTCTTTGGATGTTTCATCACTTATTTAAAAATTAAATCATTGAATGATTTTTCTCAAAAGCAAAAAAGTTGAATACCCTATTTTGAGGTCGTTTTAAATCCGGCTATTTTGAAAAACTAAGAAAAACTAAAACTTTCTGAAACTGACTTTTTTGTTCTCTTAAGAAAACGAAAAAAAAAAAGACAAGTAATTCTACAATTTTTTAAAACTTTCTATAAAACTTTGGATGAAGCTTAAAATTGTAAAGAAGCAGAAATTTAAATGGAATAAAATGTGATTGCCATAAATGGGGTAACAATATAATTATAATATTATTTTACTATATGAAAAAATAGCAGATAAATATAAATTAAATTATAAGAACTAATTATGTAAATAAATTATATTCATTGCATAAACATTTACAGTTAAGTTTATTTATAAATATATATTTATCAATAATCACTTAGTAAACATAGGCTACTTCTTTGAGATATATTTGCTTCTGTTAAAACAAATGTTTTTAAATAAATCAGTGGTATTTGTTAATATGTAATTCGTTCAAAATATCGAATATTTTTTTATTGCTTAATAATGTTCTCTGATCCTTTAGATTTCAAACGACTTCGAGATGTTGTCAATATTCGAAATATTTCTCGAGTTATAATTATTTTTCTTGAGGTGCTTTCGTTAAAAACTCTAGTTACGGTATTTTTAAAACTCTTTTTATGAAGAATGACATTTTTCCACTATGTTGCTTCATTCAAACAATCATAACTCAACAAGAAATTAACCAAATACAATTATTTTTATATCAAAATAATATGCATGAAATAGCGGATGTTTTTTGCCACAATCAAAGTTATATTAATAGAAATAAATTTATAATAGCCATTTAAAAGTTAAAATTACAGAAAAAATCTCGCTTTTTCTATTTATCGTTGATGAAAAAATTGTTAAATAAAACTATATATTTTTATAACTTGATTGAGGCAGACAACATGAAAACTAATATTAGGCATCATTTCCAACTTGAATTGTGTGTTTGTACAAATTAGAATTCAAGATAACATGTTTCAAAAAATAGGCTAATTTGCTCATTAAATGTTATTTAATTAATTAATAATTAGTGTCATATGGTTTTTTCTCTCTGAAATGAGTTTAAAAATATATTAATGATCCACTGTAAAAAAAACTTGATTTTTAAAGTTGAAATTTAAAAAAAAAATCTTCTAATATGTACGTACACCTTAAGGATAATGCTATTTTCACCACTATTTAATTTGAAAATTAATTTAATACATTCAACCAAACAAATTTAAAATGAATCATTGGTAAACCTTATTTACACAAAAATGAATTGAAATATGAGTACAAATTTTTGCTGGATTCCCAATTTCCAAAATCATTATTACGATATTTTTGCAATATTGTGTGGTACTCAAAATCGAAAAATTAATGGCGAAAATCATCGTAAATCACATTGTCAAAAAATCGAACGATGACTGCTGCTAATAAAGGAACGTCTATGAATACTGTAATAAAATTTGGAATGACACTGGAAATGTACTATAAAGTTAATTAAAATTGTAGAATGGGGATTGTCGTTAAAATCTAATGGTTTCGAAAGGGAAAATTTCGTTCTTTCGATAAATTGTTACTCAATTATTTTTATTGCAATAGCCTCCATTTTGGCAGACATTTAATGGGCCCACTTGAATTATATCTTCAAGTTTAAAGTCTTCATGATTCGTGGATTAATTCGATTTTTTTCTCCGTATGTAGGTGTTATATATATACAAGCAAATACCTTCAATAAAAATAATTAGATAAAAATTCAATCGAAATAATGGATAATAGATACCATTATAATCTTTATAATTGTATGATTTCAGAATTGTAACATATTTTTTTCTGATTTTTAAAAGGCCGTTGTGGCCTGGTGATAAAATTTCGGCTTCAGAAACCGAGGGTTTCAGCTTCGAGACCCGATTCCACTAAAGAACTGTCGTGTAAGTGGGTCAGGTGCTCGCTGAATACGTCGGGGCCAAACGTCCTCCCTCTGGTGTGAAGTGAAAGTTTGGGGAAGGGGTGCGAGCTCAGATGTCGTCCTCATCATCTGATCGAGGTTCAAAAGTACGAGGTCCGTTCCAAAATAGCCCTGTGTTGCTATAAAACTGGACGTTAATATAACTGAACTCAGATTTTTAAGGTATAATATTTTTTGCTGTTTTTATTTACAACGAGTCTTTTAGCAATAGTGTTTTTTTTATTTTTATTTATTTATTTATTATTTTTTTGGCGAAACGTTTAAGCCTTACCTATATTCAAGAGACTTCAGTTTGGAATATGTAGAGTCATTAATCAAGATATATAACAGAGTCGGACGAATAATTTATTTTTTAATATATTTTGTGAATCCAAAGATGTAAATCATACTAGATTAAATGGTTTAAGATACAAAAATAATTTCTTTACAAAACTGTGAAATGGATTGGAAGCAGAAGATGCTAGGTACGTATCTAATGTCCGCCGCAATAATGACAATTCACGCTATAAAGTCCTTCATTTTGCTGGAGCTCTTTCACAGGAGCCTGGTAGCAGAATGTCGATATCATGGGTTCAAGACTAAAAAAGTAATTGAGGCTTAATGTTTATCTCCTTTTTTACTCTGTTGAAATTTAGCTAGAGTAGCAGCTCATCTGTCGGTGACTTAAAAATATGAAATTCGCTTCAAACCAATTCTTGTGTGGTTTTGAAATCAGAAAATTTGAAAGTTTCTGTCTAGAATAAATATGGATTATATTGTAAAATATGCTTGCATAAAACAAATAACACAAAATTCTATTTATTTTTTAGTTACTATATATTCGTAAGGGTTTGATTTAGTAGCCTATGCATATACCGTACTAAAAAAAGTTGTTTGGAAATTGTCTATTATTTGTTTTCAATTTTAATCAAGATATGTAATTAATCATTTATATCTTATTTAATTAAGAACTATAGTTAACATTTAACTTATTCCCATTTCAATTCACGAATAATCTTATATTTTCAAACCATCCATAATATGATTTATGTAGCTTTATTCATTAATTATGTTTGTGAAAAAATATCTTTCTTCCTTCTTATATTTCATATTTCTAGATTTTTTTGTTTGTTTTTATCATATCATATAAATGAATTATTTCCTCGTTCTCCTTTCTTTCGATTAGAATTAAATGAATAAAATTTCTAAAATGTTCTGGAAAAATTAATTTATTTCAAATTAGATGTTTTTACAAATGATATTCACCTACTGAATATAATTTTACAGGTCGATTGAGTTTTAATATAATCATAATTTGAATATTTATTGATATTCAGGATAATGTTTTTGGAATTTCATTTTTGCTTCGTAATAATAATTTCATAAGTGTACTTTCTTAATCTTGCATAAATATTATAACTAAATTATATTAATTGAAAAAGAAACCGTACATATGTACAAGAGAGATAATCGAAATGCATATTTTCAGAGTATATATTTAATGAATGAATAAAAATTAAATTGCACATTTATGTAAGAATGGATAATTAATTTGATAATTCTTTGAAGGATTGTTACAGATAGAAAAAGGTTAAAAAAGATTTTTAACAATTTCTACTCATTTTTTTCATGGGGCTATCATGCAATAAATTCTTTTAATTTATTTTACTTATTTTTTCTGAAAAGTAATTAATTTTTCATTTATGAGAATTTTTAAATACGGAATTCATTTAATGTCTCCAGGTGTGAAATTGTTTCCAGGATAGTTCTGATAGCGTGGTTCTATTATAAAATATTAAACAATTTATAGAGTTTTGAATAAAAAAGAAAATGGTGGTTCATTCATCCTGATGTTATGGACAAAGGTTACTTTATTTGCTGTACATCTGTCCGAACGAAGTAAGAAAATATATATCAGTCCAATTTAAAGACATATGGTGTAAAAGGTGTTTATTAATGAATTATTTATTCAATGTCTCCCAATTTTTGAAAGTTAAGAATGAAAATAAGAAAAATTATAAAGAATAGTACTATTAGAATTAACAACTTTTTTCTTCTTTTTTTGCGGTTTATGGCTAATTTAATTATAATGAAGAATTTTGACATTAACATTAAACAGGAAAAAGTCGTTTTAACCCTTAACTGGGGAGGTGAAATTTTAGAACTGGGCAGGTGCGGTCTACGAGACCGCATTTCATTTACACTCAAATTAAATTTTCTAATGAATGTATTAGTATGAAAAACTGCCAATATATTGTGCAGATATTTTTCTTGATATATAGATATGTTTTAGAAATTTTTCAAAGTATATTATCATTGAAAAAAGTAAATGCGTTGGAACATGCATTTTCTTCTCAAATTACATGTTACAATCAATAATATTCTCGAAAAAACATATTACTTTTTACCTTTTAAATCATATTTATTTTTACAGTATATGAAGGTACATAGAAGACAATATAATGTAAAATTCAACAATTATATGAAAAATAAAAAAAAAATTGACAATGAGTAAAATTGGTCTTTTTTTTTATCGGCTTGTGTGACTTTCATGGCACAGTTTTCTAGGGCATTTTAAACATACAGGTTAAGAACTAGTAAAAAATCACCTATAAATTCTGTATATATATATATATATCTTGGTATATTAATATATTTTATAAATTTTTCAAAATACATTATCATTAGACAAATTAATTATGTTTAAACATACATTTCATAATTAATTGAATGCGAATTTTCATCTAAAAACTTTTCTGTACAATTATCCTTATCACTAAAATCTCTTTCTGCTTCATTTAAAAATTTCTGGAGCACTGCTTCATAATAAGATCAGTAAATTGGATGATATTTCGGGCCCCATGTTTTAGCGCCATCTGCTAAGCCTTGTTTATCATTGGAACACTAATAGGGAGATGCGGTCTTAGAGACCGCACTCAAAGAAATAACTGAATTGAAGGTCACAAAACAGGAAGCTACAGGGTCAATCCATTTAATTGAGCTAAAAATGGAATAGGGGTGACAGAAAATCTATCCCTAGCGGTCTCGCAGACCGCACGTCCCCAGTTAAGTGTTAAATACGTTTTAAATAATAACTGTGTTACTTCACCTAAAAGAATGAAAAAAAATATTAAATGTCTGTAGTTTAAATGTGGAAGCTCTACTTAGAATTGCTATGATAATTGACGCATAAGGTAAAATTTATTTATAGCAGCCAGCTACGTTGTATCCAATTTTATATGAGATAATTATATTTTTTCTCTCACTTTCGCGTGTACAGGTAAAGTATCATAATCACTAAAAAAATTCGAATTTAAACAAATCTCCACGTTTCAGACTATTCTGTATCTGTATCCGAATAGATTTTATTCAGCGTTACGTCTGCCTATATTTCTACGAACACAATAGCTAACATACTTTGCTTTTAATACGATTTTCATTAAATTTAGATTACAGAGACCGTATCGGTTGATTTCTGTCAAACTTTGAAGGGAAATCATTCGGAGGAAGTCTGTCTATCCAGCTGCTCGACTCAAGAGTCAACTCAATAATTACAGAACATTAAACTCCGTATCAACAAAATTTGGTGCACAGTTTTGTCAACTACATTGTAGATATTAAATTTTGATCAAAATCTCTCCCAGGATTGAGCATTCAGTCGGTTTATACTTTCGCAATATCTCATGAAAGCAATATCTTAAATCTATGAAATTCGGTATGAGATCTTATGATTACAGTTGTAGTGACGTGGAAAATTTTGATTTTAATCAAGCGGGAAAAAATGTATCCAAAGTATATACTCAAATAAGAGATTGAGTAAAAATGCTAAATTCACGCCAGTCTTCTTTATTTCGTAGCTATGTCTTGTAAATGCAATGTAATTCTTGATCTTACACAAATTCGAAAATTTTATGATAGTAAATGGGGATAAATAAGCCCTTTTAAATTCTGTTTAATTTCTAATTAATATAAATTTAAATAAAAATTTAAAAAAAGGCTCCTTGTGTCACATGCTCATTCTTCAAGTTATATATTTGCCAATGGGCAAACAATCTGGTCTGTAGAGCGCTAATCGTGGGTGACACACATATACAAAGTAATGCAAAATATGAAATTAAAAAAAATACGGTAAATTATAAAATTCGTTCATCGATGTGCGTTAGGTTGCAAGTAAGATAATTGCATTCCAAATGCTTGTAAATTTCAATGACTTGTCTGTCCATAGTAAAAACACAATCACTTCATTTTATATTTACTATTGTTTGTACCCCACGGGAGGCACCTCGAAATGAGGATGAGATGCTTCCGGCATGGTGGTTGGATCTCGCCACCCTAGAGGATACGCAAATAGGTGGGGATCTGACTCCTTCCATCGATGACGGAACGTACTTTCCTCGGGGAGGGTTGTACAGTGGCCGGTGATGACTCAACCACAGTTCTCGTCAGTGTTGCTGTTGCGGCGGTCCGGTTATTCAGCCTTATGGTTTAAATCTGATGCCTTCATGGAGGGTCGGAGAGTCAGTTGATTGACTTACTATTGTTTGTAACAAATTATATACACTACATATAATTTTAATTTTTACATCAGAAATTTGCAGACGTTTGGTTATTTCATGATTACATAAATCAAGTTTGATTAACATTATTGATAATAGTACAAACTAAAACGATTAATCATTTTTTAAAAATATTTTCATAAATAAAGTTTTTATAAAAGTAAACTTTTATTGCTGTTCAGAATAATGCATTTTCATTACATAGAAATTGAATTATATTCATTATTTACCATTGAAAAATGCACAATATATATTTTTAGAAATTTAAAACATCTCGAAATTTTGATTTTAATAATAAATAGATTTCATTAGCAGAAATTGTTAAGAACAGAACGTAAAATGTTCGTCAATTAAAATATTGTTCAATCCATAAGTAATCACAAATGTAAACAATTTTCTTGCATTTTTATGTATCAGTCATGTATTATTTAAAAAATTCATTATTCAAAATGTTTTTATTCTTGATAAATGGAAACATTAAGTTAAAAATGGATGTTTCCATTCGATGTTATTATAAATTAATGTTTTCTGCTTTTGATCATTTTATTCTTCAATCTCATTTTATGAAGATATATAAAGTTGTAACGTTGTTTGTACTTTAAAATGGATTTTAATTTACAACTGAAAAATGAATCATTTTGATTGAATTTGTTTTGAAATAAATTTCACAATATCATACATATCAAAGTTTTTTAAATGGTTCTCTTATCATTAGATAGTGAATTAATGTGACAGTATAAGTGAATTAATGTCAGTAATAAACTGATTACTTTGTAATTCAGAGTTTGCTGGGTTTAGTTATGTTAACTTCTCGTTGTAAAGCAACACTAGGGCTATTTTGGGACGGACATCGTGATTTTGAACCTCGGTCAGATGACGAGGACGACACCTGAGCTGGCCCCACCCCCTCTCCACTACACCAGAGGGAGGACGCTTGGTCTGACGGATTTAACGTGCAACAGACCCCCTTACACGACGGTTCATCGGTGGAATCGGGTTACGAACCTGAAAGCTTAAGGCTCACAAGCCGAGACCTTACCACCAGGCCACTGCGGCCTTCCGAGCTTGCTGGGAAATTTCTGGATTTATATTTTATAGGAAATTTGTCGGAATCGAATCAGATAAATACGAACTGAGAAAAAAAATCAATCTTAATAATTTTCATGCATCTGTAGTTCAAATTATTACTACTGTGATAATACATTTAAGAATAGTGAGGGAAAAGCGGAATTAGTTTTTTCTCTCCTGATGTTTAAAATGTAAGAACAATATGTTTTCTGAAAATTTAAAAATGCTTTACTAAATGTGGTTTAGGAAAGCCGGTAGTAATTGAGAAAATTGAAAAAGAAACAGTGATTTGAAATCAATCTACTAATAAACCCCAAAGGAATTCTTAAAAAATGATACGCATTTGTTGAAATATGATTTGGAGAACATTATATCCCAATAATATATATTCATGTGAACTGACAACTTGTAATATAGAGCTATGTCTCTACTTTAAAAACATTTTTATTGTTAAATTTTTAAAATTAAATTCCTTCAAGATTAAACAAAGAAGAAATATAATGAAAAAAAGCTGTTCACCTGAAAAATACTTATCGACCTTGTAAAAATCCTGAATTTATGTTAAACTTTCATCATCTTACATTGCAAAGGTATTTGCTTTCATAGATTTAATTAACATATTTCTCACAAAAAAAGAGTTTACATTAAAATGTTTTTTCCTCTAATATTTGATTCGATATTTCATTTGTTGTTCAATAAAGGGCATAATGGGGGGGAGGGGGAGGGCATGCGAATCTTTTTAATAAAGGAGAGTGCCATGATAGTTATATTTGATACCGTACGTTCTCCCACTGGTGTGGTGCGGAGAGGGGGGCGCCAGCTCAGGTGTCGTCCACGTCATCTGACCACAGTTCGAAATTACGTGGTCCGTCCCCAACTCATCATGCGAATCTTTTTAATAAAGCAGAGTGCCATGATATCACAGCACTAATAAAAATATTAATATCCATTTCATATAATTTCTAAATTCTGTGGAATTGTAATTACATTATTTTATTTCTCAATTGTCGCATTTGGCGACCAACTGGTTAATAGTTATATTTGATTTCAGATAAACGGTTTAAATCTATTTTCATGCTTATAGTTCTGCCAAATTATCAAGTATTAAAGTCGTGTTACATTAATTGTACTGCATATAGTCTGTTCTTTGAATACATGGACTTTCGAATGGAGATTAATCCTATAATATCAAAAAGCTGAAAGGAATTCACATTTTGAGATAACATCAAAATCATTTTAGTGCCATTATAATTTCGGAAGTTATGAGGGGAAAACGCCAATATTTCACTTGATTTCTAACTCAGAACTGAAAAATACAGTTCATCCAATTTCTAACTTTCGCGATATTTGAACTTCATATTTGTATTCGCCTTATAAGTTATACACATAATCAACAGAATCCTTCTTTCATAGCTTTCAAAAATGTAAAAAAAAAAAAAAAAAAAAAAAAATACCATGGTTTAGTATTTGACGAAATAATGAAAACGTCTTGAAGCTCACGGAACACAATGCAATCTTTCGTTGAGGAATAGGGTGAAATTATTTTTTTAAAAATTGACAAAATTCAGGAAAAACTTCCATGACTATTATAAAGAGAATTATATAAATTTTGAGATGATGTAAGAATGATTTTTATGCTATAAAAATTTTGGAAGTATGAGGGAAAAACGTGCACTACCCTTTTTAATTAATTAAAATTCTAATAATAATTTTTAAAAAACTGCTTCGAGGTGAACATTCCCACCCTCCAAAATATAAGTTTGTGCCATGTTTGGTAGCTAAATATCAAATGGGTTGATCTGTAGAACACCAAATACACGCACGCAAGCTCTCTCACACACACGCACATGCACACGAACACATATACACACACACACAACTTTAACATTAGCAGATTAATTTGTGCCTTCTAGCAAAATTGCAATCATTTCTCTATTTCATTACAATGTGTTATTTATTTGATGGCATTTCTTCTTGATATTAGAGCATTCAACCTGGATATATTAAGTTGCCAACACTTTTAATATTAATTCATTGTTTAAAGAGATATTTAGATAGCAATTTCAAAGAAACCCGATTTTTAGATATTATAAAAATTTTATCTATATCTTTTCAGCATTTATGCGGTATCAGAAGAGGAATATAAGATGAAGTGAAAAAAAAGAATCACGACTTGTCTAAAAGTTTTTATATGTATCTTGGTTCGATAATCATAAAAAATGTCTCTTTGCTGAACTTTTGAAATGAGACAACAAAATCTCAAAGAAGTTAGAAAATAGATTTATTTTCCCCCGTTGCAACTAGGGAATTCCTTAAATAAGTTTTATGAGAGCAAAAAGAAGGAGAAGAAAAAAAAATCTCATTTGTTTTTCTTAGTAAAAGAGAGTTTCTCACTCAGTTTCTGTAAAGAAGAGAAATTTTTGTGCCAAGGAAAACAGAATTCAAGTAGACTGTCCTAATTTCATTTTTTCAAGCTACAAAAAAATTTTTTGTAATATCATTGGATCATAATTCTAATAAAATTTTGCGGGGCAAATTTTGTGGAGAGAGGAAATTTTTTATGGGCGTATTGATAATTTGAGTAAAATTTGTCAACAAGTTTTCTAAACGTCAGACAACACATCGTCTGATAATAATTTTAAATGATATAAGCTTCATAATTTAATATGTTCTTTACCAATCATCTTTTAATTATTTATTACTTTTCATTTAAAATACGGAGCCGCGATGGCCTGGTGGTAAGGTCTCGGCTTCGGAACCGGAGGGTTTCAGGTTCGTGACCCGATTCCACCGAAAAACCGTCGTGTAAGGGGGCCTGTTGCACGTTAAATCCGTCATTACCGTACGTTCTCCCACTGGTGTGGTGCGGAGAGGGGGGCGCCAGCTCAGGTGTCGTCCACGTCATCTGACCACAGTTCGAAATTACGTGGTCCATCCCAAAATAGCCCTAGTGTTGCTTCAAACCGGACGTTAATATAACTAAACTAAATTCATTTAAAATACCTCTTGTCATCACAAGTTTAAGGATATAACTTATTTTTATCCTTAATTAGGTTTGAATGAAATAATTTTGTACCTCGTTCTCTAAACTGACCATATCAGTGTCAAAATATCTGAATAATCAAAATAGTATTAAATAAGAAAGCAGTTATAAAGTAGATATAAATTATTTGATAATTCAAATAATATATGTAATCATCAATAAAATAACCCACCTTAGATACCTCTTTAGTTTTCTTATTTTACCCTTTCTAGGGCCGTGGGAAGTATGCTTCCCACCAAATTTATCAATCGTTTATGAAATTATGTAGGTTCGCATAAGTTCTGACAAATTTTTTTAGAAAGACAGAAACTTAGATGCTTCAGTTTTTTATCTTACACAAAATGATGTGTCTTGATTTGTTACTTAATTATTAATTAACCAAATTAATCAATTATTCAAATTAAATTTGTTTAATAAGTTAAATGAATCCTTTTTCTTATTCTAATCTCAAGCCTAAAAATATTTTAACATTATATGACTAGAAAAAAATGGCCCTTTAAAGGGTTAAAAGCATATCTTAAAATAAGCAAGATAATAGGTTTATTTAGATACAAAAAAGTGCAAATGAATTGATTAACATAGCTAATTAGTATTTCTCAGATAATATACAGGGTGTATATTAAAGTCCTTCTATTCCGATTAACTTGAGAAAAATGACAGCTATTGTTACAATTATATTTTTTAGATATATTAAAGTGCAATTTTGCTTTGCAACAGACTGATTGAAAAGTATTTCTAAAAAACTTGTAATCCGATGAAAAAAAAATTATTTTTTATGTCTTTAAAAACATTAATTAGATTTAAAATATCTATTAAGTTAAAAGAATAAACGTCAGATGTAACAGAATTTAAAATTTTATTTTTTGATTAAATTAAAAGGGGATTTTTTTAAATTACATTATACCAAATTAACTATTCTGTTCAATTTTCAATTAAATTGTGTCTTTAATTTTAACTTTCCATTTTTTCCACCTTATAAAAAATTTTGCTAATTTTTAGTAAATATTAGCATTAAAGTTTCATTCTTTGCTGTAAAACTTAATAAAGATAAATTTTTTTAGCAATGTAGGAGGAATTCGAGAATTCGCCTACGCTACAAAAACAACTTAATGGGGAATATTAAATAAACATTTTATAAAAAATAAGAGTATTAAAGTGGATTAGGTTGAAATCAATAGCTTCTTTTTTAATTAACAAATTAATTAGAGGGAAATCATAGTTCATTTTTTATTAAGAAATTAATTTCTAATTTCACTGACTTTTTTTGCCTTCATTCTTAACCTTAAAGAACCAAAAAAGTTTTTTATATATTTATTTAGGATAAGTAAGTTATTACTTAAGTGGCATTTCCTGTCTTTTTTAAACTTTGTTTATCGTAATTCTATCTAAGGTAAGGGGTCAAATGGAAAAAAAAAGGTTTGTTGCATTATAAGACTCCTTCTTTTACTTCATAAACAAATATTTCTGTAAAATTTGAAAATATATTTAAATATCAGATGAAAAAACTTCAAATATCAAATTTAAATTATTGCTTGCAAGAAATTCGAATTTTTTATTTTGATTTCCACAATTTATTAGAATTTTCTTTTTAAATTTGAAATTGAAAAAAATTGTAAAGAAAAATTAACACAGAAGAAAAATGGAATAAAATATTGAAGATAAGGAGTTTGTTGGGATTTAAAAAAGTCGAAATGAAAATACCTGTTGGTTTAAAACCCAAACCTAGGGAAACCCAAATTCTTGCCGGGCCTTTTTTGATCTCCGAAAAAGGCGTTTTAATCTCTTTCAAATATAATAGAAACACATGGATGCTTAAAAGAGACCTACCAACAGGATTGGGAATGCCTTTAATGGGAATGAAAATTTTTAAAATTACACTAATGTAGAAATGATTCATTTTTGAGAATAAAATAATAATTTCCCTAATGCATCTTTCTGGCCAAATTTGATACGTTGCAGATAATCCAAACAGAATAAAAATCATAACTCAAAATATTAATATTAAAGAAAAAAATTCTATAAACTGAAATGATTCAACTTTTATATTTACATAGTTTCATATTACAAGTTTAAACTCATATTCCAAAATAGCTCTTAAATATAAATCAAACACTTTTTCTACTTAGAAAATAAAGATTTCTCTTTGTTTAAGGAACTTATTTTTGTGAAATTTGTTTTTTCATCCGTATTTATAAATAAGCACCCGATAAATCATGTCTAAATTACGGAGGGTCTAAATTAAAAGGGCGGAGATGTAATCTTGGTCATAGATGGCGCTACTGAAACAAGAGACGCTTAAACTCTGCTTAAAATCGCTGACTTTGTTAACGGGCTTGCCTTTGACATGTGCCATAAGCGACAACAAAAGTATTATTACTTTTTATAATTTTTTTTTAAAAATGAACAAGGTTACAATACAGAATAGCACTTATTGCAAATTTCCACTTAAGCAAAACAGTGCAATTTAATAAAGCAGACTGCCTATTTTTTTACTGAATTTTTTTTTATTGGAATGATTAATGGATGTTAAAGAATGAAATATTATGAAATCGGCAGAAAAAAATGATATGAAATTGGAAATCCGTAAGTCAAAAAGGTTTATTGTTGAAATATACTATTCCACAACCAATCTAAAAGTTAATTCTTGCGAAACAAAGCAAAATAATGCTAATAAATATCTAAAAACTAACTATACTAATTAATTTCATAAGAATGTTTGGAAATAGTTTATAACTCTTTATGAGACATCTTGTGAAACTTCCTTTAGAATATTTTTATTTTTATTTGGTCAAGCAATCATGAAAAATGAATTTTAAATAGTGTAAATTTATAATTCTATCGTCGGTCGTCTTCTAGTAGGAATTTTATTGCTTCAGGATACAGTAAAAAGTAAGAATTCCGTATTTTAGTATTACTAAGATGCAACCAAATGGGAAGAAATAAATCTCTCAGACACCAAAACAAAACAATACAGAGTTAGTATTCATTCCAAAAAAAAGTATGCGTCCTAATTACTCTGAACCTAATTATCACAGAGTGAATTTTTTTTTTGTCTGAAACAGAGAGTTTCTAAAAATGTAAATCATTTTTTAACTGTACAAAATTTCTTCTTGACATTCAAATGCACTGCAATTCAGTTGTTAAAAAAGATAAGTTGCAATAAATAAAAATATTTGCTATTTCATAGAAGATAATGACTTCATGGTGCTAGATTAAGATTGCGTTTCTTACTGCTTGTGTCTGGTTATAACAAGGATTGAAAATCCTTCAAGATATAAAACATTTCACTGCTTTAATATTCAGTTGGGCCAGGATATCCCGGTTGGTTGAACATTGGATTTGAGTCCCTTAGGTTGCGAGTTCGAACCCCGCCAACCTAAGACTCCCCGCGTGCTTGGTGGCTGACGCTTATAAATCTGTCGTGGTCACAAAGTCCTCCATGTCGAGAGTAATACCACTTGGGGTACAAGATGAGGGGTGATCGTTCTCTTATTCAGATCTAAATTACGATCTGTGAATGAAGTCCGCTCCGTAAAAAGGGTTGTGACGCGTGTGTAGCTAAGTCGTTCTCTTGGCCCTAGATGGCGCTACTATCAAAACAAGAGACGCTCCCCCACCGGCTTAAAATCGTTGTCTTCGTGACAGCGGGCTTGTCTATGGCAAGTGCCATAAGAAACAACAACAATATTCAGTTCCTATAACTCTTTATTTATTTTTTTTTTACTTTCTCGTAGTATAATGAAACTATAGTATAAAGTTTATATCTTCATCAAAAGTTTCGAACTCGAGCTTTTAAAAAATCTCCACATTTTAGGCCTCCCTGAGTTCGAAAAACACATTTTTAGAAAATGTCCATCTGTCTGTCTGTGACAAACGCAACACAAAAAACGCTTTGAACTAGACGGTTGAAATTTTTATATGGTCTTTACACCAAATGTGAAAATTTGTGTAAAATTTTGAGTAAAATCCTTTCTTAGAAAGCCTGTCTGCCTGGCTGTTCGAATATAAACATATAACTAAAAAATAAAGAGGTTTGTATCGGTAAAATTCGATACAAATATTTAACATCTATAGTATAGAAATGTCAAATTTTAAGTCAAATCTAACAACAATTAATTCAATTGTCTATAGATCTGTATCTTCGAAAGCATTTAAACCCGGTAAGTCAAAAACGAATTGACTTAAATATATCAATTTTGATTTGAGATTTTGTGACTACAAGTGCAGTTTGTGTCAAATCTTTAATCCCGTTGGTTTAGAAAAACGTGTCTAAAACATAAATTCGATTTTCAGATACTATTAATGTATGCCAGGGATAAACAGCCAAAAGACTCGCCAAGGATGGCGCGATAGATTTTGTAAAAATGCAAAATTCACGCCAAAAGTTAATATTTCCTAATTATTGTACGCCAATGCCATGCAAAGCGTTTTCTAGCATGACAAATTCATTAGAGAGTGTGCGGGAAAGTTTTGGGAAGATGGTTTTAATCAAAATCATGCAACCGTTTGGATTTTTGTAACTGTCGCTTTTTACACGAAACTGAATAAAGAAAATTCCAGGTCCTATTTTTCATTTAAATTCCTTAATTTTTTTTTTTGTTCCAGCAATAATCAAAATCACTATCATAGTTTGTCAAGTAACCTTAATATAACCCATACTACAAATTGGGAACTTCTAGTATAGATAAATCATAAAAATTTCTTATATTATTTTGATATTATATGTTTTAGGTCGCCTCGTTGTTGACAAAGTGTAGCAGATCTTCCGTTTATTCTTTATTTTTCCCTAGACGGAAAGATTTTAAAAACATGCTTTCCATCGAAAGTAAAATCATGTTTACAAAAATGTGTTTAAATTATTTCCGTGTTGTGTTTGTATTTTGTGTGTAATTGTGTTTAAATGCATATATTTAAATTTAAATTATTTTTAAAGCCGTTGTTTAAATTTGTAAGTATATTTCGTTTTGAAAATCTCACAACATTAACGAAGTAAAAGTTAAAAATGTTATATGGCAATCTCTTCATTTTTTTTATTGAAACCAATCAATTTGCAAATAGTCCTTTTATGAGAAGTGAGATCATTTATTCTACCAATACCTAATCACTAGCTTGTAAGAAAGGGAAAATTTAGCAAAAATTTGTGAACCAATTAAGTTTATTCGGGTAAGTTTAAGCTATAGAATATTTAATTAAACATGCCTATTAACTATATATTAAATATGATTTTGGAGAAATGAACGATAAAAGGTAGGTTAAAAATTATTCATGTAAGATATTTTTCTTTAAATCACCATTTTCGTAGAGGAAGCTTTGAATAAATCAGACTGGAAGTTCCTCTAGAAAAATATTGAGTAAACAGAAAATTTAGAAGTATATTGTTACGAATCTGCGAAGCGGCTTCCCAGCATAGCTGGTTCCATAGGAGGTTCCAGAGCTTGGCGACCATTTGGCGACTTGGCGACGAATTTGGCGACTTTGGCGCCAAAATAGATTATACCCGAAACATCGAGAATTTTCCCGAACCGTCGAGTAGGAACGGAGATACGGCTCAAACGTTCCTGATTGGTTGAGAGGCTTCTAGCCCCGCCTACTGAGACCTATAAAAGGAAGCAGCCTCAGCTGCCGGGCAGTCGTGAACCAGGACGGTGAAGTCGGTAGCGGCAGAGCAAAGCACAGCAGAGTAGTGTGAACCAGTGGTGAGTCGAGCGGGGAATTGAGAAGTCGGAAGCGGCAGAGCAGAGCACAGTAGAGTGAACCAGAGTCGTCGTGGTTAATTGAGTCGTGACCCAGCAGTGGTGAGTCGAGTGGTGAATTGAGTAGTCGGAATCGACAGAAGAACTGGCCTTCCAGAGATTAGCGGAGCAGCGACGGAGTCAAGTGAGTGCTGAATTGTCTGCACGTCTCGGCTGAAGATACTCGTCTTCTGTGCTGTATATAGTTGTCGTCTTTGTGCTGTCCTGTGTGTCTTCGTGTAAATAAATGTCGTTGTTTTTATTTTCTACTGCCGCCTGCTGATTGAGCGTTCTCCACACCATATAACTCCCACTATCCAAACGAACCCCGGAAATTTCGTAACAATATTTACCGTAATATTAAAATCTTACAAATTTCTTTTGAAGTATTAAAGCAGTTACGTTCATTAACTTTGTTTGGGAATGAATTTCAGTGCACGTGGTAAATAAACCTTCATACAATTTTTCATCTAATTGCCTTTTAAATACTGTCACGAATTTTTTTTGTAATTAAAATAAAACAAAAATAAACAAAAATTTTACTAAAAATCAAAAGTGAAAAGGAAGTTCGCTGTCGTTTAATGTTATTTTCATGGCTTTTAGTTATTTTTTTTCTGCAACAGCAAAGTGTGTGCTGAAAAATTAAAAAAAAAAAAGTTGGATGAGTGCTCTAATAATAATTTCAACAGTGGCATGTAATAATTAATTGAATAAATTTGTCAATAGAAGAAAAATAAAGAACAAAATATTTACCAAGAATTTGCATTGCTCTTCTAATAAAAAAAGCAGTTTCAAATTCGTTCGGGCTAATAAAATGATGGGAAGGGCATAAAATTGTTACCTGTGATGGTCTACCACCAATGTTCTTGAAGTGAAACTTTATGTTAGAAAGGAAGCGGCCAACTCCATTTTAAAGACAGATTCGCTGGAGAAAACGATTTGGTCTCGCTTTGTACCACGTTTATTAATAGCAGAGCTAAGAGATCGTCGAGTTGCATACGGTGCAAAGTTTCTATGCGACAATTGATGAGGATCCTAAACTATTGAAACGAATTGTAAGTGGGAATGAAATTTGGTATTCTTGATTAGTGGTAAAATATAAGTCAGGAATATGGAATAATATGGAACATCATCAACGAATTATAAGAAGCTCAAGCTACAGAAATCATGCAGTAATTTTCTTTCCTGCTATTGCTGGAGTGATCCATCTCGAATTTCTTCTTGAATGAGTTTGTCATGCAATGTCTCCTTACTCACATAAGTCGTGTCAAGACGCATGTCCTCCAAACCATTGGTTGGATTCTTCTTCATGGCAATGCACTGTCTCGCTGCGTAATACCCGTGATATATCTTTTGGCATCAAAACAGATCTATGTGCTCGAACCTCCAACTTATTCATCTGATTTCGCTCCTGCAGATTCTTTTCTATTTCTGAAAATTATATATATATATATATATTGTTACGAATCTGTGATGCTGCTTCCCAGCATAGTTGGTTCCATTGGAGGTCCCAGAGTTTGGAGACAAACTTGGCGACTTTGGCGCCAAAATAGATTATACCCGAAACATCGAGAATTTTCCCGATCCGTCCAGTTGGAACCGAGATACGCCTCGAACGTTCCTGATTGGTTGTGAGTTTTCTAGCCCCGCCTCCTGAGACCTATAAAAGGAGCTGCAGCTGCCGGGGAGTCGTCGTGAATTGAGTCGTAATCGGAAGCGACAGAGAAGAGTAGACGGAATCGACGGTGAAGAACTGGTCTTCCACGGATAAGCGGAGCAGCGACGGAGTCAAGCTAGTGCTGAACTAAGCTGTGCGCTGCTGTCTGTAGTAGAGAGTTGTATGCTGCTGTTGTATACTGCACGTCTCGGCTGAAGATAATCGTCTTCTGTGCTGTTATAGTTGGAGTCCTGTGTGTCTTCGTGTAAATAAACGTCGCTGTTTTATTTTCTACTGCCGCCTGCTGATTGAGCGTTCTCCACACCATACAACTCCCACTATCCAAACGAACCACGGAAATTTTGTAACAATATATATATATATATATATATATATATATATATATATATATATATATATATATATATATATATATATATATATATATATATATATATATATATATATAACCAATCTATAGTAAGAAATAGTTTGAAAACGAAACTAAAATTAACTTATTAACTTGATTTTAATACTTTTGTATATATATATATATATATATATATATATATATATATATATATAAATTTTCAATTTATCGTCGTTAAAATTTTCAAAATTTATAACATTTCATCTATTAAAATAATTCTTCCTAATTTATTTTCTTTTATATCATGTGATGATGAACGTGTATTTACTGAATATACTCTTACTCCTTAAAAATTTATAAAATCCAATGTTCTAAATTTGTAAATTTAATTTAATCCATTATTCTAAGTTTGTAAATTAATGTCATCCATTATTCAAAATTTATAATGCTTCATCAATAAAACATAACTGTTCTTAATTTTTTTTTATTTTTAAATAATGCGTTGATCAATTGATATTTACTGAATGCAATCTTGATTGAATTTTAAGGGCGATTTTTTAAAGTTATTATTTCTACATCATTAACATACATTATAACTATTCCTAATCTTATAATCAACAGGTATAAGAATTATTCAATATCCTATAAAAATGTGTTATATATTTGTAAGGTTTTTGTTTGAAAGCTCAGTTTCTGGAAATAAAACCGAAAGTAACATTATTTGTTGCATTTAATTGCGAAAAATCACAGGATTTGCTTTTTTAAAACTATCTGACCAAGTTCAATAAATGAACAAAATAAATATGTCATCAAACTGATCTATCATCTAATAAAATGTATACTATTGTAGATAAGCATGTGTTGAATGGAAGGAAAAAAATCACGAAATTGGTATTTTGAAATTCTATTTGAACTCTAATAATCGAGAAAATATTTTTAGTATCCATACATTTATGCTAACAAATTAATTAACAATTTCAATGTTTCTTGCTGGTATACTTCATCATATTAATATGTAAAAAAATAAAAATTAGATCAATATGTTAAAAAACACACCAAAATTTTGGAAAATTAATTAATTTGCTATTCTGGAAAATTAATTTGCTAAGTGTATGACTGTTTTATCAACCCGAGTTTTCTTCCAATTTAATCAGTTTTAACCATTGTTAAGAAATCAAATTATTAAAACATATTTTCACTTATCTCTATTTCTAAATCTTCCATATTTATTAATTTTTATTTTTGCTTCAATCAAAAATCTGTAATATAGGCGTTTAAATAAAATAGTATATGAAATGTAAGTAGAAATCTTTTGATCAAATCTGATTCTGATGAGCTCCAAAAATTGTCTTGATATTTTTCGTAAGATCTGGTAAATCTGCTAGTGTGTGTATAAAAATTCAGGGAAACATTGAGTAAATTATTTTTACCAGATTTATATTTTATTGCAAGAAAATATCCATACATTATATTGCATTAAACATGCGATAAAAATTTGAAAGAAAATTATTAATTAATGATTATTGTTAAAAATTTCAATGTTCCTTCATTCGAAAAAAAATAATTAACCAAATTACATTGTTTAAATATTGCGATTATAATTTCGTAATTTTTAAATTTTTAATTTTGTACCACCAATTAGCCTACTAACATTTTAAAACATTAAAAATATTACATTCATTCTGTGTTAAACTTTGATAGTTTTGCATAATAATATTATTTGTTCTTCGAATTAATTCATGCATTTAACCCTTTAAAGGGCCATTTTTTTCTAGTCATGTTATGTTAAAATATTTTTAGGCTTGGAATAAGAATAGGAAAAGAGATTCATTTACCTTATTAGATAAATTTAATTTGATTCATTAATTAATTTGGTTCATTAATAATTAAGTAACAAATGAAGACACATCATTTTGTCCGAGATAAAGAACAGAAGCATTTAAGTTTCTGTCTTATTGAAAAATTTGTCAGAACTTATGCCAACTTACATAATCTCATACAAAGATTGATAAATTTGGTGGGAAGCATTTTTCCCATGGGCTTAGGAAGGGTTAAGTCAATTAATGGGATTTCCTATCTTTTTTATTTACGATAAGAGCACCAGAGAAATATTTGAGTTCAGTCATATTACGGGGCATATATTCGATTTGTTAATAAGCGTGATACAGATTTTTACTGAAATATTGAGATAATTTTTTTCAAAAAGCCCATGATAATGGGAATTTTTATTATTTTAAAACCGCAAAATTTCCGATAATTTTTCAAAGCATTTTTCTTTAAAAAAAACCTATTGATAAATTGTAAAATTCCACATCTTCTAAAATGAAACAAATATTTTAATCAATGAATTTAACGAAACCAACTTTTTCAAATATACCCTTTCATCAACATTGTCATAAAAATGAAAAGAAAATGAAGATTCCGTTTTGCATATTCTTCACAAAATATTATAAAAATTGATTGGTTTTTTTTTCAGAAAATCTTTTATTCATCATTTTCAGTATTTTGAAAGAAAGGGAAAATAATAAAAGTGGCTATAATTTGATGTATTCAAACATTACAAAAGGATGATTAAACATTAGCAAGTCTCGAAATGAATAAAAGGACGAAATATGTTTTCATAAGTAAATATTGAAATGAAAAGTGGCAATTCGTTTGACCTTCAGTTTTGTGTTTGTCGGCAATTGAAATCAAATTTATTCCTTTTAAACATAAACCATTTCTTAGCCATAAACATTTTTTTTTTATATTTTACCAACAAACGTTTTTCTATATATTTCAAAACTAATAATAATAAAATGAATAAATTTATCAAATAAAATATATTTTAAACAAAGAAGCATGAGAATGAAGAATTTGTTTTCAGTTCAAATTTAAGAAACATTTTTGTACATTCATGCTAATAAAGAATCGTTGATTTGATATTTTTTGCTTGAATTAATATAAAACCTTCGTGAAATTTAAAATGAAAAAAAAAATGGAAGTAAATAAGTATAAAATAACTCCAAAAACAATTACTAAGTAAAAGGTCGAAATAAAATAGATTGATAAAATAAATTTTAATAAATCTTTTAAAGAAGCATAAATGCACTTTTCGTCGTCTTTTGATTAATAGAAATCTGTTTCAAAATTTACGATGAAGCGTTTTTCAAAAGTAGAGTTTCATATTATATGGTGTTTTTCTGAAAAAAAAATTGATATTTTTATTTTAATGAATAATAAAGCTTTTCTTCAGCAAATAATAGTTTTAACTTATTTTCATTGTTCAGTTACAAAGTGATCAAAACTATTTAAACTATCTATCATCTATATAATGACAGCTATATATATGATCTATCAATTATTTAATGACAATATCAGCTATATATATTGTCTATCAGCTGTATATGACAATATCAGCTATATAATGATAATATCAGCTATATATATTGTCTATCAGCTATAAACAGATATATATATATATATTTTATCAGCTATATAACGAGAATAAGTAATTCGGAAAATAATGAAAGAAGAAGATGCTCAACTTTAGTTAGGAATTCTTTTTAAGAGAATGATTGTTTTTCACAATACAAACGTAAATATAAAAAATGCAATATAAAAAGGGCCTTTGAAATTTTTTGGCCTCGTTTTATTTCACTTACACTTAGAGCTTATTTTTCTCGAAGGACACCCATAATAAACCTTTGAAGTTTAATGTCTGTTTCGGAGTTGAATGAAAATAAAATAGAAAAGGAAAGAAAGAAAAAAAAAAGAAAAAAAAAAAAAGAAAGAAACGTATTTTTTTCTTTGTCGTACGCAACTGCAAGGAAAACTTTTGACTGTGTATTTTTGTGCCTGAAATTGACATTAAGAAAGAATTTTATTTCAGTTCTTCCCAATTTCTAGAAGATTCTTATGCTAAAAGACAAAGAATACCATGGCAAAACAATTTTTAGAAAAATATTAGATGAGGTTTAATAAGCTTTTTCATAAATAATAAAAAATAAAAGAAAATTGAAGCAATTCAAATACCCTATTATATCCCTGAAACAAAGATAAACATTTCTTAAAGGCTTCTGTAAATATGACATCACATACAAAGGTAGTAATGTGTCGAAATTAAATGTGTCGGCATATTTAAAGCCACACCGTTCGACCTAAAGCTTCGAAATTTGACAAAAATAAACCTTAGAAAGTAGAAATATTTAGTTCGGTGCAATTTTTTCAAAATTTTATTTAATTAAAAACTAAGCGTTCATTACTTCGTGATAATATACAACAATTTATTAATAATTATTAATACAAAATTTATTTTTATGTCATTTTGAAGTTCAAAAATCGCATTTTATTTATATCAATTTAATTTTGCACTTTTTTGTAAATTTATCATTTTTAAAAATATTTTTTTATGAAATTTTCGGTGCAACTTTTAATTGCTATAATAAAAATAAGTTTATAACACTATTTCATCACGAGATATACTTCCATTATGGAAAGCCAAAGAAAATATATATATGATTGTTATCTTCTTATCAGAAGGAAAAATATTATTGTATAACGGAAGACAATTTGTATTTATAAAACGGACTGCCTGGTTTTCAAGTTGTGACGTCATGAGATAATATAATATACATAATAATAAGAGTTTTAAAGTCTCTCACAATTAGAAAAAAAATTAATAATCGTCTTTACGACAACAAAGAGGTGAGAACTATGATTTAATCCTAATGACCATCACAATGCATGATACAACACCTCTTTTAGAAGTATGTCCCATTATTAATATGGAGATAAACAGTCGTAATAAGCAGCACAACCTTACACTATTATTATTTCCACCAGAGAAGCTAGAACCAACCACTATACCAGAAGATTCTCATTCATATTTGGAATTCAATGTCAGCCCTCCCCCCGGTTAACATTGGGGTATAAGTAATTATTTAAAGAATATTATGTAACGACTAATCGTATAATAACATTTTAATTGATGAGAAACTTGAAATTATTTCTTACCCAGTAGCACCAATTACATCAGGTAGCTAAAAAATACTTCAATTAATAAAGCTGCAAGCTGATAATCTATTGTTATTTTGTTACTGTATTTTTACTTATTAGTGGTTATTTTCTTCTAATTTGTTGTTTTGTATTGTCCTTTCTGTTAAAATGGTATATCTCTTGGGCCTAATTTCAGGGGATTTTCGGGTCACGAGGAATCATTATTAGACATTCTTGTCTGCATTCCCTCACAGAAAAAATCCCTTTTTTTGAATCCCTGCCTGAGGGTGACCCTTGAAAAAGTCTTCAGGCCGGATTCTTTTTTTATTTGGTTTATTTGATTTCCTATTAACTTGATTTTAATACTTTAGTATCAATTCATCTGTGTTTTAGAAGTTTGTGTTTTATGAAGTTTTTCTGGTTCCTTTTTTGTTTTTAGTTTGAATAAGAAATAATTTTTAGAAATATTAGATTTAGAAACTATTTCGTTTCGTTTTCATTTTGAGTTCGTAAAATAATTCTTACTTTAGATTGGTTACTTATCTCTCTCTCTCTCTCTCTCTATATATATATATATATATATATATATATATAAGAAAATGGCAAAACTGCTTTCGAAAAAATAACTAACTCAAACAATTAATTTCGTTTTTATAATTCTTTACGAAATTTAAATATAAAATTTCAAATATGAAAAAGATGCATACATTTTAAAAGAAATAATTATTTTTCAGGAAAGACAGCAGATAATAATATTTTATACAGCATTTTAATCAATAAATTTTATGATACTAGTGAATACATTACAAATGAAGGCGATAATTGAAAAACAATACTAAACGATGTTTCTTTCTTCTTATAATATATTTCATTTAATTACATTTATTTTTAAATGATTTAATAATTAAAGAATTAAAAGAAATTTCTTTCTGATAGTCGTTAACCTTCCCTTTTCGTAAAAATACCCAACCTTGAAAAAAAAAAACATAATAAATAAGCATAAAAGGATCAAAAGTATAAAAAAAATGTAGCTAAAAAGGGCATTTTAAATCATCCTTATGTAAAGAAAAAAAACGAAGTTAGTTTAACGCTTGTGAAGCAGTTAGTGAATGAACAAGCTTGAAAATTATCAATGGGAATTATTGTTTTTAATGAAAGAGAAGAAGAAAGATATGCAGGCCTCTTTTTTTAGACCACCAACTTACGCATGCAGGATTCATTTCCAAATATTTAAATGAAGTGGATACAAAATTGTTTCTAATGTATTTCGATTACTGTAATTTCGAATATGAAGTACTAAACTTTTGAAAAATTTATGCATGATCAATTCTATTGTGTTTATTTGGAAGTACAATGTTTTGATGATGATGATATTGATGTTATGATAAAACAGAGAGATGCATTGAGCAGGAGTTTTGTGTTTTGCCTTTCTACTTTTTTTAGGTCTCTGAATGAAGTGTGCCATTATGTATATGTGCAGAAATGTGTACATTTAATGGTATATATTTCTGTATATGTACTATTTTTCATCGAGACAACATTATAATGAGATTTACTGCAATTAACTATTTTCATATGAGCATGAAAAATATTAAAACACGCAATAAGAGAATTATTAATAATTTTTTTCCTTCGTAAGAAGATGTAAGAAACGATATATTTCTATCAGACAAAGTACGTGGAGCATAAAATTAGATGTTGATATAAGTAATCAATCAGTTCATAATGGAGAAATTGCTAAGCCTTTAATTACAAAGATGAGAATCTGTAATATTCGGAAGAGTCATTGAGTTATCAATCATGCACTTTGCACTCATGTAAATAACTTACTTCTGATTAATTTTTTTGTCATTATTTGGATGCAAGAGATTTGGAAAAAAGCACGCGTTATCCAATTAATTTTTTTATTCGAAACAAAACTACGTACTTTTTTTTTACAAATATTGAACTGTGTTTCCAATCCAATAAGGTAAACTTCAAACATGCATTTATTTGTTGCGCAAAATTATCTTTGTAAAAAATATGTAAAGTGGTAAGATGTAAAGGGTTTTAAGACATCCTATAAATTTTTGTTTGTATTTTGTTTCTAAAATCTAAAATTTTTAATGATGTAAACTTAAGCTTGATAATATGCAAAAAATACGCATGATAATAAATCAGTAAGGCATCATTCAATAAAATATAAATAACTGATTTGAAAATTCAATAAAACTCAAACATAATTTTTAACTTCATAAGTGAGGAATATATTCTTCTTGAAACTTCGAAGCCCAAAATATAGATCATTTAAAATAAAAAAAATGTGTAAAGAATGCAATCAATATTTGAAAAAACATCATTATTAGAGCAAACTGAATGAAAGATGCGCTCTTAAAATAAATAAAAATGATGGGTTTGCCATAAATCCGTAACTTTAATCTAAATTTTCGATTAATTACTCTGAATTTTATAAAATCTGAGTATACTAAAAACTTCAATATACTTGTACATTAAAAGATTAAATCTACAATACACATTGTTGTAAATTAGGCAACAATGAAACCACCGTATCTGTTCTGCTCAAACCGAGAAAGATCTCTCAGAACCACGACGTCCATCTCCAACAGATCTCATTACACGTAAACATTAGTGTTAATGAAGTCGTCAATAGAATGACCAAAGAGGGTAGCGAGGATGAAACGGCCACTGGTTCTTCGCTTACGTATCAAGAACTATACTCAAATGAAAGATCCAAACACAATTTAATATGCGTATTTCACCTGCTTACAGATGGTACAAGGGAACATTTCCTAGCGTTCTGCTGGAAATCAAATGTGACCGTGGCTCCTAGACTGCTCTGGCTAGGGTAAAGAGCTGCCACCACAGATCTTTCCTTTGAAAGTGGTTTTTATTTAATGTACAGTAGAAAACGTTGTTTCTCAAAAAAATCACAAACAAACTCATACATTATCTTTCATTTTATTTTCAACTAGCCGCCTTTGGTGACCAGCCGGTTTGTCAATCTTAATGCTCGCTAAATTTTAACAATGAAATATTTTATGTAATTCCTACTTTAATAATTTCTTCATGAAAATATTTCAAAACTTCAAATTTTGATAGTCATATAATTCACTCATAATTTTATAAAGGCCTTCAGTCATAACATAATATGTATCTCTCTAATTTTCTGTTAGCTCCCGTAGAATTTCTGCTTTAAATTAAAGTGAAAAGGATTAATCTGCAATTAATATAATAATATTTTTTAATGAAACAAAGCATTTTTTTTTAATAATATGATTACTGAAAACAGAGTCACTGAGCATTTAAACCTTATGGGCACTAAAGAATATATTTCTTAACTTATGTAATATCTCAAGAATTTGTCAACAAAATTTTCTCAGATCATCATGAACAGATCGATTAATGAACAATGTTTGATTTTAAATGCCTCAAACACTAAGAAAATAAACAATATCGTTTAAAATAATCGGTTGAAAACAGGTTAAAAAAACTACTTAAAAAAAAGATGTACTTAAAACTATAAGCATATACAAAAAATATATGACTAACATAAACACAATTTAATTATAAAAGCATAAACTAACCTAAAAATAATTTAAATAAAGTCCGCATCCGTTGAAAATAATTGTCAACAATCAGAACACAATGCGCATGCGGGAATTTTCAACGCCAGTTATAATAACGCAAATGCGTGAATTTTGTATGCCAGTTGGGATAACGCTACGCAGAATTAGCACGCATATTGCTTATGTATTCAGAAAATTACTAAATGAGGTATGAAAAATCCGGAAAAAGTGAAAAAACTGAATAGCGATTCATTAGTGTTGCCACAAACGATGCATCTGAAAAAAGATACTATATGCAAATGATATTGCTTTACACTTATACTCCTTGAATTTGGTGTTCATTAAAGTTTTAATTTTCCTTATTTGTCATTATTTCATCTTCAAGTGCTATATAAAAACTTACTGCGACGTAATAATAATTTTCATTTAATATTTCAAACAATACCGGCAAAACCAACCTTAAGTGTTATTTGTTAGGCGACTAGTGATCTACCACTCACAAAGCGAATAAAATGCAATATTTACATATTTTTTTATATAATAGATAGATAATCAGGAATAAAACATTAAACTAGTTCTAGATAAATTTCTCTTTATGTTTTAAAACTTTATCCAGAATATATTTATTTTCTTTACGTAAATGATTGATTGATTTTCCATTCATTCATTTTATTAAAAGTGTATTTTTTTTATTTCTTTAAAGAATTAAACAAGAACAATCCCTTAAAAATTTCTTATCATTTGCACTAATCTTATTTTATATATAGTCTTAAAAAATGATGAATAATTTGTAAATAACTTCACCATTAAATTACTTGTTGGAAACATTACATTCTGAGAGCTAACATTTAAATTTTTAAATTAATATTGTTTGAAAATTTCTCATATAAATAATTTTTTTTCTTAATGTTCTCAAGCTTTCAAAACATATTTTTTCATGAATGTAACAGAAAATTTAGAGATAAGGCCTTACTAATTGTCTTAATGGTACTCTTTTGAGAGATGAGTGTGTATACATAGGAATATTATTTATTTTTATATATAAAATATTGTCTTAGTAAGTTCAGGAATAGATTTATATATATTTCATGTCTTCTTATTTTTCATATCCCGCTATAGGCAAAATCGTCATCAAGCCCTTTTAACTTTTGTTTAACATTTCTTTATATACTTTGGAACGAGTTTTCAAATATTATTGTTCCCCTTATAGATAATAATTTTTTTTTCTTTACCCATTTCCTCAAATATCGAAATATTTGTTTTTCGTTTTTCAGATTTAAATGCTTGGTTTTTACAAATTATGAACTTTTTTTTTCATTTTTTGTATTTTAAGTATAATAATGTGTTTGCTTATTTAGCAAAAAATCTCTGAGATTCTAGAGATTTATATAAGAGAATAAAACGAAAACATAATCAATCTAAATATGTCACGACGACGACAATAACAAAATATGTGTTTGGCAAGATAATTTTTAAAACTACAATTTCAGTGTTATTTAAATTCTATTCTATTTCAGTATATTTTTGAAATTCTTCCAAGTAAAAAAAAAAAAGAAGAAAAAAATGTCCCCCCTCTCCCCTTAATTTTCGATTGCTAACCCCTCAGGACAAGAAATCCTCCACACTCTAGCGATTCAAGCCATTAAACTATCATTAACTGAACTTTTTTTTTCTCTGTTAGACTTATCTTAGTTAAGAGTAATATTGAAAATGATAAATTAGTTGAATTCCGTAAATACAACGTGGGGCTCTGATAAATGAGAATGTTAGCATAAAAAGATTTATCTTTCAAATCTACGGATCTTTAAGAAATTTACTAATTCGATTTCATGAAGAAAATCTTTTATTTAAGAAATCATTTCAGTCTTTATTACCTCATGTGGGTAAAACTATATAAGGTCTTTAAATGCTTTCACATTTTATCATATTGTTACGAAATTTCCAGGTTCATTTGGATAGTGGGAGTTATATGGTGTGGAGAACGCTCAATCACCAGGCGGCAGTAGAAAATAAAACAACGACGTTTATTTACACCAGTGGTTCTTAACCTTTTTAAGCCGCGACCCAAATTTGAGAAATATTTGAGAAAAAGTCAAAATTTTTTCATTGCTTTATTTTAGATCGTATTTTTAAAAAATCTTCAATCCTACGATGATAATTTTTTTTAACTTACAAATTTTTTATTTATTTTTTTAATAATAAAGATAAACAAAAGTACTTTTCGATCCAAGGAAAATTTAATTAATAATCAAGTGTTTTTAATAATTTTTACTGACCAAATTAAAATATATTTACAACTTTTTGAAAATAATTGACATTTGAACTTATTCCTAAAAAAAAGAAATATCAATACATATTTTAAGTCTTTTAAATTGTAAATGCAAGTCATACAGTTTTAATGAGAACCTTGTGCTTGAATACATTTTCAAAGATCTTCAAACCTCGGTTGAATGCTTGTCAAGGAGCAACTTATATCTATTTCAGGATTTAACTTGTTCCGGTAATTTTTTTTGATTACACACAGAGCCGAAAAACCAGCCTCACACATATACGTTGTTGCAAAGGGCAATAATACTTTTAGGGCTTCTTTGACAATTATTGGCTTTTCGGTTTTTAATTTTAACCAGAAAGCACATACAGATTCAGTGTTTTTGTAGAAATTGTATCGAAGTGCTTGGTCACTTTGTATTTCTATTAATTGTTCTTGAAATTGATTAATATTAACAAATTCCTCATGCAAATCACTTACATCAAAATTAAATGGCATTCGAACCCAATTATATTTGAAAACATCGTCTGCAGGGAAATATCGATCAAAGTCTGCTATTAGTTTTTCTAAATGATTAATAATAATTTTCTGTATTTCAAAATCTGTGATATCAATATTATTGTCTTCAACAAGTAAATTAAGAGTCGGGAATGAAGCAAGTTTCTTCACTTCAACCTTATTTTTCCATAATTTGAGTTTATTTTTAAAACATGTCATTTTTTCAGTTAATTCAATAATAGTATGATTACGTCCTTGCATAGACGTATTTAGATTATTTATTTCAAATAAAATATCTGACAAATAAGCAACTTGAGTAATCCACTTCAACTCGGAAAATTTAGATGCTAATGGGTGTTTCTTTTCTCTCAAAAATAATTCGACTTCTGTCCGTAATGATAATACTCTTTGAAGAACTTTGCCCCGGGACAGCCATCTAACTTCAGAATAATATAATTAATGTTCGTATTCCGCACCAAATTCGAAACACAGTTCGCGGAAAATTCTACAGTTAAGAGCTCTTGATTTGATAAAATTGACTACCGCAACAATTTCATCCAAAACGATACATAATTCGGGTGATAATTTTTTCGCCAGCTTTGCTCCATTTAGTTCTCACCGTTATCATCACACGTACTTTTTTTGCTCTCGCTTTTTAATCAGCTGATATTTTTTGATCTTGTTAATCACATTCATTTTCGATTGTTGATATTTATTCAAGTCGTCATTTCTAAAATGTCTGAAATTTGGTGTATTACTAACTTTTTTGGTTCGACTCAGCGCGACCCAAGAAATATGCTTCGCGACCCAATTTTGGGTCGCCACGCATAGGTTAAGAACCGCTGATTTACACGAAGACACACACGACAGCACAAAGACGACAACTATGTACAGCACAGAAGACGATTATCTTCAGCCGAGACGTGCAGCAACAACAGCATACACAGCAGCATATAACAAGACAGACAGACAGTAGTGCACAGCTTAGTTCAGCACTAGCTTCACTCCGTCGCTGCTCCGCTTATCTCTGGAAGGCCAATTTTTTACTGTCGATTCCGACTACTCTTCGACTCCACTGGCTCGCGACTCAATTCACCGTCAGCTGCAGCTCCTTTTATAGGTCTTAGGAGGCGGGGCTAGAAGCCTCTCAACCAATCAGGAACGTTCGAGGCGTAACTCCGTTTCTACTGGACGGATCGGGAAAATTCTCGATGTTTCAAGTATAATCTATTTCGGTGCCAAAGTCGCCAAATTGTAGCCAAGTCGCCAAATGGTCGCCAAGCTCTGGGACGTCCTATGGAACCAACTATTCTGGGAAGCCGCATCACAGGTTCGTAACAATATTCATTTTTTTTTATTATAAATTTATTCATATTTTTGGGAAACTCCAGAAAACTAAATTTAATCATTTCAATTGCATATTATGAGGTTTACATATATATCTCTCAAGGACCTTAAAAAGAAGAAAAACAGAATTAAATTAAATAAAAAAATTAAAAGGGTACAACAATCATTAAATTATTGCTCAACATATAATTACAAAAATTCCACTAAAATTGACGTGTTCGCTGTAGTGAGTATATGGTCACACATACAACAGACCTCAGTATGAAATGACGATGTCTATTAACATCAATACACTCAAAATAACAAGACGATCAAACCCAGTTGTGCACAAACAATATACAGCGGCACTCATAACTAACAGCATCCCACAAGTAGTAATCGGTAGTAAACAACCAAAACAGCACACAAAGCGGCCAGACAGAACTCAGCAGGAAGAGAGAAGCCTCGTAGCTATTCACTAAAGTCTTTCCAAACGTCTGCTATTCTCCACTGTCTCCTCACTTTAGCTGTACACAACTGCCGACTCGCGACTATGCGACTGGCTATTCCTCACACGACTGGATTCTGCTTCTATACTTAAATCCGAGGCTCGGCACAGGGCTCGATTCATCAATCGGTTGGGCTTCAGTCAACGCTTGCGCTTCGTTGGGTTTATCTAACTAATTCGTCATTAACTCAATTCTGATTAACTATACGACTGACTTTGGCTTGGACTGCCCTCCGTTTATAGTTTCCGGAGTAGGACTTAGAATTTTCTCGAACGATCAACATAAATCGCCTCCTATTGATCCCATTGTCAAAATACTTTGTCTGAAGTATTTCATAGAATTTAATTTAGTTAGTAAATAACACTCTTCTAAATGTTTAGGATGAAACCTGATAATTAGTAGGAAATTTCTCTGTTCGAATTTTGGCATTTTTTCTTCGTAACGTAATTGTATCCAAAAGAAGATCTAGCGTTCTTTTAGGGTCTCTTTCTTTGGACCAATTTGCCTAAAAAGTAACAAAAATCAAGAATCCATACAAAATTTAATCTAGCTGTTCCATTGCCTTTTCTGAATTGGAATGTTAACATGCAAATAACGGGTGCCCTAATCATTTGTTGATTTAATCGAAATTTTACTCACACATGTAATTTAAGTGTAAAAATAATATTCCGAAATCAACCTTGTTAATTTTTTAAGGGCTTCAAGGAGCTTTCACAGATTTGTATCAATATATGACACTATTCTAATGTTTTCGTGTTAAAAGCACCAAATTTCATCCATATAAATTATTGAGTTTTTGAGGTATGAATTTACATATTTTCACGAATGGAAATGTAAACGAATTCCTGTTGCTAGATTTGTTGTTATTCTGAGTTGTAAAACAAGTCAATGATGCCCAACTTCGATAATTTTGCACACGTTTCATCTTTTCTGCATTTTTCCTGATATTCTTCCCTCCGCTTAATTTAGTTAGTTTAGTTTAGTTTGTATAAACGCTCTATTTTAAAACAAACACTGAAACAGTTTTCGCATTTTTTAACCATGTTCAGATGATGGGGACGAAACAATGATTGCCTCAGTCTTTTCCAGAATTCCACACCACATCTACGGATGAGTACTTCCCTGCTATTGCTATCTCAGAGCTTAAAGAATGTGTTATAAGAAATGTTTTCTGAATATTTGATTCAATTTAAATATTAATTAAATAGTACTTAAAATCTTTAATCTATATTCATAGCAGCTTTGTTGATGAAATTTCATTTCCTTGTGGTCTGATAGTCTCATATTTCCAAATACCTTTTTGGATGCTCTATAACGTGGGATTTTATTTAATTTTATAGTACGAAATTTATTATTTTCAGAATTATTTGCTCTATGAGTTTCGTTTAGGGAAAGAATTAAATTGAACTAAATTATGTTAATTAGTCAAAAAGATCTTAGTTTACACTGGCTGGATTTTACAATATTTTATAATTTTAATCATAATTCATTTATTGGATATTAGATGCCGAAATCATTGGACATTTAACATCTGAGATTAATCAAAGAATTCAATAATCAATTTTAACATCGCCAATGATTTTATAAAAGATCATAAACAATAAATGCTTGACGTAAGCATAAAAGCAAAAGAACAAACATCTTATCTCCTGCTTTGCTTTAATAGATATTTCTGAAAGTAATAAAGAAGCAATTATTTAGTGTTATTCGCATATTTTCCCAGTTGATCTTATCAGAGCAAGAATGGATTGTTCCATATTGGCTTATTTCATAAGAATGTGAGTATTTAATATTAGCATTCTATAAGCTGAACTGAAAGAAAAGCGAGGATGGATTATGCTGAATCAGAATATCCATATAACAATTGCCAAAATTTTTTTTTTTTTACTATCACACTGTTACATGGAATTTCTACTTTTAATTTCGTTTAAGTAGCCTTTATCTTTATAATTATTATTTCGAGAATGGCTGATAGATTTTTATCAATCATATATTTTCTATTTTTTTTTTTAATTCTAAAGTTCTTTCAATTACAAATAATTCTTAGATCTTCTTTACTACTGATATAAAATTCCTAAAGAATGACTTTTTCTAATAGTAACAAACTGCAACTTTTGCGCGTCTCTTGTATCACTTTCTTACAAAGGTTTAAAAATTTTCATAAGAATATAATTAAGAATTTATTAAACAAAAAAAAATTACATTTTTTACAATAGCCATAGAAATTATTATTGCACAGAATTTTACTAATGTCATTTTAAATTTTAATTAAATTAAATTTTAGTTATAATTTTAATTAATATTAGAAATTTTTGTAATAGAATTTAAATGTGATACAGCTTTTTTTTTTCATTATAGTGATGAAATTCAAAGCATTGTTCATTGTTTGTACCAGTGCTCAAAAACGCCACCGTAATTTAGATAAACTTGTTTTAAAATTAATATTTGGAAGTTAAGACTAAATTAAAACGACAAATAACAATTATTCATCTTTTTAAAATTATTTCTCAAATAATCTTTACTATTTTTTTTAATTCTATCTGAGCCTTTCGCAGGAATATTGTTTTAAATAACAATATTTGTGGTAAAATATCGCATTTTCGATGTTTTATTTTGTGAAAGATTTTTCAATGCCTATCATCATTTCTAAAAATTCTAAGTATTTAATTAGACTGATGAATGATTTGATTGATCTGATAATAAAATCAATATAAACAGCAAGCAGTACGGAATGGAAAACAATCTTCAAAATATTGATTTTGAAATATAAATTTGATCAGAATTCTCACAGTAGCATGTTCTTACTTTTGGATCAGAAAGTTCAATGTTTGACTGCGATTCTGTCAAAAATGTATCGAAATCAGAAGCCTGGGGAATGTTGAATCCAAAGATAGCAGATGACCCTCCTCTAGAGCTATTTTGAAAGTGGAAGAAGTATTGGCGACTCAAATGTCATTTCTGGCATCTGACTTTGGATCAAAGTAGCGAGTATGACTACGTACAACACCTAACTCGTGTTGCTGCAAAATAATCTTAAAAAGCTAAATTTCAGATATAGTTGATTTTGTATAGACTTAATGAAAAATTAAAATAGTTCACTGCCTTCATGACTAAATTTTATTCATGCTTAGATTTTATTCATTCACATAGAAAAAAAGCACACTTCAATTTAAACATTAAAAAAAATTGTCTCAGTTACTAGATTTTTAAAGCAAAAATTGGAAAAATTGGGATTAATTATACGATAATGAAACATCCAAAAGAGAAGAGATTTATATAATTCCGCCAGTTGTTACAGACGGCGGAGTACAATTGCATTTACTGATGATAAATTATGTGCTTTAATAATGCTATATAATACATGAAAAGAAGTATCATAAAATCATTATTTCTCTGTCATGCATAATAATGCAATATTTGCAAATTCAATTTACATTACAAATTTACATTAACTCAACACATTACTCAATTTACATTAAATGACAAAGCAGATCAGATTTAACCGATACCGAAGTAATAGTGATTGACACATTATCTCAATCACAGAAGACATTCTATTAAATTTATGCTCTCTGTTTTTTTTTTCATTGATTTATCTCTATGGAAAAGGGCATCCCACAGTTGAATTAATTTGACTTTTGTGTTTATCTTATCATTTTAGGGGCATCACAATGCCCCAGCGTATCTCCCAATCACATGGAGAACTCAACGAAAAATTTCAATGACTAATCAGAAGGCTGGCGAATTCAGCCTGTATTCAAACTGTATTCTATTCACAATTTCAAACAAATCTTTGATTTCCTTGGTTAAAAAATAAGAACTTTAAATCTATTACAATATCTGTATTGATTAAATATAAATATAAATATATAGAGATATATGCCCTTATTGTCACGCCATTCCCACAAATCTGCCTACCCTCCTGTTCATCTGGATGGTGCATCTGGTCATACCTTCGTATGTAATTTTCACCTGTTTCCATGCTTTCTACCTCTCCTAATATTAGTATGTTAAATTTTGAAACACTCTGTGTGTAAATCAATAATGTTTTTTTAAAGCTTCATATGTGTATTTCGCTTATAGAAATTCAACTTAAACAAGAGGTCGTTATACATTTTGTAAAATAAAATTGCCTAGTAATAAAGATTCAGAGCAAAGTTTAAGATCAAATTTTAAACAGTACAACAGTATACATGTAGGATGCAGCGAATACATCAGTGTTATAAATAACCCAAAAAAATTCCTGAAGTAGATATGAATTTCAGATTTTTTTATGTAATAAATATTATTATTACCATTTTCTTATTAAATTCTAAATAGCAAACAAACACGATGCACAAAATTTAATTTCGAATATTTCTTATCATTTCAGATGTTACACATATATATTCGGTTATAGGTTAAAAAAAGACACATTTGTTTTAGAACTTTATAAATAAATTATTAATTTTATTCAGTCTGAAATTTTCGACTTTGCTTCCGTTTCTTTTTCTTTTTTTAATTATTATGCTAATCATTCATATGTATGTTCCATAATTAAACTTTTCATTGCCGTTAAAGTAAACTAACTCACCATTGAAGAATATTTTATTTCAAAAGCTTGCTGTAAAATAATCTCACGATTTTCAAAGCATTTTAATTAACTTGTGAAAATAAAAACACGAATGATTTCACTTTGAATTTCTTCCAACTCCTACGCAAAATGTATTCTTATCATCTATGAGAAAACACTGGATATCAAGAAAAATTAATTTATCTGTTCTTTCTGCGATATTTTCTGATATTCTTCTTCTCAAATATCATTTGCGATGACGGACAAACAGATTTAATTTGACAGGAAGTAACTAGAGTTCTAGAGTTTCTGTTGCATAAGAAGAAATTGATTGGTTTTATATTATATATGTCAGTGATATAGAAGAACATCCACCGGCATTTTATTAGCGTCCCACGTTACTGTCAAGAATCATAAAGGTATTAAATTTCACAACGATTCTCTTGGTTTTGTGTCAGTTCTCCTCGTACAATTCCCCTCTTGAAGAAAATAACATGAATTTTATTATTCGCTTTTAAGCTTCAAAGTCAATTTGTATCCTCTCCAGAAACGTGTTTCTTAGAAGCCTTTATGGAATTCCTAAAATAAAAAATGGGGCATGAAATTCTTTCAGCTTTTATGACTACTGTTATCCTTTTTCAAACATATCATCAAAAGAATTATTTTTTATATTCTCAAAAAGCATGTAGAATTCCTTATAGCATTTTCATTTGTTTTTTTTTGTTGTTACTATCCTTAATACAATAATATTATTGGTACTGGGTGTTTAATAAAACAAACAAGAAAGAAACATAGAGCTTTATTCAATAAACGTAGAAGTTAAACTCAAAATGTACAATTTCTCTAAAAATGTTGAGAAAAGAATACATAGGCTGGGTGTTTGTAAAATAATATTATATTATTTTATAAATACCCAATTGGAATATGCGATATTACAACAAAATTTGATTGTTTCAATATACTTTTATTATGTGTACTAACAATTTTACAAAATTATTATAAATTTACAGTTTGACTATTCATTTCAAATGACCCCCCTCAAAAAAATGAGTGCCCCTCAAAAAAAATTATCTAGCGTATTGTTCAATAAAATTGCTATCCCAGTGAACGCTTTCAATGGTACTGACGTGCAATAGTTACAAAATATTAACCTTTGGCTTGATTCAGTATTTTTACTGATCTGTCGTATGATCCTTGGCGAGTTATTTGGCGATGAATCCCTGGCATGTGATCAAAATTACCCACAAAACCGAATTTGATTTTCAGATTCTTTTTCCTAGACCGAATGAAATAAAAATTTGCCGAAAATCCATTTAAAGTCGCAATTTAATATACCAAATTTGATATATTTAAGCCACTGCGTTTGCACGTTTCTGAAAGTATAGACAGACAGACAGCCAAACGCTTGTTGGATTTGACCCGAAATTCAGTTGGGGTCTGTACAAAAGATTTAAAACTGCGTACCGAATCTTATCCATCTAGCTCTCTTCGTTTTATAGTTATAGTGCTAAATTATATTCGAACAATCGAACAGACAGGTTTTCTCTGAACGGATTTTGCTCAAAATTTGATAAAAATCTACAAATCTGGTTTTAAGATTGTATGCCAAATTTCATCCGTCTAGCTTGAAGCATTTTTGAGTTATCTTTATCAAAGACATCCAGACAGACATTTTCCAAAAATATGTTTTCCGAACTCATAGTGGTCTAAAACGTGGAGATTTTTTGAAATCTCCAACTCGAATTTTTTGACGGTTTCTATAATTTCTCTATACTTCGAATACCAGAAAGTTAAAAAGTCTTATTACTTTATAATCCATCAATGTGACTGTTTTATTCAAGATTGCAAATGACGATGACTATCCATTGAGAGTTTAGTAACCTCTCCATGCTCTACAAATTCGAGATTTATTTCTAAGATTAAAGACCAAGTTTTGGCATCAAATCTGACGGAGGAGGAAACACTTACTGTTTACATTCGTGGGAGTGTATTGTCAGTTAATTAAATACTTGGTGTGTGGGTTTATCTTCGAGTCTGAAATATCCGATCTGACCATTGCTCCAACGAAGACTTTTGTGATGCTGTTTTATGTTTATAATAATTAAGAACTGGCCCATAATAAATGGTTCTTTTTTTTTTATTTCAGTCAGGTTACTAATAGGAAGTCTGTTGTTGTTCCCGTTTCAGTTTTTTTTTATTTCTTTGGGAATTACTATTTGGAACTGTTACGCCATTACTTCCTAGTATTTTTTATATTGAGTATTATGAATTGTTGAATATTATTGTATCTCCTACTGGCATGTGTTTCCTAATATCTGTATATATTAAGCAATGTTAACCTTTATTTTTGTAATTCAGTTTTTAAGATTGAAATTTGTTGAAAAATTGTAGAAAAAATTGACCTTTCCGCAGGCTGACGTATTTATTCTTTTAAATTCTGTATTTAATATTTACATTAGAAAATGTAAAACACTTTTTACTATATTTTTGAATGAAAAAAATTCAAATCGTCACATTTTTTAAACCACAGGTACTACTTGTGCAATGCCATGAATATAAAATTAATTAATGTCGATGATATGATCAAATTCAAATCAAAGAAATGTTTTAACTGAGATAAAGAAATGACTTGAAAGTTATTTGAGTGAAAAAAAATGCACTTCCGTAAAAACACGGAGTACACTTTATATACAACTAGCAACACCTAATGCTTATATTTAGTAAATTATTCTCATATTCAGGGATTAAGAGTTGCTATAAGAGGTGATTAATCAAAATTATGAGTCGAATTTTTTGAGAATTACAATAGTTTTTTACTATATATATATATATATATATATATATATATATATATATATATATATATATATATATATATATATATATATATATATATAAATATATTTTCTCTATATATAGCATATTTTAGGTATGAACAAAAACACATTGTGGGAAGATTTTTGTTCCCAAACATTTTGAAAAACAAAAGTATAATGATTGAGGCTAATCACACATCTTTGCTTGAACATGGAAGTTATAAGCCACTGAATTGAAAATCTAACGCAACTGATGGAATTTTTATGGTAATATATTTTTAAAAATATATCCTAGTATCAGAATTCTTGAGCTCACATTTATTGATTAGTACCTTAGAGGATCAATAGTTAAGTAAGTCATATCACTGACTGTCCGACCCGCCCAAAGGGACAAGGGTAATAAATACTGAATGACCGGACAGCCACTCAAAATCTCGAGTTCGAATTATTTAACGATACAATACCTTCTCTATAATTCGTATAGAAAAGTCATATCACTGAATCTGCAACCCGCCTCGAAGGCACACGGATAAAAATTGAATGACCGGACCGCCGCTACAGCAACACTGGGTTGAACTGTGGTTGAGTCCTAAGGGCCATTACCGGCCACGATACAACCCTTCCCTAAGGAAGTATGTCCCGCCATCGATGGGAGGAGCCAGATTCCCACTTTTGAATGTACCCTCCAGGGTGGCGAGATCCTACCACCATACCTGAAGCATATAATCCTCACTTCGAGGTGCCCCCCCCCGGAGATCAATAGTTAGGTAAGAGTGTACTAAAGTTTCGTAACTATACTACCTTATCATTAACCCTTTCTAGAGCCGTGGGAAGTATGCTTCCCACCAAATTTATCAATATTTGTATAAATTTATGTAGGTTGGCATTTCTGACAAATATTTTTAGAAAGACAGAAAGATGTTTTAGTTCTTTATCTTACACAAAATAATGTGTCTTGATTTGATACTTCATTATTAATTAACCAAATTAATTAATTAATCAAATTAAATTTATCTAATAAGCTAAATAAATCCCTTTTCTTATTCTAATTTCAAGTCTAAAAATATTTTATCATAATATGACTAGAAAAAAATGGACCTTTAAAGGGTTAACATATATGTATATATATTTTTAATCGCTAATTAAGGGATTAAAAGGGATTCTGTATATTAAGTGAACTGGAGGAGAATACATTTTCTACAAATTCTTTTTTTTTAAATACAAAAATTATTCTACGAAATAAAATAAAATATGAAAACTGTATGTTAATAAAATTTCAGATTCCAAAAAGCCTTATTTCTGAGTAAGATTTCTCTGAAATAAATGCTAAATACCAAGTAAGACAGAAGAAATAAATATTTATCATAGACACATAAATATTTATTCCAATCGTTGTTCTAAACATTTCCCTTTGAATACAATTATTTTATACCTACGATAAAAACTAATATGTTTAGTTTGAAAAAAGATAACGTTCTATACCCAATGGAGTTTACAAAAAGTTTATTGACATGAAGTAAGAATTTCAACAAAATATTCTGTGCAAATATATGCATTTGATTACATTGCAACTAACTTATTTTTTATTTTCTATATTAAATATCGTGCATAGACCAGAACATTTAATATATGGACTTGTTGGTATCTTGGGTAATAAATTTTTTGCGTAATATTTTTTATTGTCTATGTTAAATATCGTGCATAGACCAGAACATTTAATATATGGACTTGTTGGTATCTTGGGTAATAAATTTTTTGGGTAATATTTGTTATTGTCTATGTTAAATATCGTGCATAGACCAGAACATTTAATATATGGACTTGTTGGTATCTTGGGTAATAAATTTTTTGGGTAATATTTGTTATTGTCTATGTTAAATATCGTGCATAGACCAGAACATTTAATATATGGACTTGTTGGTAGCTTAGGTAATAAATTTTTGAGGTAATATTTTTTATTGTCTGTGTTAAATATCGTGCATAGACCAGAACATTTAATATATGGACTTGTTGGTATCTTGGGTAATAAATTTTTTGGGTAATATTTTTATTATGTTAAATATCGTGCATAGAGCAGAACAGTTAATTCATAGACTTGTTGGTATCTTGGTTAATAAATTTTTTGGGTAATATTTTTATTATGTTAAATATCGTACATAGACCAGAACATTTAATATATGGACTTGTTAGTATCTTGGGTAATAAATTTTTTGGGTAATATTTTTTATTGTCTATGTTAAATATCGTGCATAGAGCAGAACATTTAATACATAGACTTGTTGGTATCTTGGGTAATAAATGTAGATCGAGAAGCATTAAGGTAGAGCAAATCGAAATATAGCATTATCAAAGGACTTTACAAAAAATTATTCTCTCCACTGCTCATTTTGGACTACATATTTTTATTCTCTCTCTAGAAAATTCGAGTTTGCTATTTTAAGGATATCTTAATAATATGAAATAGAAATATTGAAAGTCTGTTTCCTTTGTGTCTCATAAAGCAGGATGTATAATCCCTTAATTCGAAAGCATTTCATTTTAATATAAATAAAAACAAATTACGGTTCTTTCACACATCTTCTCATAAACAACTGAGACGATTTCAATCTGACTTTGAAGAAATGAGAAAGAATACTGCCAATTTTGAAAAATGCAAAATTAAGCATATTCAACTAATTAAAAATTAACTGATGTGGCTGTCCTGAAGTAACTTTGGAGCAGTAATTATTTTACTTGATATTAATTTTGAGCAAAAACTATAATTATTGAACGATTTTCATGCAGTAATTATTTTATCTGAATTTTTAATACCAGCTTAGAATTAAACATTTTATCTTTTCATTGATACCAAATTCTTTTCTGCACACTTTTTTCTTGAATTTTTATTAACTGTTTTAAAATTTTACACCGATTAATTTGGTGATACAGTAAAAGCAAATCCTTTCTACTCTACTTCTTTCTCTTGAAATTAGTGTTTAATTTTAGTTGTTTAAAGTATTTATTTAAAGCAGTTTTAGTAGCACAATTCTTTTGTGTTTCTTAAAAGAACTGATCGGATTTGGAGGAGCTTTCATTTTCAAATTTAATGTATATTTTATTAAAATTATCTTATGGTACTTAATGAAGTGGTGTAGTATAATAAGAAGAATTTGCTAAGTAATTATAATTAGTTTTTATATTTAAAATATTTTGCATAAAAATACGTAAAATCCCATATATGTTGGATATTTCAATTTGTATATATCTAAACTTCAAATCGAAAGATTTTTTTAAATGAAACAAAGTGATGCATTTAATGTTATTTCAGTAAATAAATGTATTCACGAAAATCTAAAAAGCTTAACATTTTATGCAAGGCCGCAGTTTTTCTGTCTTACAAATAATATTTAGTAAAATATTTTTGAAATACAAATATTTAAAAAAATATATTTACTTAAAATATATATTTTATTAAAAAAAAATTCTTGTACAAATGTTCATTGACAGTTACATGCACAGAATCGTAATAAAATAAAATAGATTTTCTTAAAATTTCCATTTCAACAACATAATTTTTCTTTTTCTCAGAAATTCTAGTTTATGTTCTACAAATTTTATACCAGTTGGTTAAATATATTTATTTTTTGACAAGAAAGGAAATTCCCTTCAGGATTTAATATCATTTGAATTTGTGATGAATTGCATATAATCCAGTTAACTGGCTTATATGCTATTAACCACAGAAACATAACCATTATGCAAAAGCATTTGCTCGTGCAACGTAGTTGTTGAAATGATAAGTGACTTATATGCTATTCACCACAGACTCTCCCTCCAGTGAGTCGGAGGTGAGACGAACGATATGGCTGTTGAGTGGTGATGTATTTATTGGCTGTTGAGTATAATGCGCCTGAACTCATTTGAGTACCACCAAGCGTTATGGTAAGCGAGCGCGTGTGGGTGAGTGGTTGCTGTTGCTGCGTCAAGTGAGTCAAGTGACGACTTTGGCGCCACAACAGCTGTACGAAGGTTGAAGGTTCATCGTCCGAGGTCACAAATGTGGTGAATTGTAGTGAGCGAGAATAGAACCTGGGGCCTTGTGGTTCGCATTCCAGTAACATAACCAGTATATAAAAGCATATGCTCGTGTGGCGTAGTTGTTCACTGAATTATATGCTATTAACCAAAAATTAAAAAAAAAAACAATAATGTTTTTATAATGTTAATCAACAAGTAATGTAATTTTTTTAATTCAATTCCTACTTAATTCAATAAAGAAAATTTTTATTTTAGTTACTTTTGATTAAATAATTATCAAAAAATTATTAAGTATCAAAAAGTATTGATTTTCGCAAGAATTGAACTCGTATTCTTCACCTTCAAGTGAAAAATACTGAAATCCTTGCATGTTACAGATTGATTTACTGTCTGTTGATTTCAACTTTTATTACAAACTACTAAAACTCTATTTAAAGTATTAAAATTAATTAAATTTAATTACTGTTTGAAAACAAGTGTCATTCACTACAAGTTTAAAAAAATGTATTTGAACTTGAGTGGATGAAAAAAAAGTATTTTATTAGCGATTGAAAATTTGAACAAGATATATATATAGAGAGAGAGTGGGTGAGCTAATAGCAGAAATTGAAAAATCGTGCTTCACAATCAATAAAAATTCTTAGAAATAATATGTCTTCGGTCCAATAAGTATAATATATCTAAAAATATAGGCGTTTGAAGATTTAACCGATCGAAAATGAGAATTTCGAAGGTGTTCGAATACAAAAATTATTACAATGATGCACACAATTTTTAGATTTCCGATGTCTTAGTTTCTCGGATTTGCTTTCATGTAAAAACTGTACTATATTCAAATTCACGTTTTTCTCCTAGTTGTGGTTAAAAATGAGCATATATATATATATATATATATATATATATATATATATATGTTTTATTTGTGAATTTATTTAAGCAGTTTGTATAATAAAAAGAAGTTCTTCTCTTTTGTGACGAAAATTTATCTGACTTATAAAAATCTAAATATTATTATTAAAAAAAAAGGCGAGTACTTCATTGATAACCTCGAGTAGAATACCCTTTCATCATCTGGAGTTCCTTAAAGACCTAAAATAATAAAATTATTGATGGTCTTAAAATGATAATATTCAGAACTGTATAACTCCCTCAAATTTAGTCTCAGAAACTTTTTGAAAAGTTAAGAATTTTTTGATTTTAAAATTTTAGAGTCAAAAATATTCTACTGACTATGTTGCAAAGTATCGAAGAATATTGTATAAATTTAGATTTCATAATTTTTAGAAGTACATTTATTGACGGAAACAAAATAAATATTCTTATTTACGTCATTTAAATACTAATAAAATTTAAATTAAAAATTGAATGTTATAAAAAATCTGAGAAATTTTTCTGGACTAATATTTTGAGATATCACATAAATAATAAACAAATATTCTGTTGCATACATAAGCCTTCAGTGCTGAATGATTCACTTTCATGTGCTCATATTTTTTTAAAAATCCTGATTGATTTCATCAAAAAAAATTTCGTATCATTTGAAGTATAATCATTCCATTTTAAAGCAGAAATTTTAAAGGAGATGAAGATATATTGTGCATTATAAAATTAGTGGGATATATAGTACAATGAACATAAAGTGCAGGACTTATCTAACTGTATGACTATCAAAACTTGAAGATTAAAAATATTATGCTGAAGGAGCCATTAACACCAAATGGCATAAAAAATTTGAATGGAAATGTTGGCGTTCTTTAGTCTCGGCAAACTGGCTGGTTGACAGAAGGGCTAGTAAGAATTAAGATTAAGCGGAATTCAATATAAAAATATTTCCTTTCTAGGTACAATAAGTTAATTCATATTGTATTCGTTTTTCTTTAATAAGAAAGGCATACATTGTGTTGCATACAAATTTAATTTATTTTTACATATTTTGAATAAAACTTTTTAATGTAACATTTTTGATTATTTTTTCAAAGTAATATTTATATTTTTGAGGAATGAGCGTCTTTCTAATAATAACGTTATCAGGATATCATTTTCATAGCCTAAAAAGCATTTGTTATTCTACTTAATGACAAATGCTATGATAAGTGGTATGATTTCCAGTTCTTAGGCCAAGTATATAGTGATTCTCATATTTCATACTTTCCTTAAAGTCTTAAATGCTAGGTATTCTATGGAATGTTTACATTTCATACCTTGCCGGTAACATATATAATACTTCCGAACTATTTACAAAAGCTGTTTTGAATGAATCTTTTAACGTTGAAATCGTCATTTTTCGAAACATTATAGCCCCGAAACCTTTCCCAAGAAAATTACAAAAATTCTTGGAAGTTTATTTGATGACGATCAATCGATTAAACGAAAGGAATTGGCAGATATAATGGGAAGGTTCCGAAATGCTAATCGATTAATTATGATTTATTAAATATATTAATCAATCTGTCTACTTAATCAAAGCTGTCCTCTCGAGCAAATTTCACCGTTACTTTTTGCAAATATATGATTCTCTATACTCGAATTATACAGGTGTTTCATTTTTTTAGGACTGTGCTAAATGGCCGCATTAAAAAAATAACTCATAAGAAATAATAAAATGCGTTTTCGAATGATTAACATATTGGGGCATGGTAATAATTTGAATCATA